>NW_027507764.1:377337257-377799757 GCF_037356315.1 Lithobates pipiens | reverse complement strand
TTAACAATGTTTTGGCTTATTTACCAACTATGCTTCCACTTGTTCCCTATCTGTTTCATCTAGTATCTGGCCCCAGCTTGCTCTCTTCCTGCAGTGGCAATCCAGAGTCCCTCAACCTGGCATTAGCATGCAGTAAAACTTATCTCCACCATCAGGAGCGCTGATGAAGACTAGCTAGTGCTAAGACACAGTGCCTCGTGTGATTCCACGTCATCTGCTTAGAGGACTTGCTTGTGTATTCATCCAGCTGATTACTGCGTCAACCTCTATACTGCTACAGCCAATGGCGGCACAGTGGTGTAGCATGGCGGCACAGTGGTGTAGTGGTTAGCACTCTCACCTAGCAGTAAAAAGGGTCATTGGTTCAAATCCCAACCACGACACTACCTGCCTGGAGTTTGCATGTTCTCCCTGTGCCTGCGTGGGTTTCCTCCGGGTACTCCGGTTTCCTCCCACACTCCAAAGACATGCAGGTAGGTTAATTGGCTTCTGTCCAAAATTGGCCCTAGCATATGATTGGGGACCTTAGATTGTGGGCTCCTTGAGGGTAGGGACCAATGTGGGTGTGCAATGTACAGGGATAGGGGTAGACACTCACTCAGGTTGAACTGGATGGACTGGTGTCTTTATTCAACCTTACTAACTATGAAACTATGAAACTATGAAACTGGCCTCTAAGCCTGACCCTGAACCATGACACGGCTCTATTTATTTTGTCCTATGTAAAAAAAATGCAGCCTTGTCCAAATTGTCCTGCTGGCCTGCTTGTTCTACATTTGTGCTGTTCTGCTTGTACCAGTGCCTTGCTCCTACAGCCACTGTGCCCACTGGGTGCACTACTATGCATTACCACCACATGTTCCTTTCAGCCTCAAAGTCACTTTTCTGGGACCCACAGCAGCCAGCACAGCCAGTATAGTAGCCAGTGCCACCCCCTACCACAGGTAAGTCTTCTCAGCAAAAAATCTCTTTACCACATAGTCAGTCTCAGGGTATATTCACAAACAGTATGTGACGGATGTCAGGGATGTGCTGGCCATCGTGCAGCCGAAGCTCCTAGGCAGAGCCAGATATTTATGTGCAGACGTGTTCCTGCAGGTACCCGTCTTGCCGGGCATAGGCTAATGACTATGCTATGCGCATGCACGCAAATATTGGCACGCACACATATGTGCATGCGCCCAAATACACGCGTCTTTTAGCCATTAATGCTTGTGCCAAATGGCCTATATAAGGACATCAGCTGCACTGGTTCATTGCTGTCTGATCTGCAGCTTTACCCTTATACCTGTTGCTGTGATCTATGCTTGATTCCTCTGTTTGACCCGGCTTATCCTGACCACACTTGCTCTCCACATATCCTGACCTCGGATTACCTTAAATACTTTGTTATATCTTCCATCTGCCTGATATCCTATTGCCAACCTCTGCCTGCATCTTGCCCATTCTTTGCCTGATGTTTGTTTCAAATATTTTTATTAAGATAATACAAATATGTATAAAGCCAAATACAGAATAAGGCACAAACATGCGGCAAGGTAGTATACATAGAAAGTTCAGTGGTTTAGTAGTCAGCCAAAATGAAATAGAACATCAGAAAAACATACATAATAGCTTATAGATAAGTAGACATAAGCAAGTCAGAACTCAATCCTAGAAGGGGAGTTATAGAAACATCAACTCCAAACCTGTCTCTTATGTAGGATTTTTTTTTTTTTGTTTAGGGGGGTTGTTCCCCGCCCACTCACCCCTTTAGGGCGCAATCTGTGAGTGGGGGGGAACAACCGGTGAACCTACAGTCAAAAAAGGTAAGCAACGGGGGTAGGGAATGGTACAGGTGGCAGTCGTATGATTAGCGACGGTCCGTCCAATGCCTGTATGGCGAGAAAGGGCAACGAGTAACTATCGTAGTGTGTAATGATCGCCGCCTCGGGGCAGAGGTCAGTTCCATAGGAAGGAGAGCATGGGTGGAACATAAAGGTGATAGAAATCGCTGGACCTAATTGGGGGTAAAGAAGCCTTCAGGGGTAGGTCACCTCCCAGCAACGTATGGGGGGTAAAGGAAAAATGGGTTGGTTGGAAGAGCTAAGGGGTAGTAACGGACCAGAATCGTAGATATGGAGGCATAATGTTTTTATCTGAAAGGTTTAAGTGTACCATATTATATCAGGGAGGAGGGGAAGAGGGATTATTAGACCGTGTGGAGGAGCGAAAATGGAGCCAACATGCCCAAATAGCAGAGAATTTGGAGTGTCTATCTTGGGCTTGGTGGATAAGCCTCTCCATTTCTGCTGTCCTGGTACCATTCTTCCAGAGTTGGAGGTGTAGAGGATTTCCAATGTCTGGGAATGCATAGCGTGGCTGAGTTTATCAGATGTATGGCTAATGATTTGTGATAAGTGCGTTGTGCTATAGGTGTGTGATGCAATAAATATTGTGCTGGAGAGAAGGTCAGCGGGTATGTCGTTATTTGTACTATTTTGTCGTGGATCTCTTTCCAGAATGGTTGAAGTAGGGGACAATCCCACCATATGTGTAGAAAAGATCCAAAATCAGCACCACACCTCCAGCACTTGGGTGGGACATCAGGGAACAATTTATGTACTTTATCTGGGGTGTGGTACCAACGTGAGCAAAGTTTATATCTGTTTTCTTGTATCGAAACATTTACAGTGCCTTTATGTGTGTGAGCATAAATCCTAGACCAATCTCCTTCAGTCAAGCTGACGAGGAGATCGGCATCCCATCTCTGTCGAGATGGTGAGTGTGTAATCACGTCAGAATGTAAAAGAGGTACTATGTTGGATATCAGATGTTTTTGCGGCGTGTCACTGTTGCATAAGGTTTCGAATGGGGCAAGTTGTCTAAACCACCGGGAAGGTGGGTTGCACGAATTGAAAAAGTGCCTGAGTTGCAAAAACTTGAAGAAGGGTATTCGGAGTTCGGGAAATTTTCCGACCAACGCTGAATGTGATAGTAGGTTACCTTGTTCGAAGAATTGATGAGCACGGTATTGAGTGAGCGGTTTTTGGAGATCATATCTGGTAATGTCAGGGGGGAAATCTGGATTGTTCGAAATGGGGGTCATGGGGCCATATGATGGAGTAAGGTTAAGGGAACGGTGTGTCCGACGTAGTGCTTGTATTTATCAGGGGATGAGTCTTGCATGAGTCAGGAATAGCTTGTGTGGATATCCACGGGAGGTTCACCAAGGGTAAGTGGGTCATATCTTGCTCTAATTGGATCCAAGCTTTTTCATTATGGTGGATATGCCAGTCAACAATCCTGGTAAGCAAGGAGGCATTGTTATATGTGTGGAGATCGGGCATACCTAGGCCCCCTCTAGACTTGGGGAGAACAAGGGTGGCCCAGCTTATCCTTGGGGACCTGTGGGACCATATGAAGTCTCTACAAATTTTTTTGTAAGTTTGGAAAAAGATTTTCGGGAGAGTGATGGGAATAGCTTGGAATAAATATAGCAGTTTAGGAAGTACGGTCATTTTGACAATGGCTATTCTCCCAAACCATGAAAAGGAATTCTTATGCCAATTCAGTAAGTAATCCTTTATTTTCAGGAGTGTCGGGCTAAAGTTGTGTTCGTATAAAGTCAGTAGATTAGTAGGAATATGAATACCCAGGTATAACAGGGCGTGGCGTTCCCATTGAAATGGGAAGTTGAGTTTGCATTGGTCTACTACCGGTTCGGGTATGGTTATGTTTAAGGCCCTGGATTTGTCAAAGTTAATTTTCAGATTGGAAATATTGTGAAAGAAAGTCAAATCGTTAAGCAAATTGGGGATAGTTGTAACAGGGTCTGACAAAAAGAGTAATATGTCATGAGCGTAAGCGGCCAGTTTATAGGTTTTGTCTTTGATCTCAATTCCCTTAATGTTCGTGTTACTTCGTAGCATTCGGAGAAGGGGTTCTAGCGTCAAAATAAAAATAATTGGGGAAAGGGGGCAACCTTGACGGGTTCCATTAGCGATGGAGAAGGCGTTCGACAGGCGGCCATTTACTCTTATTTTGGCTGTGGGGGTGGAGTACAAGAGCATGATCATTTGAAGCAAACGTGGTGGGAAGCCCAAGTGTGTCAAGACAGCAGCCATATAATCCCTTGCCACCCTGTTGAACGCCTTCTCCGCATCCAATGAGGGAAAGAATCCTGTCTTTTTTGTAGAGGTTAGCCAATGATGGATGTTTAAAGCCTTCGTGGTGTTATCTCTGGCTTCACGGCCAGGCACAAAGCCTACTTGATCGGTTGAAATTAAAGTCGTGAGCAGGGGAGATACGCGATTCGCTATAATTTTGGCATATAATTTGAGGTCCACGTTCAATAATGAAATGGGGCGATAATTGGGGATTTGAGAGGCGTCTTTGCCGGGCTTAGGTATAAGAGTGACGTGAGCTTCCAGAATATCTATATTAGACCTGTTGGATGTGGGGAGATCATTAAAAGTTTCCATGAAGTGGGGTATAAGTACGTCTGAGAAGGCCTTGTAATAAGCAGCTACAAGCCATCAGGGCCAGGGCTTTTACCTGCCTTGAGTTGTTTAAGGGCTAATAAGGTTTCAGTGGGTGTAATTGGGGCATCTAGTAAGGAATGATCATCGGGGTCTAGGGGGGGTGGAGAGTATGTAGCAAGGAAATTCTGTATGAGTGATTGTCTATTGGGATCGGCAGCTGTCGGGGGGTGTGGGGGCAAATTGTACAGTGCTTGAAAATAGTCTGCAAAATGTTGTGCTATTATGTCTGAATCAATAATCGAGTCTCCGGTGGGCGTAGAAATCTTATGGATGGTGCGTTGCATTTTCCTTTTCTGGAGAGCTCTCGCAAGCATTCTACCGGCTTTATTGCCATATTCATAAAAAAGCTTTTGCATCAGAATAAATTTGTGTTTAATGGTTTTTTGTAATTCTTCCAGCAGTTCCTGTCTAGTTTGCATAAGCTCCGGCAGGTGCTTATCAGCAAGTGTACGTTTGTGAGCTTGCTCCAGAAAATGAATACGTTTGTATAAGGATTCCACATGAGCTTTACGTAATTTTGTGCGGTTCGCTTTTAGGGAGATAAACAGCCCTCGAACGACACATTTATGTGCGGCCCATACGGATCCCTTAGAAATGTCGGCAGACCCATTGTCTGTAAAATAGTTGCGAAGACATTCTGTGACGGAAGCTTTATTCGCAATATCAGTTAACAAGGAGTCGTCCAGTCTCCAAACAGGAGATCGGGAGGGTGTTTGTGGCAGATGGATGACCATCGTAATCGGATTGTGATCGGATATCAAAGCAGGCTCAATCGTGGCCTTTTGTAGGCTATGAAAATCATCTTGTGAGAGAAAGAAATGGTCCAATCTCGAATACTTCTTATGAGGGGGGGAATAGTACGTGTAATCCCGAACAGACGGGTGTAGTGCACGCCAGGTGTCATGGAGAGCTAGCAGCCGTAATTGAGATTTAATGTCTTTAAGTGCCCTGTATGTGAGGCTAGAGGAGCCGTTGGACGTGTCGATTGAGGGGGACAGAGGAACGTTAAAGTCCCCTCCAAGGACCAAGAGTCCCTGGTGGAAGGCTATCAATTTGGACATAGTTTCTCGGAAGAATGGTACTTGTTGGGAGTTCGGGGCGTATAGGTTGGCAATCGTGATCGGTCGGTTGTGGATATGGCCCTTAAGAAAAAGAAAGCGACCGTGCGGGTCTTTTTGGACCTCAGAGATAATGATGGGGCACCGCCTTGAAATGAGGATTGAAACCCCTTTAGATTTTGCCTCATCATTCGTTGCATGGTAAGCAATGGGGTAATGGTAGTTATGTAGCTTCGGGACAGAATCTGTCCGGAAGTGGGTTTCCTGTATCAAGGCAATATGGGCTCTCGATTGGTGCATGGTATGTAGCAAGTGGGATCTCTTTTCGGGAATATTCAGGCCACAAGCGTTAATAGAGTAAAATTTAGTAGCGTTAATCAAATCAACTTGGGGTTGTGGACGAGGTGTGGGGGGGGTAAATGAAGCCATGACTGACAGTAGGCGAGATGGAGGTGACCAAGGGTGGGTCAAGGGGGTAGGGAGAAAGAAGGGTTACGGTAACGTTAAAACAATACGAATCTTCTACTAAACAGGGCTAGTGGGAGAAGGGGAGAAGGGGTATTTACCACGTTCTCTAGTGGTGTGAAATTTCATGAGGTGTGGAGTGGATAGACACCACCCCTCTTCGGGGTTGACAGGGGTGAAGCCCGACGGGAGCGTGGGGTTTAGTAAAGAGGAGTACCTGAGCGAAGGTGAGTGTGGCTATTCAGGACAATGTATACGTGCCACTATTCTGAAAGGTGTATGCTTAAACAAAACAGTACTAGCATAGAGAAGAGTGTGGACAATGGTAATCCTAGTAATTAAACATAAGAGGAAAACAACCTTAACACATAAAGAAAGAGCCGTAAGGTACACGGCTCCCAAACTAAGCAATAAACTGCAGCCGTATCACAAAAGGGGGTCGACCTGCTATCTACTATATAATGTTGCTGTATCACAGTCTTAAGATAGGCACGGAAATATAGGTAGTCTAAGAGACATATTATTAATCAGCAGACTAGATAGCATGAAGTGTTGCAGATAACGGCAACATCTTAAACAAATGAGGCAGTATATGGCAATAGTTCCATGTATCATACTAATCTGCCGGGGTGAAGAATACATACGTGAGAGCCGGTATCGGACGCGACACAGTTCTATTAGAAGCCTGTCACTCGTTGAGGTTCCAGGAGTACAGGTACAGTATAGACGAAGCCGTGTGTCAGATGAAATTCCACAAAAAAGCATCGTCTGAACGTACAAGTGAGACATGACCATCTACTGTGTGGTGAAAGGAGCGAACGTCTTCTGTAGGGTATGTGATCTGGAGGAGGTCTCAGCAAACACCATGAGAAGGTCGGACGTGTCGGTTGCATTGCGTAGACGTGGAAAGCCAAGCAGGTGAAACTGTATGCTCCTGTGCTACGTGATGATGTCCCAAAGCAAAGGTACAGTTCGTGGGTCTTGCGAGAGCTACAGCGGCACGGATGATAGGAGTAATGTCGAAAGAAAGATTGTGGGTTGTCGTACCTGTAGCTCGCGGTCGTCCGACAGTGATGGAACTAGCGAGACGGTGTTATAGTAATTTGGCCGCAAAGGTTATCCGCTGGAGGTGGATGTCGGCAGCGATGTGAACAAAACAATAAGTCTCAAGTTAAGGGAGGAAAAGTCTGATTCATAAATCAAGTGCCTTTCAGCCAGCAGGAAAGATATGGAAGCAGGACAGGAGAGATGATGCGGAAGCAGGTCAAGTATGGACGAATAATCAAAGGTTCACTATGAACCAAGCGGAAAGTCACTAACAGAAACTCTTAAGTAGATGTAACATATTGCGGAGTATTCCGCCCTAAGAAATCTTGTGGAACATGTGAAAAAAATTATAATAGAGTTGAACTCAGATGTGAAAGTTTGTCTCCAGCAGTTAAACTGACCTTACTGATCATTCGAATGCGGGGGATCTAGTAGTCCCTTCGAGCCCTCCGTGAGCGAGGAGAGGATGATGGGCTGTGATCCCTGTGGATGGTGTCCGGAGGGCGTTGTCCTCTATATCCGGACGGGGATCTCCTTCTGCGATGATGAACATTCTGAGTGTCCATGGGTTCCATGTGGCATGAGATCGATTTGTAGGCCATGGGGTGGAAGTTGGCATACCAGTTCGGGACTTCCATCAGGGGCACATTCAGTGTAGCACAAAAATTAGGGAGATCCTCGGGAACCTTAAGGTAGGCCGTGTGACCTTGATGGGAAGCAGCGAGGCAAAATGGAAATTTCCACTTGTACAGAATCCCACGGGTTTTCAGCGCTTCAAGCAGGGGGCGCAGATCTCTTCGGTGTTGAAGGGTGATATCCGAGAGGTCCTGAAAAATCTGTATAGGTGCAGATTCGTAGGATAATTGGGGTCTGGACCTGGCTGTTTTCAGAATGTCTTCCTTGAGACGGTAGTTAACCAGGCAGCAGATGACGTCCCTCGGTGGATCCGCATCGCGGCCTTTAGGGCGCAGAGCGCGATGGATCCTCTCGAACTCCACTGCAGTTTGAGGGGGTCTGTCCAACACAGTGTTGAAAATGGATGTGATCGCTGAAGGGACATGATCACCCTCAATGGATTCCGGGAGGCCTCTGATTCTCAGGTTGCGCCGTCTGCCCCTGTTGTCCAAGTCTTCCATGTGTCTCTGCATGTCCCTTAGTTGTAATGTATGACCATCAAGCTTCCTGGTAGTCTTGCGAATGTAAAGATCATGCTGAGCAGTGGTTTTTTCAACCGTGTGAACCCGGTCAGTCAGGGCCCTGATGTCTACTCGTAGCTCAGCAATGGCTGCTGACAAGGTGTCTTTGATGTCAGTGGCAATCGTTCTAAGATCCAGCATGCTGATGGTTTGCTGGGAAGGCAGTATGCTCTGTGTGCGGTGGCTGCCACTACCATTGCTCGTAGGGGTACTGACTGGGAGGGTTTCTGTCAGTATGATATCGGTATGAGGCGAGGCTCTGATGTCTGCGGCCTGTGATGTGCTATGGCGGGAAGGCGCCATGTTCCCCTGCTGAGAGCGGAACATCTCCGGGATGTTTCCCTGCGATTGTCTGGCTGAATGTCCCCTCGGGGAGCGGGAGCGGGATGCCGAGGATGTGCGAGAGGCTGTGCCCATCTCTGGGGTCGGTGAGGAAGCGATAATACCTGCCAAAGTAATGCTTCGTGTCCTGAGGTGCCGGAGCTCACAAATTACACGTCCGCCATCGGGCTCCGCCAAGCCACGCCCCCTCTTTGCCTGATGTTTATGCTTACTGTATACCTGATCCTTCATTGCTAACCTGGCTTGTCTGACCCTGCATCCAGTTATCCATCTGTCCTTCTCTGCACAAATCACATCAAAATTGCCAGCATTGTTGAGGCTCTTGAATGATGTAATTGACCAGATATGGTTATGATCATGTTTGGCCAATAGCATCACCCAGGATTCCTGGTTAGTTTGTTTACACGGAGAAGCCAGCCAGGGGTTTGTCATTTAGCAGTGACAGTATCTGTGGACTCACAAAGGCAAACGGGTGAAACATTCCCCACATTTTAAAACAGGCTGAGATTTGAGTTTGGGTCAAACCAGAGGCTCATCCCTAATGAATACAGTGCCTTGCAAAAGTATTCACCCCCTTGGCTTTTTACCTATTTTGTTACATTACAGCCTTTAGTGCAATGTTTGTTTAACCACTTAAAGACCAAGCCTCTTTTTTAGATGTGTTGTTTACAAGTTAAAAACAGTTTTCTTTGCTAGAAAATTACTTAGAACCCCCAAACATTATACATTTTTTTCTAACACCCTAAAGAATAAAATGGCAGTTGTTACAATACTTTCTGTCACACCGTATTTGCGCAGCGGTCTTACAAGTGCACTTTTTTGGAAAAAGTTAGCCATTTTTTTTATATTGTGTGTCACATTTCAAAATTGCACCCACTCGTGGAATGACGACAAACTTTTACCCTTTAAAATCTCCATAGGCGACGTAGAAATTTTTAAACAGGTTGCATGTTTTGAGTTACAGAGGAGGTTTAGGGCTAGAATTATTGCTTTCGCTCTACCAATTGCGGCAATACCTCACATGCGTGGTTTGAACACCGGTTTCACCGTTTCTCATGTATGCGTTCGCTTCTGCATGTGCACTTGGCAGGACAGGGCGCGTTTACATTTTTTTTTCTTATTTATTTTATCTTTAATTATTTTTAATTTTACACAGTTTTTTTTATAAAAAAAATTGTGTCACTTTTATTCCTATTACAAAGAATGCAAACATCCCTTGTAATAGAAAAAAAAAGCATGACAGGACCTCTTAAATATGAGATCTGGGGTCAAAAAGAGCACAGATCTCATATTTACACTAAAAAGCAATAATAAAAAAAAATAGTCATTTAAATTTTTAATTTATTTTTTAAATAACCCTTTAAGAGCTATGGGCAGAAGTGATGTTTTGACGTCGCTTTCGCTCTGCAATGTCATTGAGACGGGTGGGGGCCATCTTCCCCTCACTCATCTCCATGCCCAGCATGTGAAAGGATATGATTGTCTCCGCTGCTGCCAACGGCTCCGGTAAGCGGCGGAGGGTTCCGGTAAGCGGCAGAGGGCACAGGAGTGCGGTGGGGGGGCCCTCTCCCATAGCTGATAAAAGTGATCTTGCTGTCTCCTTGCGGGGTGAGGCTGGGGGAGGAGGTGCCGGGTCCGGACAGTGCAACCACGAGAGGCCGGGGACCGAGGCCTGAGAGCAGGCCTTCAGACGGGGAGAGGCGGCTCAGGGAAAGAGCAGCAAGATGATGCGATTTATGCTGCTGTTCAGCCGGCAGGGGAAGCTGCGCCTGCAGAAATGGTACGTCGCCACTTCAGAGCGGTGCTCAGCCGCAAACCTAAAATGTGCAGCTTCCTGGAGTGGAAGGACTTGAAGGTGGTCTATAAAAGATACACCAGCCTGTATTTCTGTTGTGCGGTTGAAGATCAGGATAATGAGCTGCTGACCCTGGAGCTAATCCACCGATACGTGGAACTGCTGGACAAATATTTTGGCAGCGTGTGTGAGTTGGATATCATCTTTAACTTCGAGAAGGCCTACTTTATCCTGGACGAGTTCCTGATGGGGGCGAAATCCAAGACACATCGAAAAAGAGCGTGCTGAAAGCGATCGAGCAGTCAGACATGTTACAAGAGGAGGATGAGTCACCGCGCAGCGTGCTAGAGGAAATGGGACTAGCTTGATAGACAAAGACCACCAACACCCTCTTCCTCCCTTCTGTTTTCTTTCACCCCGAATACTTTTAAAACCCAAATCCAGCAACCCCCCCAATCCCCATTTCCCCTCCTTCCCAGTCACTGCAGAGACTCGTCTACATAACCAGCACACACACCAGTGTCAGCTAGGATTTTGTCTAGGTATCCGTGTATGTCACAATGTGTAGTCGCTTCTGTTCAGCTTGACCTTCCACCTACAGATGGGCAGCCATTCTGTGAATCATATTCTAAAAGTTAACCTGTAAAGACAGAAATACGAACGCTGTCGCTTTGCTGATCCTCCCTTCTGAAAATGCTAGTTTCTTGGCTGTTGCATTGATTTCAGGTGCTTTTGAAGCAAGAATGCGGACCGGCAATTCTGATTTCATCGGTTGCATTCTCGTTCTAAGGCAACTAGCATTTTCAAGAGATCAATAATGGCAGCTTACACACTTTTTTTCTAAAGTTCTCCACCTACAATTTCAGTTTCGATTTTTGCATGGATAGCTTCTCATAATGGCAGTCTGGACCTCAAAAGAATGCCACGGCATGCTTTACGAAGTCGGACTAGTTTTTGGGGACTGTGTTGTTGCTTTCCAGGATATATAGAGGCTGCTTGCCTATGGAAGGGCCCCAACACAGTCCTCAAAAAAAACTCTGCGTCACCACTGTCACGTGCCTCTGGCTTTCCCACCGGCATACTTATACTAAAACTAAAATTGTCCCTGGAGAATCTTTAAGAAATTATCGTTTTATTTGAACTTTTGAGCTTGCCAAAGGAGCAACCTGTAAATTCGCTAAATACTAGCGAGCTGGATAAGGCATTAGATGCCTGATAGGTAAAATGTCTGCTTCACTTTTTCTAAAATGGGACCAAGAGCACCCAGCCACATTCTGTCTTTTTTTTTTTTTTTATAAATTAATTTTATATATATTTTTTTTTATGAATTAATGCTATGGAGGCACTTTTAACGAGTCCTATTTTGTATGCTGGCTCACCTCTTTCCCTCCCTTTTTAAGTCTGGTTTTCACACAAGGTGGTGGGCATTCGTCTGTATATTTCTGCACTTGTTTGTCTCTCCTGAACAATCCCACCACACAGTCCTGTCTGGTTCGAGGATTACCACTACTCCCATCAGTCTCCGCTACAAGGGCCTCCCTCCCTCCGCTCAAACTTCTGGAATAAAACATGAGTGCTGCTAAGTTAAAAAAAAAAAAAAAGTGATCTTGCTGTGAATCCACCATAGAGACCCCTTTTAACTTGAACTGTAACGCCGGCCAAACAAGAGGATCCCAGGGTTATGGCAGCTAGCTGCCATAACAACGATATCCTCCTTCAAAGTCAGGACGTACCGTATTTTTCCGTGTATAAGACGCTACTTTATCCTTAAATTGTTAGGCTGAAATTCGAGCAGCGTCTTATACACGGTCAGTCAGCCTGGGAGAGAGCCGCGCGGGTGCGTAGATGGTGCGTAGCTTACGAACGGCTTCCTCCAATCACGAGCTGTATGCTAGTGACGTCAGCTGGAGGTAGAGGCGGAGGTGGAGAGTGCGCAGATGCAATCCCGTTCGACGTGGAGACTGCGCAGATGCAGAGAGCGGAGCGTTTTGAGCCCAAGATGTCACAGAATACCGGTAATAAAAGTAAGAGACTGTCTTATTCTGCAAAATTCAAACTCAGTGTAGTTAGCTATGCAAAAGAGCATGGGAATAGAGCTGCAGAGAGACAGTTTGGACCTCCCCCCACTGAGAGTATGATCAGACAGTGGAGAAAACAGGAAGAGCAACTCCTTAAGATGCCAAAAAAGAAGAAGGCCTTAAGGGGAAAACCAGCAAAATGGCCAAATTTGGAGCAGAGGCTTAAAACTTGGATTTTGGAGCAGTGCCAGAGTGGCTTATGTGTGTCAACCAAACTTATTCAATGTCAGGCAAGAATGTTTGCAGGCGAAATGAACATTGTTGATTTTACAGGAAAGGCAAAATGGTGCTTCAATTTCATGAGGAGAGAAGGGCTGGCCATGAGAACACGAACAAAGTTAGCTCAGAAAATGCCACCAGTTTACGAGGATAAAATCCAACAGTTTCACTCCTATGTCATAAAACTTCGGAAAAAATATGATTTTGAACCAAGTCAGATTGCAAACATGGATGAGGTCCCTCTCAATTTTGATGTGCCTTCCAACAGAACTGTTGATGTGAAAGGAATCAAAACAGTGCCAATAAAAACAAGTGGCCATGAAAAGACACACTATACTGCTGTGCTTTCATGCTGTGCAGATGGTACTAAACTGCCTCCTATGCTTATTTTCAAGAGGAAAACCTATCCTAAAGAGACCATACCACCTGGCATTATTGTGCAAGTTCAAGAGAAGGGATGGATGAATGAAGACATTATGGCCATTTGGTTTGCAAAGGTTTGGTCCAGAAGACCTGGAGGGCTCTTAAAGAAGCCAGCTCTGCTTGTCTTTGATCAATTCCGAGCACATTTAACAGAAAAGACTAAAAGGATTGCATCAGATTTGCGAACACACCTAGCAGTTATTCCTGGTGGACTTACAGGTCAGCTACAGCCACTAGATGTTTCAATCAACAAGCCATTTAAGGTCCTGATGAGAGAAGAATGGAGCAGATGGATGCAAAAAGCAGGTGATAACTTGACCCCGGCAGGAAGAGTGAAAAAACCAACCATTACCGAGGTCTGCAATTGGGTCCTAAACTCATGGCATGGCGTCAAACAAGAGGTGATTGTGAAGTCCTTCAAGAAATGTGGAATCAGCAATGAAATGGACGGAACTGAGGATGATCTCACATATTTAGACAGTGACTCAGAAGACAGCAGTGATGCAAAAGAAGTTGAAGAAATTCTGTCTGGAACTAGTGATGAAGAAGATGCAACAGAGGTTGAATAAAGTGATATGATGCATAATATACTGGTATGTAAACTTTAATTACTAAATAAAACTGTGTTCTGTTTTACCTGTTTAAAATATGGATTTCTTAATTCTGGGTTGCAAAAGTGGGGGGCGTCTTATACATGGGGGCGTCTTATACACGGAAAAATACGGTATATTGCGTGCGGCAGTCCAGAGGTGGTTAATCTGAATTATATGTGATGGAACACAACACAATAGTCTAAATTGGTGAAGTAAAATTTGAAAAATATATACATAAAACTATTTTTCAGAAATAAAAAAATTATAATTGACATGTGTGTATGTTTTCACCTGCTTTGTTATGAAGCCCATAAGAAGCTCTGGTGCAAACAATTACCTTCAGAAGTCACATAATTAGTGAAATGATGTCCACCTAAGTCCAATCTAAGTGTTACATGACCTGTCATTAAATATACACACCCTTTTGAAAGGCCCCAGAGGCTGCAACAACTAAGCAAGAGGCGATACTAACCAAACACTGCCATGAAGACCAAGGAACTCTCCAAACAAGTAAGAGACAATGTTGTTGAGAAGCACAAGTCAGGGTTAGGTTATAAAAAAATATCCAAATATTTGATGATCCCTAGGAGCACCATCAAATCTATCATAACCAAATGGAAAGAACATGGCACAACAGCAAACCTGGCAAGAGACGGCCGCACATCAAAACCCATGGACTGGGCAAGAAGGGCATTAATCGGAGAGGCAGCACAGAGACCTAAGGTAACCCTGGAGGAGCAGCAGAGTTCCACAGCAGAGACTGGAGTATGTGTACATAGGATGACAATAATAGGCCATAAAAGAAAACGCTGTGTCTGGGCAAACCCAACACATCACATTACCCAAAGAACACCATCCCCATAGTGAAACATGGTGTGGCAGAATCATGCTGTGGGGATGTGTTTCAGCGGTCGGGACTGGGAAACTGGTCAGAGTTGAGGGAGTTGAGGGAAAGATGAATGTGCAGGGGACATTAATTAATTAATTGGTAATTAACCTCCCCTCCCCCATTCGGATCAAGACAGTTAATTTATTGTTCTTCTGCAGATAAATAAATGAACGGTCTGGATTTGATTGGGGGAGGAGAGGAGGCTGACGGGAGGTTAATTACCAAAGCTAGTTTTAATTTCTGTAATATGCAACATGGGGGGGGGGGGGGTTAATGTATTGCCATTGGTCATTGATGTATTCGTGACCAGTCACAGTTAATTAACCCCTTTGTGCATTAGTGGCACCAGGCTCTACATTAAAAACCTTAAGTGTAAACATCTAAAATAAAAGTTTATGTACTCCTATTTACTTAATCACCACGCATCGGGGAAAATCTGTGTTGGCCGTGTCCCTTGGTCCCAATCACAGATCGTGCTAAATGGCCAATCACAGTGCCCATTTAGCAATCGATCGGTGTGTCGAATGAGAGATGATCTCAAATGTAAACATATGAGATCATCTCTCATTTCCGGCTCTCCCTCCTCACACAGAGACCACATGTGAGGAGGGATAGCCGGCAATGAGAGATGATCTCATATGTTTACATATGACCATGTGTGAAGAGGGAGAGCTTCTGTGCTGCAGAGTAAGTGAAAACTACATAAAACACAATGCCACACTAACACAACACAGTGCCCACAGTACCTATCAGTGCCATCTGTTCCCAGTGCCACCTATCAGTGCCATTTGTCCCAGTGCCACCTATCAGTGCCACCTGTCCCCAGTGCCACCTGTCAGTGCCATCTGTCCCCAGTGCCACCTGTCAGTACCATCTGTCATCAGTGCCACCTGTCAGTGTCACATGTCATCTGTTTGTGAAAAAAAGTCAGGTAGAATTGGCGCTATACTCTTAAATAAAATGTGTGTCAATATGTGGAACTCTATTAATTAATAAAATTATTCCTAATCCGTGCAATTGGTTAAACAGTTATACATCCATACAAATAAAGCTTATTATGGATGAATAACCAAATTCCCAGGGAGATGCCAGAGAGCGACACAGGGGCTATACACTGTGAAGGCGGTTTTCCCCCAGTAGGGGTAAAGATCTGGTGAGCGCAATATAATTAATTTTCACTAAAGCGCACCGGAGATTTTCTTTGGATATTTGCATTAAGCACCACTTGGATTATGAACTGTTTAATATATTACAAAAGGACTTGTCGGCATTTTATGTTTATAGGATAATAATATTGCATTTATTTATTTATTTCAGTATTTTTCACTAGGTTTATATCACCAATTTTTTTTTTTTTCACAAGCTTTATTTGTATGGATGTATAACTGTTTAACCAATTGCACGGATTAGGAATCATTTTATTAATTAATAGAGTTCCACATATTGCCACACATTTTATTTAAGGGTATAGCGCCAATTCTACCTGACTTTTTTTCACATGCTAATAAGCCCCACCCGTTTTCAGGGGGGTATACCAAGTAGAGGCAGCTCGTACCTCAAAACATCTTAAGACATTTAAGAATTTTTCCAGTAGTATCACAATTTTATATGTAATCTCACTTTTTTCCAAACACCGATTCGGGGCTATTATATATACACATATATATTTTTTCAGCAGGAGGTCCCTGCAAAAGGGTATGGACACTAATATAATTTGTATAACAACGATAGCAATTTTATAGCGCTAACAAATTGAGGATTAGTGGCAATAAATATATTAATTTAAAGGTATAGCGCCAATTCTACCTGAATCCTTTTTCACATGTCATCTGTTATCAGTGTCACATGTCACTTTAGTGTTCTTTGGATATTTTAAATGTTGAAGCTGCTTACTATGTTTTTTTTTGCATTTTCTGATTTTCCATTGCTGCGTGAACATTCAGTTTTGACTGGAGTTTGCTTGGTATTATTGATCTCTAAAGAATGTCTGAAAAACCATCTTGGGCAGAATTCCAAAAACAAAGAAAATTAGTACAAGAAGAAGCCACAACGTTATCTCAATAGTGGCAGAAATGGTTGAAACAAAGCAAAAGCAATGTTTCTCTGAATACCACCACATCAGAAGACTTTGCCAGCACAAGTTCTGCAACTGACAATACTTTAGCCACAAATATCCTTGTCATCACCCTAAAATAATAGATGATTGCTGTCAGTGAGGCTGATAAAAGTTTGGAGAACATGTTTTGTACAGAAGAGAGTGACAGCAAGCCATTTTTTTCTGAAGCCCAAGCAGCAGAAAGGCAAACAACACCAAGTAAGCCCTCTTTAGAGGATACTTCGCCTGAAGCTGAAGCTTATATTATGATTAACCCAAAAGATCCTCCCTCTTGACCAACTTTAACAGACAAGATTAGGTGTTTTATACAATAATAGTAGGGCCCTAGGTGCTACCTCAAAAAGCGCCTAGGGCCCTAGGTGCCCAGGCCCTTGTGGTTGGGTCATTGATCTCGTCTAGTAGAGAGGGTTTAGAGGATCCCCTTAACCTTAACCTTAAGGATGCAAGGGGTCAAGGCTATGATAATGCAGCTAACATGGCTAACATGGCTGGCAAATACAATGATGTGCAGGCATGAATTCTGCAAGAAAATCAACGTGCAAGATTTGTATGTATGTTCCATGTTTTATATCCATTTTGTATTGAGGGTTCCTTTTTTGCTGAAGGCCATGTATGTTTGAAAAATATTTGTTTGTTGTTATATTTTTCACTTTTCATATTTATATGAATATTTTGTATTGGGGCGCTGACTACCCAGGAAAGATTACAGTTGAATGTTTTATATATATATATATATATATATATATATATATATATATATATATATATATATGTTTCAGTGAGTGAGAAATATTAGTGTAATCCCTTGATTTTGCACTTTTATATATTAATATTTTGTATTGAGGGTTCTTTTTTGCTGAAGGCCATGTATGTTGATTGAGAAGTTTGTGAAATTTTTTGATTTTGCATTTTTCCTACTTACGTAAATATTTGGTATTGGGGCACGACCTCACCCAAAATAATGTAAAACTGAAAACTTTAGTATGTTCACATGTGCCTTGACCAAAAATAAACAGTTAACAGGTCTTTCTACAAGCACATTTGTTGTATTATTACATTATTATTAGTGCCTCCAATAAAAATACATATAATTAAAATGTGTGAGTTAACTGTTTCTATCGCATTAAACCTAGTTGAATTTGTATTGTTTTAAGTATATTCTTGTTTTGAAACGATATTGATTCTTTCTTAAAAACTGGGGTGGGGGGTGGCAGTTTGCCATCTTAGCCCTGGGCACCAAATGGCCTTGTCCCAGCACTGATTGTTGGTCAATGAATTAAGGAAAAGTTTTCCAAACAGGTACAGTAATACAAAATAGCATATATTTTAACTCTTCCTCACTGAATCCACACTGGAACCCTTCTAAAACTAGTCTATGTTACAGCAAAGTTTTGCCTTTTTAATACAATTTCAGCAAAAATCTAGGAAAATCCTAGGAATTTGAGCTTTTTGGTCCCCTCACTTTAGATATTATGTGTAAGAAAGGAAAAGTACAGGAGGTAGGAAAAACTTAAGGAATTACAATCTTAACACTCTCCATTTTTAGATGTGCAATTTAAGCATATTATTGTCATTTTAGCACTTTACGTCTAATGTTTGCTTTGTGAAGCAATTTTCTGGTAGCACATACTTACAGGATTGCACACCTGGTGATTTAATTTGTCTCATGTAATGAGCTGATAATTCAATCTGCTTTTAGGAACTCATCTATGTTTTAAATTTAGAATGGTGGTTGATATATCTAAAATTAAAATATACTCATATTTGAACTAATTTGCAAAATTGGGTACACCAGAGAAGACAGCAGGATAGCATGCAGTATATAGGTAAATAAAAGTGACTATTTAAAATAAAACCAAAGTGTTCCCATTTGTAAAGAAAAGCAGAAGAATCTAGAGAGTAATCATAATTTTATTTAACAAAAAAGGTAGAAAAGTAATGGCAATGCAATACATTTCCAGCCGATTTCATCTGTATAAAATTAGATATTTGCCTAATGGTACTTAGTTGTATCTACTTATGCTGTATTGTGCCACTTTATTTATTATGGTTTTTAAGAGTGTGGATGTACTGCTGCTACTTGTTATATGCGTGTGAATATTTATTTGTTACTATTCTTTTGTATTAAATTGTGAGTATACATGCAAGTAAACATTTTATTGTACTTGGTGCTCGTACGTTGTGCTTAAGACAATAAGACTTTGAATCTTAAATCTGAATCTAGTTTTATCTGTACTGTACAAATCCTGGCGTGCCATCGCAGAATAATTAAAAGTTACTGTCAGTGAAACAGTATATGTAGATGTAAATGCAATGCAAGTTAGTGTTGAAAATTGCTACTGGTACACTTTCTACATAACATAACTAGGGATGGACGAACGGTTCAGCCTGAGCATAAGTTCGGGCCGAACATTGGTTGTTCGGATGTTCTGCAAACACAGAACAATATGCTGTGTTCGGGGAAAATTCGGAACACTGGTAAAGTCTATGGGACATTAACATAAAAAACTAAAAGTGTTCATAGTGTTCATAGTGTCTATAATATGCCTGTAAAGTGGCGCATTTTTCCCATGTTTAGAACAGTACCTGCACAAAATGACATTTCTAAAGGAAAAAAAGTAATGTAAAAGTATTAGTGGCTGTAATGAATTGTCGGTCCCGGCAATACAGATAAAAGTAATTGAAAAAAATTACCTGGGACCCCTACACCATTTAAAAAAAAATTGGCACAGGGTTCCCCTCAATATTCATACCAGACCTGAAGGGCCTGGTATGGAATTTGGGGGGACACCCATGCAATTTTTTTTTCATTTTGGTTCAGGGTTCCTCTTAATATTCATACCAGACCCAAAGGGCCTAGTAATGAACTGTGGGGGATCCCATGCCATTTTTTTTCAATTACTTTTATCTGTATTGCCGGGGCCGACAATTCATTATAGCCACTAGTACTTTTAAATGACTTTTTTTCATTTAGAAATGTAATTTTGTGCAGGGACTGTTCTAAACACGATAAACCACTTAGCAACCGGTCCATAGCCGAATGATGGCTACAGGGTGGTTGCTTAACTCTGGGAGGGCGTACAGTGAGGTCCTCCCAGAATTCTGCTCTTGCGCACCCCCTGGGGCATGCACCCGAGACCATCTGTGAGCGCCGGGTCCAGAGGCTAATTGCGCCCGTTTACCACATGATCGCTCTGTCAAATGATGGAGCATTTCACTTGTAAACAACCTGGCATCATGACATGACGTTGGTTCCTCTCTCCTCTATATGTACCAATTGGTACATTGTGAGAGGAGAGGGGGAGAGAGTGGATGCAGCAGCACTGTGGGCTGGATCTGTAGTGCCCACAGCGCTGCTCTGTGACAATTGCAGTCACATCCATCCATCCATGCTCAGCCATCCCTCCATGCTCAGCAATACCCTGCCATATTCTGCAATACCCTGCAATGCCCTATGATCCCCTGCCAAACCCTGCGATACTCTGCAATACCCTGCGATACTCTGCAATACTCTGCCATACCCTGCAATACTCTGCAGTACCCTGCAATATTCAGCCATACTCTGCAATACCCAGCCATACTCTGCGATACCCAGCCATACCCAGCCATGCTCAGTGATACCCAGCCATGCCTGGCGATACCCAGCCGTACCCAGCCATACCCTGCCATACTCAGCAATACCCAGCTGTACACAGCCATACTCTGCAATACCCAGTCATACTTGGTGATACCTAGCCATACCCAGCCATACATTTGGCGATACCCAGCCGTACCCAGCCATACTCAGCCATACTCGGCCATGTTCAGCCATGCTCAGCCATGCTTGGCTGTACTCGGCCTCTGTATGTGGCCAAAAATTTTAAAACGTTGCCTATGGAGATGATGTTTGGTGCCATTCCACGAGCATGTACAATTTTGAAGGGTAACATGTTAGGTATCTATTTACTTGGCGTAACTTCATCTTTCACATTATTCAAAAACATTGGGCTAACTTTACCGTTTTGTTTTTGTAAAGCACAAAACATTTTTTTTCCAAAAAAACGTTTAAAAAATTGCTGCGCAAGTACCGTGTTTTGGGGTTCTGTGTATTTTTTTAGCAAATAAATGATTATTTTTTGCATGTAGGAGAGAAATGTCAGAATTGGCCTAGGTGCTCCAGAACGCCTGAAAATGCTCCCTGCATGTTAGGCCTCTGTATGTGACCACGCTGTGTAAAAAGTCACACATGTGGTATCGCCATACTCGGGAGTAATAGCAAAATGTGTTTTGGGTTGTAATTTGTGGTATGCACATGCTGTGTGTGAGAAATAACCTGCTAATATGACAATTTTGTGAAAAAAAGAAAGAAAAAAAATATATTGATTGTGCAATGAATTGTGGGAAAAAATGACAATTTCAAAAAACTCACTATGCCTCTTTCTAAATACCTTGGAATGTCTTCTTTCCAAAAAGGGGTAATTTGGGGGGTATTTGTACTTTTCTGGCATGTTAGGGTCTCAAGAATTGAGATAGGTGGTCAGTACTTCAGGTGTGATCGATTTTCAGATATCGGCGCCATAGCTTGTGGACTATATAACTTTCACAAAGACCAAATAATATACACCGATTTGTACTTATTTTTACTAAAGATATGTAGCCGTATACATTTTGGCCAAAATTTATCAAGAAAAATTACTAATTTGCTAAATGTTATAACAGAAACAAAGAAAAAATCATTATTTTTACCGAATTTTCAGTCTTTTTTCTTTTATAGCGCAAAAAATAAAAAATAAACCCCCAAAAAAAGGGATTAAACGCCACCAAATGAAAGTTATATTTTAAGGTTGTAAACCCTTACAAACCACTTTGATCTACAGGTAAGCCTAGATTAAGGCTTACCTGCAGGTCCAAGAAATACACGTTTTAGGAGATATTTACAAAAAGACAGGCACAGCTGTCTACGGCGCATGAGCCGTAGACGTCAGCGCGCAGGCGCACTGAGCATGCTGCTGCTAACGGCGATATGCCGTTAGTGGCAGCTCCCATGTGTATGTGCGGGAGTGACGTCATCACTGCTCCGGCACTGTGAGAAGAAGATGGACGCTCTGTACTACAGGGGACATCGGTGACATCGCTGGCCCCCTTTGTTAGGTAAGTGACACATAATTGGCTACTATGCAATGCAGAGTAGCCCACTATGCTTTACCTTTGCAGGGAGACAAAGAAGAAGTAAACCCATCAGGGTTTACTTTCTCTTTAAGGGGGTTTAAGTGCCCAGTGGTCAAGTGGTTAAAGGAATATTTCACTTTTATTGTTTCACTTCAAGCATTATTAAAATCACTGCTCCCGAAAAAACAGCTGTTTTTAAAACTTTTTTTGCATTGATATGTGCACCCTGGGGCAGGACTCAGGTCCCCAAACACTTTTTATGATAATACCATGCATATAAGCCTTTAAAATAAGCACTTTTGATTTCTCCCATAGACAATTCCTTATAGCCGCGAGTAGTTTTAAATTACTTATTTTCCTTTAGAAATGTCATTTTGGGCAGGGACTGTTCTAAACACGAGAAAACTGTCCCACAGACTTTAACGGTGTTCGCGTGTTCTGCCAAATTTTTTGCCTGTTCGGTATGTTCTGGTGCGGACCGAACCGGGGGCTGTTCGGCCCATCCCTAAACATAACAAGCAAAGTATCTGGAAGACCTTGGCTCATACTTGGACATAGGGTTTCAAGGATGTTAGTTTTTGTCCCATAAAAAACATCATGCAGTCCATTAATAGCACAGTGTAAAGTATATCACTATACACTGAAAGGCTACTCCCTGTCAGGGCTGGGCTCAGCCCTTCCTTCTCTGAGCTGGCCACTCAGCTGTCGGCTAATTGTCAGCTCCTATCTCTCCACAGCGACTCACCTGTTGATGATATCCTGGTTGTCAGCCCTGCCTACTTAAGAGGTCCAGCCCAGATGAGCTCTGCCTTTGCCTTCGTCATATCTCTAGAGACGCTCTCCTGTGTTCCTGTTAAAGGCTTGCTTGGCTGTCATTCCTTTTGGCACCAGATCTTGCTTGCTGTTCTACTACACTCATTCATAGCTCCATTCTCTGTGCAGGCATGCAGGCATCCAGTATTGCAGTATGCCAGTATGGCCTTGAGTATTACATCTATAAAAGGAATGTCTTGTTCCGCTCCACTTCACCTGCGATTTGGGGGCGATCCAGTCCAATGCAGAGGGTTTCTGTAAATAACCTCAAAAGGTGGGATTTCCTGGGCAATAAAAAATATATAAGAGAATTGCACATATAAAAAATTGTAATTTATTGTAGAAAAAATATGTTAAAAAGATTTCATATTGATGATACAAAACATCATAGAAATAACATTGGTGGACATTGTTTTAAACCAATAAGTGGCAGTCCCAATCTACTTGCTGTTCCCTTTAATCTGGGTTTCTAATAAGGAATGGTGCAGAGAGGGATATCCAACCCATTTCAAAATTATTGTTGTGAATCTTCATCAGGGAATAATACTACTTCTGAAAAAACAGCTCATATTAGTAAAACATTAATACAAATTCATACCCGTGAATGTGCATCTATTGGTCATTGAGCGTACACTTACAAAAAATTTGTATATTTAGCAGAGGCGTTCCTCCAGAAAACATGGATGTCCTGTCAGGGCCATTGAGGGTCTGCTGCATGTGGATGCTGGTGTTCCCATCCAAAAAACAAATATGGATTACCTAAAGGGCATTGAAATAAGGGTACTGTGGGCTAAAAGAAAGCAGAAAAGAAGGATAGTAAATCTCCGGGAAGAAAATAAATCTAAATTCCAGGGGAGATGGGGTCAGCCTGGAGTGTTATTCTCTAAAAGGCTGGCCCCATATCTAATAAAAATTATATATGCTTACTTAAGATGTCTTATAGGTCAGAGACAGCCCAAACCAAAGGTCCCATTAAGATGTTGAAAGTCCCCAAAGGATTCCAAGAACTGGCAGCCCAGAGAAAGCAGACAGTGTGGCTTCACAGTACATCGACCAAGGAGGAATGGCGCAGAGAGACACGATGGTGTCCCTATTATAGTGCCCATATGCGGGAGGA
Source organism: Lithobates pipiens (assembly GCF_037356315.1). Classification (NCBI taxonomy): domain Eukaryota; kingdom Metazoa; phylum Chordata; class Amphibia; order Anura; family Ranidae; genus Lithobates; species Lithobates pipiens. The sequence continues at coordinate 377,775,935 of NW_027507764.1, read as the reverse complement.
ATTGATGCGATATGCAGAGGGTTTCTCAACCAGGTTGAGATATACTTTGAGGTGCTGCCCCAGGTGTTTCCCATAGACAGAAGCAAAGTAGGCTTTGTAATATCTTTGCTTTCTGGGAGAGCCTTGGCCTGGGCAAACCTTATATTGGAGACGCAAAAACCTGTTGTCTTGAGTTACCCTGAGTTTTTGGCTTCCTTTAAAAGGGTATTTTACGTTCCCGCACACTCCACATCTGTTGCCAAGTTCCTCATGTCCATCAGAGTATGAAAACTGTTCCCGATTATGCCATTGAATTCCGTACACTGGCAGCAGAGGTTGCTTAGAACAATGAGGCCCTCATGGCTGATTTTTCTCATGGTCTCTCAGATATCATCAAGGATGAGATTGCAGCCCAAGATATACCCACTGAGCTTGAGAAGTTGATCACATTTGCCATCCTCATTGACTCCAGACTGAGAGAAAGACTCACTTTTAAAAAGCACTTGTGGAGGCCTCCTTTATATTTGTCTCCAAGCTTTGCAGTCCCGCCCTTGCCTCCCTCACCTCCCATGCCTTCTGGTACTGAGTCGGTCAGTGAAGATGAACCCATGTACTTGGGCTTTACACATCTCTCTGCAAATGAGAGAACCCTTAGGAAGAGGGAGAGATTGTGCCTTTAATACTAGGTTAATACTACCTTTGAAAAAACAGCTTATATTAGTAAAACATTAATACAAATTCATACTCTAAATTACCTAAAGGGTATTGGAATAAGGGTACTGTGGGCTGAAAGAAAGCAGAAAAGAAGGATGGTAAATCGCCGGGAAGAACATAAGTCATCTCTGGCTCCCTGACGTTTTGGCTTGTCTGACTATCCGTTCTGGTTCCTGAACTCTAGTTATGTTTTGACTACGTTTACTCTGTTTACTTTTTTTATTATTATTATTAAACAAGTGAGAATTAACTGTATGTCTATCTCAGTCTGATTCATGATTTCTGACACTCACCACCACAACTTGCATTTATAGCTCACGTCACTTCAGGTGCCTATATGCCTTTTAGGATTTTACCTATTCCTTCAGGATTTATTGCAATAGTAGTCTTTTTGAGCACCGTTTTTTCACTTCATGTGCACACCATATGGATATATTTCCTATCACTGTTCTATGAAGAATATTTTGAGTGTTTGATAAACTTTTATTGTCTTATTGGTCCACTTTTTTGTTTAATCCGAAGAAGTCACCGCAGGGCATGCGATTTCCTATGGATATATTTCCTATCACTGTTCTACGAAGAATCATTTGAGTGTTTGATATACTTTTATTGTCTTATTGATACACTTTTATTGTTATATCTGAGCCTAGGACTGGATATATATTGACCTTTGATCATTGCCTTTTTCAACCATATCTTTCATTGAGCACCTTTGCACTTTACTACGCACAGTATTTATGTTCATAGCGCAGCACTACCTTCACTTTATATTTAGAGTAAATATAGTTGCAAGTCCAGATCCTTTTTTATTTTTTTTTTATTTTTTTAGAGCTAAGCAATTGTCGAGGATATAGACTGTGGAGAAGCCTGAATTGCAGCTTGGGCTGCCGCTGGCGGTGGGGATAACAACCTAAAAGCTTGCCTTCCGTGGCTGTGGCAGGGTAGGAAATACCCCTGGGCTGCAGCTCTGCTGTGAGCTTGGGGATGGTCAAGCTCTGGGAGGTTGAGTGCCGCCACTTTCTGAACCTGCAGAGTGTGATGGAGGGGCAAAGGCAAACTCTTAGCTGCTGGCCTGAGACATGGCTTCGACTAAAAGGCAAGGAGAGGGGAAGTGTATATGTTAAGATAAGTTGAAAAGGCAGCAGGAGACAGATGCGATGGTTAGGTAAAAATTGCAAAAAAGGAGAAAAACGAGAAGGATAGGAAAAGGAATGACAGGCATAGTGAAGAAGCTGGTTTGCGGACGAGCGCTGTTGAGTGGAAATTTAGAAAACTCAAAAGAATGCATAGCAACCGAGGTGAGCCAGGAGATGATTGTCCAGGTAATGGATAGCTCGGGTGCCTGTCTGTGCTCAACACAAACCTGTGAACCAAAGCCCCCAGGGTGTACTGGGACGGGGAGCAGCAGTCTGGTATTCTAAGTAGGAATGTTGCAATCTGTAGCTTATTGATGTATGTTCGGCCTGCTAATGCTAGCACTGCCAGAAAGCTTGACATTGAGACAGTTCTTAATGTCGTCATCATGCATGTGAAGTAAAATATGTCGTGAAAGAGTGCTTAAGGGAAATGCAAGGGAGGATCCCTTGTACTATGCACCTGACTCGATGTCCTAGCTGTGAAGTCCTGGTTGGGGTCGAGAACTGGGTCGACCAGGAACCTGTAGTAAGGTGACATAGGAATTTGATTAAAAAGGGGGTTGCAAAGAGCTGTTTGAAGCATGGCCGACCCCCGGTGCAGGTGTGAGCCTTGTCATCAGGACGGAATACCGTCCAAATGTGATGCAGAATGGACCAACTCGAACTCTACTGACCTAAAGGGGGGAGAGACAGAAAATAGGTGAGTGGCCGATTTGCCACTAGAGACGAAGAGTAGCCGATTTGAGCCATTTGCAGAAATGCTTGCAATGATTGCAAGTAATCAGCCTAATCAGGAAGGCGGAAACAAAATATAGCGGAATACAAATAGATGGAGTGAGATGTGCATGTTAATGCTTGATAAGAGTAATGTAAAGCCGAGGATCCGAATCATTGAGCTGCCACAATGTCGCGCCAAAAGCGACTCAATTCAGATCGGGCTGCAGAGTGAGTAAATGGTGTTTGAGTGTAGAGCCGAGGATCCAAAGGGTTTTGTCGCCGTGCTGTAACGCCAATACGACTAGATCCAGATCAGGCTGAAGAGAGTGTGAGTGGTGTGATGTGTAGAGCTGAGGATCCAAATTGTTGTACCGCTGAGATTGTACTGCCGATGCGACTAAATTCGAATCGGGCTGGAGTGTGAGTAATGGTGAGGTTTGTAGTGCCGAGGATCCGGATCTTGCTGATGATGCAACTAAACTCGGATTGGGCTGTTGGTATGAGTAATGGTGGGGTTGTAGTGCCGAGGATGCGAATGGTTGTGCCGCTGATGCAACTAGACTCGGATCGGGCTAAAGAGTCAGTAAATGGTGTTGAGTGTAAAGTCGAGGATCCAAATCTTTATTAATAATTTTTTTTTACTAGTAATGGCGGTGTTCAGCGATTTTTTATTGTTTCTGCGACATTATGGCAGACACATCGGACATGTTTGACACATTTTTGGGACCATTGTCATTTATACAGCAATCACTGCTATATAAATGCAGTGATTCCTGTGTAAATGACACTGGCAGGGAAGGGGTTAACCAGTGGGTGGCAGTGTAGGGTTTAAGTGTTTCTAGGGGTGTGTTACTAACTGTTGGGGGCTGGGCTTTCATTTAGTGAACACTGATTTCTGCTCCAATCACATGGAGCAGAGATCAGCGTCACTAGTTGCTAGGCAGAACGGGGAGATGCTGTTTACAATGGCATCTCTCCGTTCAGCCTCCCCGTGAGACGATCGGGGGTATGCCTGCGGCAATCAAGTCCGCGGAACCCTCGACTGGACTCATGGGGGTCCCGACCAGCATGCGAGTGCACCAGCATGCGAGTGCACCACCAGCAGTGCGCTCGCGATGGCAGGGCGGCATTAAAGATTGGACGTACCTGTACGCCAATATGCCTGCCCGTGCCATTCTGCCGACGTACATCGGCGTGCGCTGGTCGGGAACTGGTTAAACAAGAATTACAGATAGGTTAAAGTGGATGTAAATCCCATGCATGAAATCTGACCTGGGCACATATACTGTATCTGTAGTGTTTACTTATCTCTCTCCAAAGCCCTAAGTCAAGTGTCTTTCTGCTGCTCCTTCCTCTGTTATCAGCATGATATCTTCTGACAAATTCTCCATCACAGTAAATAAAAGCATCTGGAAATTTGTGGGGGGGGGGGTTAACTTAGAGACAGATGAGCAGAGAGCTTGTCTATTCACAGTACAGCTATGCAAGTTTCTCAGTTGCTCTGCCTATGTGAAGGGGGGGGGGGTGCCTTTTCTCCAATCACCTGTCACAGCCCAGACTCTCCTCCCACTGCTGAACAGGAAGAAAAATTTCTAACATGATGTACACATTCTAAAGAGTCTAGAAAGCCGAAGACAGCAGCTATACATGTCTCTTACCCTTTATTCCCTTACTTAATTTATTGCTCATAATGACTGGCCAGTCTTTTTTCTATTCTCTTCTCTAATTGTGCATATACCCTCTTGCCTCTAAAATAAAAAGTAAAGCAAACAGTCTCTATGTTAGTTTAGCAAAAAGCCCCTTACAGGCTAGTAAATCCCATCAAAAGTAGCACATGCAGAGTGAACTGTATCTTGCAACAACTTCTGCTTCCCTGTAGACACTGATCCCAGTTCTACTGCTTGCAGAAATGCTAGCCCACCTGGCTACTACCAGCCCACCTGGCTGCTTATTCTTCCCAGTCCCCCTGACTGACATTCTGCATCAACCCTGCCTGACTGACACACTTGAGATTTGCTAGGGCAAGGTTGGATGAAGACTTAGCACACCGCCATCTTCAAGAGAGACTTGCTACAGCTTGCAGTCTCTCCCTCTGTCTCTACCTGCACCGTGCTACTCTACTCACTCTGTCTCTCTTTGCTCTCTCTGCTGCCTCTCTGGAATGGTTTCCTCCAACTGCCTCATGTGGTAGGATCCTTCCATGCCAGCCACCAGAGCTCTGGCCCGAGACAAAACCCCTCCCAGCAGGGGTCACACTGACAGACTCCCTCAGCACTGGGTACTGATAAGCTGCACTAATAGGCACTGTTTGGCACTGATGGGGCTGCACTGATAATCAGGACAATGGTGGTCAGTGCCCTGATTATCAGTGTAAACAGTGTGCACTGCTGACAGCCTTGCTTGTTATTGGCATTCCTTTCCTCACACACAGCACATGACGAAAGAACTGCTGATAACCAGCAAGATTGTTTACATATGATCAACTGTGAGTGGATATGGTATTGGGGCACTGTGATTGTGTATGAAGGACACAGTGTCCACAGAGTGCTCCCGATGCGTGATTCCATCTGGAGAACCTGCCATTCCTGGTTACTTGGCTCACCAAGACTGTGGGGGAAATATCTGGTTAAGACACTGAAAATAAAATTAAACATTTCATATGTATGAACATATTCACACAACACATGCTCTGCGTTTAAAGTATCCCTTCTAACAAAAGTGTTATATTCTATTTTATACTGAAGATAAGGGAATGGGGTGGTGTGAGATGTTATTCAAAACTAGTAAATAGAATAATTTCATATTTCATATGTCATTAGCTATGCCTAACAGTTGCGAAACTAAAGCCCTAAGAAGTGAGGGCAAGAGTCAGAGAGGGAAATTTGAGTGTGTGCTTTATTGAAGGAAACAAAGACATTGCAACTTTCCAAGCAAGATGGAGTCTCTTGTACTTAAATGAACAATACAGCAGTGTTAATTTTAGTCTTAGTACTAAAATGCCATTTTAGTTTTAGTCCTATTTTAGTCTTCTGCAATTGTTTTAGCTTTAGTTCGTATTTAGTTGACTAAATTTCCAGTACATTTTAGTCAACTAAAATGTCCTACGTTTTAGTTGACTAAAATCTCCAGTACATTTAATTAATTGCAATTTAGTTGTAGTCATAGTCTTTTGACTAAAATGGCATTTTAGTTTTAGTCTCATTTTAGTCTTTTGACTAAAATGGCTTTTAGTTTTAGTCGTATTTTAGTCATCTCAATTGTTTTCGTTTTTGTCATATTTTAGTCGACTAAAATAGTATTCATTTAGTCGACTAAAATGTTTTAGTCATTTTAGTCGACTAAAATGTTTTAGTCATTTAGTCGACTAAAATGTTTTAGTCCTTTTAGTCAACTAAATTAACACTGCAATACAGTAACAGCTCATGTCACTTGCAAAAGTGCTAACTACAGTAATAGCACTTCACGAACATCAAAAACTTGGCAGTCTTCCACCCGTTTAATGTGTTTCTTAGCTGTTGAAAACTGACTGAAACTTCACCTCGGAGCCTCCATTGTGATTGTTAAGGATATTTGTGGATGAATTACTTCACAGTGCATGCCAGTAGATAGGTCAGTGAGGGCTTGTTTTAATAAAAGCCATTTTACTGCTTGGTAAGAATATTTGAAAAAAAGTTAAAGTCCATTGTCTAGTCACAGGTGCATTTTAAAGGCAGGAGCTGAGAATGCTTCTTTCTAATTTGTAATAAACAGTTTGACAATTTTGAACAAGGTCTTTCCCATTACCACTAATGTAATCCAATCAGATTGGATATCAACATCCTTCTTTTCATTTCCAAATCAGCTGGTGCATCGAACAATTGCTGGGATACATTTTATTCATCTGAAGTAGTGATGTCTGCCAGGTGTCAATGGAAGGTGGAAAATATGTTCATTTAAATTTGACTCAACTCCCGCGGGCTGTAGTCACTAGAATTACATTAGATAAAAACAGGTCCTTTAGGTTCATTTTTTTTCTGATAACACATACGCAAGTGGTTTTGTGTTGAAAGACGTTGAAGGCATACATCGATTTGGCACATCATCATTTTATTCTAAGTTTAGACAAATTTTCGGAAATAGTGAATGCATAGTAGCATAGCAAAAAGATAGACTATTGTGTTCCCTTTACTTGTTTACCTACTATTTCCATTTTTTTCAAACATTCTTTATACCTTTTTTTTAAGACTGAAATAATTTGCTGTTCATGCTGTTCTAGAACTGTTCCAAGCCAAAACACTGTCATTTACTGATACTGACACCTTTAAAATTCTCTTCACAGATCATTGATCTACAAAGTGGAGTGACAGGAAACAACTTTCTATTTTTGACTAATAAAACAGTGTAAGCTAAAAAATGTTAAGATGAAAAAAACAAACACTTGTGCCTACTGAAAATACTAAAGCATAGATCTGTGAGCTTGATAATGTTATGTAACAACCACATGTTTATAATACTTGGATCTACAGACTACACAATGAGGTAATATTAAAAAAAATATGAAAAACTGCTTTGAAGACTTAAACTGACAAAATGAAGTACACAGTATACTTAGCAAAATAGTATTAGAAAATTCAAAGAAAAACTTCATTATGGGAACCATCTTCCCATAGCATACACTGCCCCTATATGTAATAAAATCCCAGAGGTATAACAAAATAGTTTTAAAAATGTTTTAAAAAGTAACCAACAAAGAGCTTCTAACAAAATACAGATTCTTACGATACATAAAAAAAAACTGTTAGTATACTGTATGTTTAATACACCCCAAGTACAATTTTACATTACTCACATATCAATACCATGGGTGATTGTATACAGTAGCTATCCCTGAAAATGAATAAGGGTTATTACCCATTTCAATTTACCTGTAATTAAGGGCGCTTTGTAGCGAAGGACTTTCTATTGCGGTAATAATTGTAAAGCCACATTCACACCTGCGAATGGGCCCGACACTGATTACATGCGAAAACCTCAGCAGGAGTTCCTGCCGATAAGCTAAGGGAGGCAGTTAAATTAAAACTTCACCACAATCACTAAGCTCTGGGGCAAATTCCCTTGCAAGGTTCACCTTTCCGAGCAAATAAAACAACCTATTTTCCAGTTTTGAATCAACCCCATTGAGACCAAGAGAAGAACAGGTTGATTGTGTAGAGACCCAACTTTAGCAGAAGAATCAATGGAGCAGGGACAAATGGAAACACCATCACAGGGTCCAATGAGACTTACCACCTCCCCAATTAGGACCCTTCTCCACTAGTTTATTGGTTAGTAAACTTTGAAATGTTCGACCATTGTGCAGCATTGAAATCCTTAAGTGGAATCTAAAAATATTTCTCAGGGCCATGCACCTTCTAAAGTACCAGATGCCGAAGTTGAACTGTGTATTCTTTAGAGTTCAATATGTATTCCACTTTATATTCCTCTTCAGTATTTACCTTAAGGTGTGGAGGTGCAGGAATAACAGTTGATTACTAAACAAAAAAAAAAATGAAACATATTGTGAATCTGAAGAGATGGAGGCAATTTAGGTTTATAGGTGGCACAGTTATTTTCAGCTAACACAGTAAAGGGACCCATAAATTGAGGATCAAACTTAGGAGAAGGCATTCTAAGACAAAGGTGCTTAGTGGTGAGCTAAACCTTATCTCTAAGAGAAAACTGTGAAACAACCCTAAGTTTTTATCAGCTGTTTTTGTAAGGCGCTAAGGTTCACTGAAGGGAGAGGGGATTCCAGGGGGAACCAGAGAGAATGTAGAAAAAACTGTGCCCAGTGGACTCACTGACATTGCTGTTGTTAAATGGGTTTCTTAGACAGGTCCACAGTGCACAGGCTGACTCCCAGCTGCACTAAATCAGAAATGTGGTGCAGATACGTATACCCATATCTGCATATATGAGCAGGATAGCTCTCATCTGGTGGAATTGCTAAATTGAGAGAAGGAATAAGGGAGTATGAACTTTTTTCTGCAGAGGAGTTCCTGAAAAGAACTGAGTGGCAAGAGCACAGAACACCGACTATGATAAAAATCTCAAACAACAAATGCTATTCTGCTTTAAAACTCAACCAAAAGTATAACGTATTGTAGATTACAATCCTTGGTGTGGTGGCTGCATTCATTTTCTTTTTTTTACATCTTATTTTGCTTTATTTTCACCAGGTATTCCTGAAAAATAACGTATTGTCCCAGGGTGGCATCCTTCACTGTATCTATGCGGGGAGCCATGATTGTCACCCTAGGCTGCTGTCCTGATACTGTATGTACTTCAAACATGCCCTTATCTCTTCATCTCCATTATATTGGGGGCAAGGCAATTGGTAGTTTACAAAAGACAGGTAGGAAGGAAGATTTTCTTCAGTACAGCTCACAGGAAGTGACTTGGACACTGAGTTTCTGGCAAAGTCACCAGGTATTTTCTGTATTTGCTAAAAAATGTACTTAGCTTGAAAAAAGTAAAATGAATGCAGCCACCATATCTAAGGACTGTAAACTAAAATATATTGCACTTTTGTTCTTGGGTTTAGTTATCCTTTAACCACTTGCAGACCGGACCATTTTGCTGGTCAAAGACCAGACCACTTTTTGCGATTCGGCACTGCGTCGCTTTAACTGACAATTGCGCGGTCGTGCGACGTGGCTCCCAAACAAAATTGACATCTTTTTTTTCCCACAAATAGAGCTTTCTTTTGGTGGTATTTGATCACCCCTGCGGTTTTTATTTTTTGCGCTATAAACAAAAATAGAGCGACAATTTTGAAAAAAACGCATTATTTTTTACTTTTTGTTATAATAAATATCCCCCAAAAATATATAAAAAAAACTTTTTTTCCCTCAGTTTAGGCCGATACGTATTCTTCTACATATTTTTGGTAAAAAAAATCGCAATAAGCGATTATTGATTGATTTGCGCAAAAGTTATAGCGTTTACAAAATAGGGATAGTTTTATAGCATTTTTATTAATAATTTTTTATTATTTTTTTTTTTACTAGTAATGGCGGCGATCAGCGATTTTTATTGTGACTGCGACATTGTGGGGGACCCATCGGACATTTTTGACACATTTTTGGGACCATTGTCATTTATACAGTAATCACTGCTATATAAATGCAGTGATTCCTGTGTAAATGACACTGGCAGTGAAGGGGTTAACCAGTGGGTGGCAGTGTAGGGGTTAAGTGTTCCTAGGGGTGTGTTACTAACTGTGGGGGGGGTTGGGCTTTCATTTAGTGAACACTGATCTCTGCTCCAATCACATGGAGCAGAGATCAGCGTCACTAGTTGCTAGGCAGAATGGAGAAATGCTGTTTACTCGGCATTTCCTCCATTCGGCCGCTCCGTGAGACGATCGCGGGGATGCCCGCGGCGATCGAGTCCGCGGGTCCCGCGACCGGACTCACGGGGGTCCCGACCAGCGTGGGAGCACGCCGCCGCCGGCGCGCTCCCGATGACAGGGCGGCATTGAATATTGGACGTACCTGTACGTCAATATGCCTGCCCGTGCCATTCTGTCGACGTACATCGTCGTGCGCTGGTCGGGAAGTGGTTAAAGCAGGGGACTCAAACTCCAGTTGTTGCAAAACTACAAGTCTCATCATTCCTCTGCCTGTCGGAGTAATGTTTGTAATTGTCAGTTTTGAATTGCTTCATGGGACTTGTAGTTTTGCAACAGCTGGAGCTGCCAGTTTGAGACCCCTGCTTTAAAACCTATCTATGTGGAAATCTCTCCCTCCTCTCATTCCCTCTCACCATTTAGGTAATATACAATAAACAATCCTTTGTAAAGGCTGTTTTATATTACCCTAACTCCGTGGTCCATGTCGCTTGCTGGTGCCACTTCCAAGAGTGAAATGGTGAACCCAGCACTGTAATATGTGCCTGTGCTGGATAATACCCTCTTGACATCATCACCCCACTGCGGTCATCCTGAGAGGTCCCTAATAGGAAATGTCCACAGCATCCAGGCAGTGACATGGTCAAGTGAGGACACTCATCCTCTACAGTGAAGAACATAGAAGACTCAAAATGCAACACCACATATGCACATGAATTTAGGTGCTTAGTGAAACCATTGATGCCAGGGCAGTATGGGAGAAGAAATCTCTTTAATGGAACCCTGGATAACTGTAAAAAATAAAAAGAGGTTCTAATAACTTTCCCCTCTATTTAAATTTTCACTCTAAATTTTGCAGGTTTTTATATATAAAATGAACATTTTCACTTTATGATTTTGTTTCAGGATCAGTGGCTTTTAGTTTTGATTTAATCACTTACCTGGTACTATATTATTTAAAGTTAAGCTTGAAGCAAAGAGCTAAATACATAGTAAAACTTTACAGGATTTGCTTTACCTGCCAAAGAATCTATATTTCTGTACATCCAGTCCTGAGAATAACACAGCTTTTTTCTTTGCTGCAGTTACACAAAACAGGTAGGTCTGTGATTGAACAATGAAGCATCAACAGTCTGATTAGGCCATATCTCTGCTCCTCTTTCTTTTCAGGACAGGTGAATGCAGCTCCCTTGATAGGTCTATGTTCTGCCCCTTCTTCCCAGCCTGAATCCTACTGTGCATCGGATTAATAAGACTGAAATACATATCTTTAGTTATTATTTGATTTATTTGGACATTTCTTTAGAATGAATTGCTAAATATTAAAGCATATATACAAATGTAATATAGAACAGCAAACCAGTGCCTACCAGTTTTATGGCTGCATTTGTTTTATTTTTAAGGCCTTTTTCCCTATTCACCTGGTGGTCTTGCAAAAACAAAGAAAAAAAACACTTCCTGACCTAGGGTGGCTAGGCTTACCTCCTTCACTGTATTTATAGAAGGTTGCCACAGTTGCCATCGAGGCTGGATCTTAAACATGTCTTTCTCCCTTTTTATCTCCATTACATGGTGGTTTGGGAATTTGTTGTTTAAAAAAGAAAGATAACATTGTTTGTTCATTCAGTGTAGCTCACATGAAGTGTTAAGAAGAAGGAAGTATTTTCTGTACTTGTTCTTAGCATAGCCAAAAAGGGAAATTATGATCCATGGACTGGTAAGCTGCAATATATAGAAAAGAATATTGGCAACATTTCTCAAATTAATCTTAAGGCAATGGTACGAAGCAGCTCAAGCAAATAAGTTATTTTTAGAAACTCAAAAACATAAACGAGTGACAGCAGAAAAGGACCAAGTCAGTGTAACATTTGTTGTTGAGATTTTCATCACAGTTCCCTTACTGTTTATTGACACACTACCTCTGTTGGATGTCTTATCCACACCCTTAAATCGGAATCCCACCCACTATTATAACTTGGTTTTAAAGGAAAGACCACCCCTCGTTTTTGGATAACTTTTTGTTTTGTTTTATCCTTTCTTACCTTTTCTGAAGTACATAGTGTACTTCCATCCTAGCTAGGCCCAGTCTGACATTTTCTCCTTCTCCCCCGCTGGCTTCTGGGACCTGTGTGTGTCCCAGAAGACGACAAGGCCATTCAGAAAAGATCAGCGCGACTCGTGCATGTGCAGTAGGAAAAGTCTGTGAAGGCTCCACTGCCGGCTTCCCTTAGTTACAATGGCAGCACCTGCACACGATCCAATGGACTGATCGGCCTCAAGAGGCCTACATTGTGGGATCCCTGGAGAGGCAAGATTCCTTATTAAAAGTCAGCAGCTACAGTGTTTGAAGAAAAAAATTAAAATTAAATGTTGCCACTGGAACACCACTTTAATGTAAGTTTAGACTGTTTTAGGAAATTATTTTTGTTTTGGTACCATAATCGATATAGAAAATGTATCTATAAAATTGATTCCCTATATTAAAAATCTAAACAGTTCTTTTCATAGAAATTACAAGGAATAAAAAATTCTTATGAATATGTTTCAACCTTTATTTGTGTAAAGTTTTATGAGTTTTCATGAGTATTTATTCAGGGAATTTAATCTTAGCTTTAAAAAGCGATGGAGAGATAAATAAAACCCCTTTCCATAGAATATATTGTAAATGGAGAAGAGTTTTCTTTCATATTTAATGCGTAGGTTGAGCAGCATAGATCCAGAAAAAAATGTTACAAATTATGCTTGGAAACATCTAAAATAAAACCTTTCACAATAGGCTTCTTGGTAAACAGACAGCTCTCGTGGGGGTAAAAAATGTAAATAAAATGATCATCTTATTAAATGTATGGCATTCTTAAGAGAAGATGTTGAATTACTGATATTTTATTCTGTCAGCGCATTAGAGAAACCACTGGAGGGTTTGTGAGGGATTTAAATATGTGTTTAACTGAGTTACAGTAAAAGGCTGTCTTTTGTCTTTCTCTGTCGTCCAGATGTCTCCTGACGTGTCATAAATTGGGCAAAGTATTTTGACCTCCGTGCTTTGATGTCAAATCCAATGAATTAGCCACTCTAGCATAGACATAAGAAGATGTTAATTCCTATAATGGAAAAGGAAAAAGAGATCAGCATCCTTCCTGCTGTGTGTAGGTCCTGTACAATTTCATTAGTGCATTCAGTTGGTTTTCAATTATTTTCTGCAATCTGGAAAAACTAAAATGTACATTTTAAAACCTTCTCACTAAGTGTATTGTTTTTCATATATAGGCACTGGAAATATTTTGAGCTTTAATCAAACACAAAAATGTATTTTGTACCCTAAGGAATATGTAGAGACAAATGTTCTTAGCCCTTGTACACGCGGTCGGACATTCTGACAACCAAATCCGTTGGATATTGTCCGACGGATTTTGTCAGAAACTGTTGCATACACAGGGTCGGACAAAGTTGTCGGAAAATCCGATTGTACATAACGTGATGACATTATTTTGTTACGACGGGACTACGTTCAGGCTAGTTGCCAATAACTTTGGTCTAGGAATTTGATCTGAGCATGCGTGGCACTTTGTCCGTCGGAGTAGGCTACACATGAACGGAGTATGTCCGATCGGAACATTTTGTCGGAAAATTTTACGGACAAGTTGGAAAACTTGGTCCGTCGGATACTCCGATGGAAACAGTCCAATGGAGACCACACACAGTCGGATTATCCGACAAAACGGCCCGATAGGACACATTCCGCCAGAATCTCAGACCGTGTGTACAAGGGCTTAGAGGTTAAGAGGAAAGGTGAAACACTGTTACCTATATTTGACGGATTCTTGAACTGATAGCCATTTTTCTTGTCTGATAGTATGATATTGTCAAGGATGGAGACTCTTAAAGAGGCTCATACTGTTAATCACCTGTTTGAACTATGCTTATTCTCCGCTAAACCTGAGTGTATCTGTTGCAAAATAAATTGATTATAGGGTTTCTTTTCTAAAGAAGTAGAGAGTGCTCACTTAGCAAAATTAGTGTTTATTTATGAATAAAAGAAGTCTTAATATCATGCTAATTCAGTGGAGAGCCAGAAGTGTGGCTCCAGCTTTACATTTCAGATCTTACAGAAAGCTCCTGAAGTAAGAACAAAATTAGTTTTAACATGTTAAAGGTTCACACAAAAAAAAGTAAAAAATAAATGTGCTTGTAGTTGTGACGTTATAAGAGATGAGACCCAGAGTGGTTTAATGATATAAAAAAACAAAACAAAGCAGCTCAAATCAATATTTAAGATGGGGAAATTGAAAGTAATTGAACAGTACAACAGTACAAGTACAGTAATCCCAACACCTAATCCACTTAGCCAGTACAAGGAGCCTAGCTGGAAACTGTTTCTAACATTTAGTTGAAAAAGAAAGCTAATTTTGTTGCATACATTTAAAAATATCTGAAACAGCACCACCAACATCATTGCTTTTTTCCTCCTATTGAAAAGATTTCTCATTATTTCCTTTTCCAGTAACACAACAGGAAAAAGCTCTGTAATGAAGACAGAAACTAAATGACAGAGAGTGCATCCAAACCTTCACCATCTAAAACTTAAAAAAAGTTTTGATTGGCTTCCAGATCGGTATGTATGCATTTCAACGCTAGTGCCTTTGAGGAGCCACTTAAACAATACTGATGTACACTAGGATAATGACGATTGCATCTCGGGGGCTGAGAATGAGGTGAGTGTTATTGGAATGTACTCTGATTACTTACCTACTACTATGAAGGAGAAGGGATCTCACCGCTCCAGGAGCACACATGCAGGCTGTAAACTGTACTCTTCGGCTAGGAAGCCACAGGTGCTGGCTATTACCACTAGCAACAGACGAAAAACGAGCTCTGGTGATTAAGCACTACAGCTAGTATGAAACGCCAGCAATTTTTCCTTGTTCGCTGTGTTTGTTGAGCTGTGATGTGATTTTTCAATAAAAGAAAGTGGTTTTCTAAAGAGTGCGGCAGTCCAGAGCTTGCTTTTCATCTGTTACTTACCTACTACTACTACTACTACTTACCTATTCACTCTTAAGAAAGTTGAGTTTAAGATGCACCTATACAGGGCGTCTTTAACATGGGGCAAAAAATGACAGCTGCCCTGGGCCCAGTTATTGTTGTGGGGCTCAAAGCAGCTGCCCCTGGAGTCCACACTGCTCACAAATAGTTTTCCCAGTGTATCCAGTGCAGTCAAAATTCCCTCCTGCTTGCTCTTCCAGCCAGGTTAATACAAGCAGACACACTGTGACAGGGGAGAGGCACAGCTGTGGGCTGTATGTGTTAGAGCCCGCTCATCCTGCTTCTCCCTCTGTCAGGAGCTGATCTGCTGAAGAAGACCATTCAGAGGTTGATACATGTGCAGAGGAGAGGATCCGAGCCTTTGACATTGAGCAGCCATGGTGGTGAGTGAGTGGATGCTCTCAATACATGTAACAAGCAAATTTTGTTTTTATATCTAGTAAGTGTCCTCTTTTAGCGGAGTTTTAAATGAAAGTTTTATAGCAGAGAGCACTATGTCGGCTGTATTTTTGATTACATGATACATGAGTCCCTTGAAGTGGAGGAACAGATGAATAATCTCAGAGATCAACTCCCTATCTGTGAGGGACACATTGGGTGGAGTGGAGATCGTGAAAGGGAGAAATTGAACAGCTGAGTCCTGAGAGAAAGAAAAGACGTTTGGGTGGGGAGTGAAAATAAAGAGTTTATTTGAGCCCTGAGGTGAGGTCATCCTTGAGGTGAGCATAATAAATAGCTGGTGGTGATTTTCACAAGCAATAAGAATTATTGAGAAACACAGTGATATGATAGTAACACTGGAGCACTACTATCAAGATTGATATTGATTTATGGACATTTATTATGAATTTGAATTGTATTGCATGTATGCATAGCACTAAGTATAGCATTGAATTATGACTGTAGTAGCGCTGCACTGCGTGTGTGTGATTCTTTTGGTACACATATATTTTATATATATATATATATATATATATATATATATATATATATATATATATATATATATATACATATATATATATATATATATATATACATATATATATATATATATATATATATATATATATATATTACAATTTTGGTATAGTGTGTAGTGATTTCACTTAGAAAGTGTATTGGCTGCAACTTTGCACTTGATTAATTTAGGGTGGTGCTGATTGTTTCACACATGGTAGAAGGAATATTACCCCATTGTTGGTGTCAGGAAGAATACTGTCTTGTATCAGTGGAATGCAAAGTGCTCCAAGATAAAGGCAAGTGAAAGGCTGCATCCAGCCCCTGGGCCACAGTTTGGAGACCACTGTTTTACTCCAACAGCTTGTACCTCTGTGAGGCCACCCATCGCTTTAAAGGATGAATAAATAGGATCCAGAGGCAGAAGGGTGGGGCATCTTTAAAGGGACAATTTTAAATTTGTACATCATATACTATATGTTTGGATTTACATATGGTTTAACCTGAACGTAGCCTCTGCTTGAGTCTGAATTGCCCAGGTAGTCTAGGCTGAGATTTGGAAACCACGTCTCTGCAATAGGGCTTCCAACACCAGAGTGAATTAATCTCCTTGAGATTATATACAGTATTGTTAGTATTGTTACTGAGGAGTGAATTTCTTGGACATTTTCTTGCTCTTTGCTATTATGTGCCATTTCATTAATTCATCAGGAACCACTGTGTCCACACTGTGTCATGGTAGCTCACTCCTATTATGGTTTGTTAATTGTTATGACTGTCTAAGAATCTCTAGATAGCAGCTATGAAAAGTCTGTATACAATTCTTTGCATCTAGAAGTCTGATCTCCAGTCTGTGAAATCTGTTTCTAAACCGTCTGGATTTATCCTTCCACAGACACATTATGTTTTCTTTTAAACAATGATAATAAACTGTATGTTGTGTTTGTCATTTTAAAGCTTAATTCTGGGATCTAACAGGAATGACATGTAATACTTGCATACTTACCTATTTCCTCTCTCTCTGACAGGCTCCAGTGCTCTCCACTTCTCTCCAATTCTCCTGGTTGTGGGCAGGCTTTCACATTTCTCATGCACAATGCAGGACTATAGGACATGGATTGCACTTGGTGAAATCAATGTGTGACCACTGCTGGAACGTTGAAGGAACCTTAGGGGAACCTTAGGGGGACCAGATGCACAAATGAAGAGAGCCTGCCAGTGCAATCAACAAGGTAAGTATTACACCTTTTTTTACTCAGCTTACTAAGCTTAGTTAGCATTCAACCTTAGCAGTGGGTGTGGTTCCCATTGCAAGGGGAATTCTTGTTTCCTGCCTGTAGGGGGGCTTTACATGTTTCTGTCTTGGACAATGGTGTGGCATGCTTAGTGGACCCAAGTAATATGCCCCACATCTCTTTTTTTTAAATCTACTCTCCTACTCATTGGCTCTTATGTCACCTCAACCCATCCCCAAAATTGCTTGTTTGACATCCAGACATCCCCTCCCAGCAATCCCTAAATGGCAAGCCTGCTTCAGCTCGTCTGTTGAAGTGGTCTTTTGATGACAAGATAGGTGCTTCTTGGTGCTGCTAGAATGTGCAATTCAAACACCAGTCAGCCTGGGTTTGCTGGATTTTGCAATGCTAAGCATCTACTGGGTGGTACTGCTGACTGTGAAAAAGGGGAAAGGGGCTTTTTGACACCTTAACACTGGGTGCTATATTGGATTATATAAGCCTGCACTCTGTTCCCTGTGCACAATCTTGAATGCTGCACTATGTGTGTTATATACTCCTGACCCCCACACTCTGTGTTACACACCCCTGACTCCAGTACCCTGTGTGCTACATATTCCTAATATCTGCACTATGTTTGTTGTACACTTCTGACCCATGTACTCTGTGCTTTATGCTTTCCTGGATCCTGTTCTGTGTGCATTATACAGTCCCATTCCCGATATTCTGTGCAGTATGTACGCATGCACTCTGTGTTACACACTCCTTATCCTTGCACTCGGTGCATTTTGTATTTCTGAGCCTCTGTGTGTTACATATTCCCTGCATGATCCCTGCATTCTATACTTTCCAATCCTCTTGCATGTCATGTACTCCTGATCCCTGTCCAATGTGCATTAAAAAATCCTGAGCTTTTCAGTCTTGGTGTTACATACTCCTGATCCCTGCACTCTCTGCATTCCGAACTTCTGATGCCTGCACTCTGTGGTTTACCCACTCCTGATCCCTACACCTTGCAAGTTATATACTCCAGAGACTTGAATTCTATGCAATACATAGTCTTAATCTCTGCACTCTGTACATTATGTACGTCTGAGCCCTATACCCTGTGCATTATATATTTCTTATGCATGCATTACATACTCCCAATCCCTGCACTCTGTGTGTTACAAACTCCTGAGACATACATTCTGTGTGTTAAATGCTCCTGGTCTCCGCACTCTGTGTTTTCAATACTCCTGACCCCTGAACTTTATGCCTTACACATTTCTAGTCCCCATGTTGTGCACTTTTGTCCCCAGCTCTCCCCAGCTGTGCATTTCATACTCCTGATCCCTGCCATCCATGGATTCTAGATGCTTTATCATACATTACAAATTCTTGACCAAAGTATTTATATAGCTAAGTTGTACTTGGCTGTTCTATTTAACATAAGCTCAGATAAAGTATTAGCTGTATATTTTGTGTGCATAAAGGCCCTTTTCCCCGTACACACGAGCGGATTTTCCATTGGAAAAAACTTGGATGTTTTTTTCGAAAGGAATTCCGCTCAAATTTACCTTGCATACACACAGTCACACAAAAGTTCTCTGAACTTTCGACCGTCAAGAACGCAGTGACGTACAACACTACGACAAGCCGAGAAAATTAAGTTCAATGCTTCCAAGCATCCGTCAAATTGTTTCCGAGCATGTGTAGGAATTTTGTGTGTCGGAAATTGTACAGACAATCACATTTTCGGATAGGAACTTTTCCCAACCAAAAAATAGAGAACATGCTCTCAATCTTTTGTTAGCTGGAATTCTGCCACCAAAAGACCGATGGAGCATACACATACGTGTTTTCAGACAAAAAGGTCTCATTCAAGTTTTCCTGGCGTTATTTCCGATCGTATGTACGTTGCATTTGCAACAGTATCACCTGTAAAGAAATGTTCCTTTCTTCCTTTAATATACCAACTTGTAACATGTATGATGTTGAACTTCAACACTTAAACTTAAAAATAGAGTTATTAGTGGATACAATACAAAAAAATTACCACAGAGAAAATGGTCTCTAAACTGTATTATTATATGTTCAGTTGACTGTGCTCATTAATGACTTTCAAAACAGCAGCTCTGCTGCTACTATTTAAAATTAGTAATTACACCTCAAATTAAAATAATATAAACATTTCATGTGATTAACTGCTATCTAAATAGGTTAATTAATTTGCAGATAGAAAATAATATCAACATAATGTATCAGTCTTGTGTTTCAAAATAAAGCATAAATCACATGCTCAATTTTACTAATAATCTCTATAAAAGAATACTGGGCTCTGTTGCAGCTACAGAAATTTTGATACATTATACATCTAATAGATGTTGGCATTCTATTAGCAAGTGTGTTAGCCTAATAAGTAATAAGATACACAAATCAAACTGTGCATTGCTTCATAAGCAATTTTCCACAGAATCTTATTAACCTCCACCTTATATTGTATGCAAAAGCACAAGTAAAATTGATTATCAAATAGTCTAGATTCTGCATTACAAAGAACAGTGAGGAAAATGCAAACACAGTAAAAATGTTTTGGAGGATAATGGCAATTTATAGACAAAAAGTTCCAGTTATGTAGCTTACGTCTAAGGAATGGGCCTGATTAGCATATTAACTAGCAAATCCACACTTTAAACTACATATATTAAATTGATTGCTTGATTATTTTCCTTTATTGCCTTTATTTCCATTATTTTTTTTACTGATCTCTATCTAAAACTATCCAAAAAGGTTAGACCTGAATTCTGATATGATTAAAAAAATCATATTTGCCCCCCCCCCCCCGATCTAATGCTTGTTTAGTGTAGGGCAGTGGTCTCCAAACTGTTGCCCAGGGGCCAGATGCAGCCTGTTACTTGCCTTTATCTGGGCACTATTCCCACTGACACCATCAATGGGGCATTATTCCTCCTGCCAATATCAAAAATGGGGCACTATTCCTCCCACGAAAATGAATGATTAGATATTGTTTACTCCCTCTGACACCGGGACATTTTCTTTTCCCACTGGCCACAGTCTGGCCCCCCAAAGCCTGAAGAACAGTAAACTGGCCTTTTGTTTAGAAGGTTTGGAGATCCCTGGTCTATGGGATATTAACAGAAACTGTTACTTTCCATATTCCTCCCCCATTGTTCATGACCAGAACCTTGTCCTGTTGCTTCCCACTCACCAGCATCACCATATGCAATGTAGAACTAACAGTATTATATCTGAGAATGTCAAGAGCTCATCCATATTCTGGGGGTGAAGCAGGAGCAGAGGAGAACACTGTCTTCCAAGACAGTGGGGTGTAAAGTGATTTTTATTTCATATTACATTACATCTTCTCTGAATAAGCATTCGACTCTTAAAACTGAACTCCAGACAGATATAAAATGAACAAGAGAATGCAGCTCTATAATCATTATCATTACTAAATGCTTTTTTAACTGAAAGCAGTGTAAGAATCTGAATTTAAGTTGGTATTAACCGATTGCAGTTTACTGTACAGTAAAACTCATAGAGTGGGGATAGAGTTATAGCAGGCATGCTGCAATATAAGGACCATGCTGATGTGAAAGACATGGAGATGAGCTCATCAGTGCCCTGCTTCTCATTTTAGTGTGCAATTATATTTAAAACCGCATTTACTTCTGGTATTCACCTGCCTTTAGCTCAGGCATGCAAGCAGGAGGGTGTGCTTAGTCAAGAAAACTCTTGGAGACTCCTGGGGTGTATGACATAATTTGCTTAGGCATGGAAACCAAGAAGACTGAAAAAATGTAAAAAAAAAAGTTTAAAACAAGTAAATATGATATATATTTCCTATCTGTTTACAAATCCTAGCAGTGTGGGGATTAAGGCTTTATACACACTAGATGTTAAAATAATGTTATAAAAATGCCAGTAGCTTTAGAGTGAGGCTTTCAACTTTTTTCAGCTTTTTTCAACGTTTTTGCAATAGCGTTTATTATTGTTTATCGGCGTTTATCAGCGTTTATCAGCGTTAGAGCGTTTTTACAGCTGAAAAACATCTCTCTCAGAACCCACTAGTTTTGGGTGTTTTTTAATGCTCAAAAACACCATTGCCCAAAACTACTGATAACAGGCTATGTGTGCATGGACACATAGGATAACATGATGGAGAGTTTAATGACTGTAGAAAAACACGTCTACTTCCAAAAACAGGTGCTATAAAAACGTCCAAAAACGTCCAGTGTGCATGAGGCCTAAAAGTCATATTACCTTTCCTGGCTCTTTCATTTATATTTTAGAGAATACAGCCGACAAAGTGGGATGATAAAGCAATAAAGCAAAAAACCAAGAATGAAACATCGATGGGGAATTTTCTCTGTTGATTGATTGAACCAATCGTTGTTGACTTACATGCAAAACATTTTTGATTTTCTTTTGGCGATCTGGACCATTATAGTGGGCCTGAACACAAAGCTCAAGATTTTGCAGGGAACATATGGAGGTGTTACCTGAGTCTAAGCAGTACTCCAAAAGGTTTAGATTTTTTTTTAAAGCATAGCTAAGGCACTGTGCATCTGACTACTCATCTTTGGAGCAAGGTTTAGTAATGTCACTAATGCTGCTCACTGCTTTCCTCATTGTATTCGAGGACATGAAGTATAGGAATCTCCCTGGTCTGCTTCATTAATTGTGTAAATCTGTGCATTCTGCACTATTCCTTCAGCTTCTTGAATATTGTTCCACCAGTCATCAGATCACCAATCCTCATGGGGGCAGCTCTGACATGGGGAAGCAAAGTTATGCCTGTACCAGAATGGCTGCCCACACACAGAGAGATGGTGAAGAGAGTAGATCAGTAACAAAGAAAAGGTCTATAGGTAGCCATTAGCAATGCTGGTGACTAATAGGGATGAGCTGAATTACCAGGAATTGGTTTTGGTGGGTTTGGTGAACATTACTGAACTTTAGATGCTAAATTTGAACTCCTTTGAAGTTAAAAATGTACCTTTTTCTAGGCTAATAGGCAACTGATTGTCAAACAAATGCCACTGGAAGATGGGACAGCCCTGAGGAACATGTACCAAAGCCAAAAAAAAATAAATCTTAAATTCTGTCTGGCGGGGAGCAATCATTTTAATTATGTTTAAAGTGAAACATTAAAAATTCTAAATTCCTTTAAATAATATTACAGGGGCTGTCCTTAACATGCCTGTGAAATGGCACAGCTATACAATTCATACAATCTATGTTTAACCACTTTCAGACCGGACCAATTTGCTGGTCAAAGACCAGACCACTTTTTGCGATTCGGCACTGCGTCGCTTTAACTGACAATTGCGCGGTCGTGCGACGTGGCTCCCAAACAAAATTGAAGTCCTTTTTTCCCACAAATAGAGCTTTCTTTTGGTGGTATTTGATCACCCCTGCGGTTTTTATTTTTTGCGCTATAAACAAAAATAGAGCGACAATTTTGAAAAAAACACATTATTTTTTACTTTTTGTTATAATAAATATCCCCCAAAAATATATAAAAAAACATTTTTTTCCCTCAATTTAGGCCGATACGTATTCTTCTACATATTTTTGGTAAAAAAAATCGCAATAAGCGATTATTGATTGGTTTGCGCAAAAGTTATAGCGTTTACAAAATAGGGATAGTTTTATAGCATTTTTATTAATAATTTTTTATTATTTTTTTTTTTACTAGTAATGGCGGCGATCTGCGATTTTTATTGTGACTGCGACATTGTCGGGGACCCATCGGACATTTTTGACACATTTTTGGGACCATTGTCATTTATACAGTAATCACTGCTATATAAATGCAGTGATTCCTGTGTAAATGACACTGGCAGTGAAAGGGTTAACCTGTGGGTGGCAGTGTAGGGGTTAAGTGTTCCTAGGCGTGTGTTACTAACTGTGGGGGGGTTGGGCTTTCATTTAGTGTACACTGATCTCTGCTCCAATCACATGGAGCAGAGATCAGCGTCACTAGTTGCTAGGCAGAATGAGAAAATGTTGTTTATACAGCATTTCCTCCATTCCGCCGCTCCGTGAGACGATCGCGGGGACGCCCGCGGCGATCGAGTCCGCGGGTCCCGCGACCGGACTCACGGAGGTCCCGACCAGCGCGGGAGCGCGCCGCCGGCGGCGCGCTCCCGATGGCACGGCGGCAACGAATATTGGACGTACATGTACGCCAATATGCCTGCCCGTGCCATGCTGTCGACGTACATCGTCGTGCGCTGGTCGGGAAGTGGTTAAATTGCCAGTAGATAACAGTTCCTGTCAATTTACATCTGTTTGTCATCTTCATCTATACCAGACCATTATACTACCAGAGAGTCTGGCAAAGATGTTACCCCTGGACCCCTGGGCAAAGAAAAAAAACAAGTGTGGGGTCCACCCCCCAAAATTCATACTAGACTATTATAAGAACATGCAGCCTGGCTGGCCAGGACAAGAGAAGATGAGTGTGTGCCCTCCAAACCATACCAGGTCACATACAAAGAATTTTTTTTTAAATTGCCAGTAGATAACAGTTCCCGTCCATTTACTTCTGTTTGTAATCTTCATCTATACCAGACCATTATCCTAGAAGAGAGTCTGGCAAAGATGTTAATGAGAAACCCCACAAAAAAAAACTGGCATGGGGTTCCATCTAAAAAAAATACATATCAGGACCCCTGGGCAGAGAAAAAAAAAAGCAAGGGTGGGATCCACCCCCAAAATGTATACTAGACCATTATCAGAGCATGCAGCCTGACTGGCCAGGAAAAGGAAAAGAGAAGATGAGTATGTGCTCTCCAAACCATACCAGGCCACATGCTAGAAAAACACGCATAAAAGCAGCTTGTTGCCATGCTAATGAGGACAGGGGCATCTTCCCTACAAACATGTGGGGGGTCTGTGAGTGGGAGCTTCCAGAATCTGGAAGGCCTTTTAGGATAAGGGGGCTCCCAGATATTAACCCCCCCCCTGTGGGAATGCGCAAGATGTATGTAATATGTACGTAGGGGTACAGAGTATTCCTTCTTATTCACAAAAAACTCTAAATAATGACATCACACTTTCTGATAAGTCTTTTAATAAAAAATAAAAAGGCCTCAATATTCCCCAAATTGTCCAGTGATGAAGATCCATAACAGTCATGATAAACGATGCATGCTGAACCGGCAAAAGAAAAAAAATCCTGCCAACTGTCGGGCAAAAAATCGAAATAATACAATGTTTGGTCCAAACTTGTGTTCGAACTGAACCTTTAATTCCTCTGCTTGATTTGTTTTGGCACGGCTTCCACAGTACAGGTCAGCTTTAAGATCAGGCTATCTGGTTCAACTTGGCCTCTGAAACTGATAACTAGGGATGAGAACATGAGCAAATCTGGATTCAATTCAAAGAGGATTCTCTGAATCATGTTCAAAGAGAAAGTAAACCCTGATGGGTTTTACTTCCTCTTTTGTTTCCTGCAAACCCTGCAAAGTAAAAGAATAATGGTGTAGTATGAATTGCATACTACCCCATTATGTGACACTGCAAACGAAGCCTATGCTGTCCCCACTGACACCGGTTGTGTGACTGGCCGGAGCCGCGTGACATCACTCCAACACATGCTCGCCAGATCTACCAGTGCCAGCACAGGCTTGGGACGAAATGGCATGGAGGTCCGTTCCTTCACAGCGCATGTGCTGATGACCTCATCGGCGCACTACAAGGTAAATATCTCTTAAAAGGTGCACGTTTAGAAGATATTTCCACTACTTATAGGTAAGCCTTATTCTAGGCTTACTTATAGGTAAAAGTAACAATTGGGGTATACAACCACTTTAAGAATTCAGTAAATCCAAACTTGTATGCACATTTTTAATGAAGTCTATCCTGTTATTAAATTTAGGCAACTGGACACTGCCATTTACCAATACAATTTTTGTTTTTTGTTTTTAAACATACAACAGGAGGAGGTCTTTGATGTAACTTTGAAGGTAACACACAGATCCTTTAAATAACATACTTGGACCTTAAAGCTGTGCATGAATGTACAGAACAGTATGATTTTTGTGGTCTCTGTACACTGGCAGTGCATATTTGAAACTTATTTTTTTTTACTTTACAATTAGCTTGACTTACATACAACAGTAGTAACAAAATCAGATTAATTTCAATAAAAAAAAAAAAAATGTTTTAGTTTTTTTTTTTTTTATTAGCCCCACTTTGACTGGTAGATAGAAATTGGTCATTAGTTCACTGAGGCTTTTCTCGTTTTCACTGCTGAAAACCTGTCCTGCTGCATTTTCTATCAATTTCTCATTAAGAATTAAAGACCACAGATAATGCAACAGTGTAAACAATGGACCATCAGCAGGACACTTTTAATGAGCATGGCTAGGCTAGTGCACTAGAGAAAAACAGCGGAGGCAGTGGTTTTACTCAAAGAATTAAGAGACCGTGGAGGATCCAGCAGTGTAAAATTATCCAGCATTAGTACAGGTTTAATCAGGGATATTCGCCCTAAACAGTGTATGCCTAACTTTTATTTTTACTATGTGGGCAAGGGGAGTGGTAAATGTGAGTAATATCATTTTAGTTGGTTTAGGTGCACAATGTCCTTGCACTTTAGTCAGTGACAAGTGATTTATGCACTTTGAGCACCAAAAACTTAAAAAAGGCCCTCTCGGCTTACAAAAAATCAAGAAACTTCCAAAAGAAATGTAAACCCCAAAATACCACCCCTGGAAAAAAAAGCTTACTTTTTTAAAGGGAAGCCATAGTAAAAGTTTTCTATGGTCAGGACAGCAGCTAAAACTGACCACTGATCCCAAATTCAAAACATCCCCAATAATAAGATGATGACAAAATGACAAAAAAAGTATTAATTGCCAAAAAAGCTATCAATCAGAATTAACCAAACAAAATTGACGTCCTTTTTTTCCCACAAATAGAGCTTTCTTTTGGTGGTATTTGATCACCTCTGCGTTTTTATTTTTTGCGCTATAAACAGAACAAGAGCGATCATTTTGAAAAAAAAACGCAATATATTTAACTTTTTGCTATAATAAATATGCCCCAAAAATATATATTTTTTTTCCTCAGTTATGTATTCTTCTACATATTTTTGGTAAAAAAAATTGCAATAAGCGTATATATATTTGTTTGCGCAAAAATTATAGCGTCTACAAAATAGGGGATAGTTATATGGCATTTTTATTATTTTGTTGTCGGAAAATTTGAGAACCAGTTCTCAAATTTTTGTTGTCAGAAACTCTGACCAAAAATTTCAGATGGAGCCCACACATGGTTGGATTTTCCGACTAACAAGCTCCCATCGAACATTTGTTGTTGGAAAATCCGATTGTGTGTACACGGCATAAGCCTGCTTCCAATAGTTCAAAGGCCAAGCAGAACATTATTATTTTAAAAAATTCTCTGCATTTAAATGTGATTGGACAGAAATTTTTAAACCTGCAGGATTTGCCTGAAACCTATAACAGGAAGCGGCTAAGAAGCCTTGAAAAATACTGCCATTTCTCTGGTATTATATAGAAC
Organism: Lithobates pipiens; assembly: GCF_037356315.1. Classification (NCBI taxonomy): domain Eukaryota; kingdom Metazoa; phylum Chordata; class Amphibia; order Anura; family Ranidae; genus Lithobates; species Lithobates pipiens. The sequence goes on along the minus strand of NW_027507764.1, from coordinate 377,749,242 downwards.
CAAAAGCATAGCCATGCAGAAGTCTAGGTTAACTGAACTGAATAGAAAGGAATAGGAAAGTTTTGACAATGTTACCAGTCATTGTAGAGTAGCATTTTATTGTATCTCATATGTTGTATGAGAGCTATATTTTCCAAATGTGTGATTTTGATCCCAGATGTAATTTGGATCCAGCTCCAAGTGCATTTAGAAATGACAATGAACAGCATGATAATGCAAACTTTCCACAATGGCTGTGGTAAATGTAAAAAGATGCAGCGGAGTGTGAAGGGCAAACAAAAAAGGGAACCCCCCCTAATGTGACCAAGGAGTAGAAATAGGGAAAATCGTATTGGGGTAAACCATGATACACTTGAGAATACAACTGTCTGATGTTGGGTTGAATATCAAACCTGGAGGATCACTTTGTTTACCCCAGTTGATGAACAAAGTCTACTGACAAACAAACTGCATGAAGAGATGTTCATAAACCTAGGAGATTATTTTGAAATTCTTTACTACTTGTCTGATTTTAGTAAAATTGACTCTGATTGCTTTGCACTTTGTACTTTTATTCAATAAGCTTTTTGGTTCAATTGTTTCATGGTGTAGTTAACAGTAACACTGCATGTATAATCTGTGTGCTATGAGAGTAAATAGTATTCCAATACAGAGACAAAAATATGGTACTATGATGTGTTCACAACCTAAGCTTGAACACGTTTGACTAAATTTTGTGTTAATATTGGCAGTTTGCAACTTATACAATACTGATGACTCCTGTCATACAGTACAAGACATGTAAGGACCATATACTTTCAAAAGGTTTTATTTGATTTTATAAATTTGCAATAATGCAAAAAAATCATATGACTTACAGTATGATTCAAATTCAATTTTTATGTAATACATTTTTTTTTTACAAAACTGTTGTGTTTTCTGTGCAGAGTAAGAGTACATTTCTTCACGGGAGCCACCGGCCATGGCACAGGACTCTCAAGAAATGGCACGGATGGCCATTTCTTCAGAGTGCATTCACTGTTGATGTCATCGGCTGCATATACAGTAAATATCCCCTAAACAGTGCACATTTTGGAGATATTTACAGTTCCTATAGGTAAGCCTTATTATAGACTTACCTATGGGATAAACAATCAATGGAAGTTTACTTCCACTTTAAGTGTGAATTTGGAAAATAAAGCCATGCTATTTACCTATAAGGTAAGTAGGCTTCTATAAAAATTTGCTGGAAGGTAGTGTTCTATCCAGTCTACCAAATTGAACACAGTACTGTGGTAGACTTAAATTGGAATTCAAGATCCTGTTCCATAGCTAGGTCCTTGTTTTTGGATGCCTTTGTGTATATATATATATATATATATATATATATATATATATATATATATATATATATATATATATATATATATATATATATATATATATATATATACAGTGGTGTGAAAAAGTGTTTGCCCCCTTCCTCATTTCCTGTTCCTTTGCATGTTTGTCACACTTAAGTGTTTCGGAACATCAAACCAATTTAAACAATAGTCAAGAACAACACAAGTAAACACAAAATGCAATTTGTAAATGAAGGTGTTTATTATTAAAGGTGAAAAAAAATCCAAACCATCATGGCCCTGTGTGAAAAAGTGATTGCCCCCTAAACCTAATAACTGGTTGGGCCACCCTTAGCAGCAACAACTGCAACCAAGCGTTTTCGATAACGTGCAATGAGGCTTTTACAGCGTCCTGGAGGAATTTTGGCCCACTCATCTTTGCAGAATTGTCCTAATTCAGTTACATTAGAGGGTTTTCGAGCATGAATGGCCTTTTTAAGGTGATACCACAACATCTCAATAGGATTCAGGTCAGGACTTTGGCTAGGCCACTCCAAAATCTTCATTTTGTTTTTCTTCAGCCATTCGGTGGTGGACTTGCTGGTGTGTTTAGGATCATTGTCCTGCTGCAGAACCCAAGTTCGTTTCAGCTTGAGTACACGAACAGATGGTCAGACATTCTCCTTCAGGATCTCTTGGTAGACAGCAGAATTCATAGTTCCTTTTATCACGGCAAGTCTTCCAGGTCCTGAAGCAGCAAAACAGCTCCAGACCATCACACTACCACCACCATATTTTACGGTTGGTATAATGTTCTTTTTATGAAATGCAGTGTTCCTTCTATGCCAGATATACTTGGACACACACCTTCCAAAGAGTTCCACTTTTGTCTCATCGGTCCACAGAATGTTGTCCCAAAAGTCTTGGGGATCATCAAGATGTGTTGTGGAGAAATTGAGACGAGCTTTGATGTTCTTTTTGCTCAGCAGTGGTTTTCTCCTTGGAACTCTGCCATGCAGGCCATTTTTGCCCAGTCTTTTCCTGATGGTGGAGGCATGAACGCTGACCTTAACTGAGGCAAGTGAGGCCTGCAGTTCCTTGGACGTTGTTGTGGGGTCTTTTGTGACCTCTTGGATGAGTCGTCGCTGCGCTCTTGGGGTAATTTTGGGCGGCCGGCCACTCCTGGGAAGGTTCACCACTGTTCCATGTCTTCGCCATTTGTGGATAATGGCTCTCACTGTGGTTCGCTGGATTCCCAAAGCTTTGGAAATGGCTTTATAACCCTTTCCAGACTGATAGATCTCAATTACTTTCTTTCTCAATTGTTCCTGAATTTCTTTGGGTCTCGGCATGATGTGTAGCTTTTAAGGATCTTCTGGTGGACCTTACTGTGTCAAGCAGCTCCTATTTAAGTGATGCCTTGATTGTGAACAGGTGTGGCAATAATCAGGCCTGGGTGTGGCTAGATAAATTGAACTCAGGTGTGGACAACCACAGTTATAGTATGTTTTAACAAGGGGGGCAGTCACTTTTTCACACAGGGCCATGATGGTTTGGATTTTTTTTCACCTTTAATAATAAACACCTTCATTTACAAATTGCATTTTGTGTTTACTTGTGTTGTCCTTGACTATTGTTTAAATTGGTTTGATGTTCCGAAACACTTAAGTGTGACAAACATGTAAAGGAACAGGAAATGAGGAAGGGGGCAAACACTTTTTCACACCACTGTATATATATATATATATATATATATATATATATATATATGTATATGCTAAAAAAGTGACCTGGGAGATGAAAGTTATTCAGACATCTACTTTCAAATAGTCAAGATCAAGGGAGATAAACAGAATTGTATGGTCTCTTCTATGTTTCAAAAAACTTTCTTTGTCAGTTATTCTTTATGGAGGGATGTTTCTATCCAAACCATTATGAAAATCGAATGTTTCTGTAGGAAAAGAGATAGGATTAACTGGACATTTCGTTGTTAACAAGCTAAGTGCAAGTTTTCCTTTTCTATAAGTTACCTAAGCTTTTTGGTGTTACCAAAATGAACCCATTTTAGTTTTAAAGGTAGGTCATTTAAAAGGTTTTGAAGGGTAATGATGTATGTCATCAGAAACTTTCAGAAAGATATGAAAAAATAATATTTTTCCGTGCTGCACTCATCTGTTTGGTGATTTTTTTTATTAACTAAACATTTCAGAGATGTAGGCCATGTGAAATCCTCTAAAAAGCATCTCTTTGAATGAGAATGCCTGGATAATTTGCCAAGAGTACACCTAGGCTTTTTAATTGTGTGTATCATGAAGAATGGATAATGGAGAAGAAAGTCTAAAACTCTGAAGAGGTGGTTAGCATGTTCCAAATGGTCTTAAATGAATATATAATTCCTAGTGACTGCCTAAAAAGTATAATTAATAGTATGTTCTCCAACATGTTCAACCAATCAGAGTGATATATTATTTGGATAACAGCTTTGATATATCAGGTAGTCTGAGAGAACACAAACATCTCCCAGAAAAAACCAGAAAAAGATATCTCCTCAGAGCTTTGTTTAAACAAAATGTTCTATTCCCAAGAATTCACTACACTTTTTATGAACAATTTATGGATTATATCCTCTCATACTATGCATAAATTCCCATTCAGATTAGAAGTTTTTTCCAGCCTTTGTTGCACTGCATGAGAATAGAAATTACATTATTATCTATGGTGTTTGTTCATATAATTACATTCACTTCAATACATTCAAGTTTAGTGCAGCTGCAACATGTGTGTTGAAAAGGTGCAGATGCTTCTTTGGCGCATTTTGTGGACCCATTGGCTTTAATGAAAGTGCACTTTTTTTTATGAGTAAAAAAGGGTAGCCTTTAGAGGTAGTCTTAAAGAAATGTTTAGTATTAAGCCTCATTGCTATTGATAAAACTGGTCTTCTCAAATCTTGAAATATATTTTAACAAAATGTTAAAATAGGTTAAGAAACAGCGGAGTAACATTTTTTACTTTAACAACCTTAGCAACTGAAATGTCACTTGAAAGGGTTCTTGCAGAGGCCTAGGGCCAGAAGATGTCAATAGCAGCCTGGAAGGTTGGTAGGTCCTAGATTAGAGGAACACCAAGAGAACTTTCTTCACGGAGTTCAGAAAATCTTTAGGTAAGATAAAGATCTTCTGCCTATAATGACCCTAAACACCAAGAGAACTTTCTTCACAGAGTTCAAAGAATATTTAGGTAAGATAAGGATCTTCTGCCTAGAATGACCCTAAAATGTGTATTTAACAATGGAAAGGGGTATCACACTTAAGACCCTTTGCAGTCATGTGAAAATTCCTATGTGCCCTGTACATGGCAGAATATGTTAGCTATATATAAATTAATTTAATTGATTCCTGAAAATAATGAGTGTTTTTTTTTTTACTTATAGATGAGTTTTGTACTTACAGTGGCAACTGGTGCAACTGCCTCCACAATACTATAAATAAAATAAAGAATGTTTATTCTTTGAAAGTTTAATAGTTTGTTTCCAGATTTCAATTATATATTCAGGACATGGGAAAGCCACCAACTCCTTTCTAAGCAATGCTGTACACTGAAGGGAAGGAAGGAGCAAAGGGGTAAACCACATGCAATGATAGAGATTGAAGAGGAGATATCCTGGGACACAGGTACACAAGTATACCGATGCAAACATATAGGTTAAGGGACTTCACATTGAACCTTGAAAAATTTCCTTTTCTTTCTTGTCATTAAATGGGCTTAAGTAAAATGCAGTGTTCCCAGAATTTCAGTAAGGCCGCGTACACACGGGCGGACTGTTCGCCCAACTTTGTCCGCTGAACAGTGTTTCAGCGGACAGTCCGCTCGTGTGTGGGCTTCAGCGGACAGTTTCAGCGGACAGTCTGACGAACAAAGTTTTTCGGAATTTCCGTAAGACTGTCCGCTGAAACTTGGTTTGAGCGGACAGTCCGCTCGTGTGTAGGCTTGTTCGACAAACTAAGTCTCGCGCATGCTCAGAAAGAATTTACACGGCGAAGGTTGCATTGCAGTGTATTGGACTTCGAATTTCTCGTCCCGTCGTACGTGCCGTTCACGTCATCGCACAAGTTTTCAGCGGACTGTTCGTTCGTCGTGTGTGGTCAAGTTCGTTCATGCTAATTTTGAACGGACTGTTTGTCAAACTGTTTGACGAACCTAGTTGGGCGGACAGTCCGCCCGTGTGTACGCGGCCTAAGGCACTATAATATCAGTGCAGTCAATAAAATGAAAGATGTCTACATTTATAAAATATATGGATTGTGAAATCTACAAAAAGGTGCTGCCATCTTAGAAAATAAGTAGGAAGAAGGTAGGTGCCAATAGGGTAAATCATTATGTATCTTGTTCACATATGTTTTTAATTAAAGCACACACAGGAATGTTACACTAGCAAAGTATATACATGTTTGGCTATGTTTTAAAAATCCACCTCCCATTTTTACAATAAGAACAGGTGAAAAAGTCCCATACCTTATATATATATATATATATATATATATATATATATATATATATATATATATATGTATATATATATATATATATATATATATATATATACACACACACACATTGCCTTGAAAAAAGTATTCCTACCCCTTGACATTTTCCACATTTTGTCATGTTACAATCTAAAATGTGAATGTATTTTATTGGGATTTTATGTGATAGACTAAAATAAAGTGGCACATAATTGTGAAGTGGAAGGAAAATGATAAATGTTTTTTACATTTTTTTACAAATAAATATGTGAAAAGTGTGGCATGCATTTGTTTTCAGCCCCCTGAGTCAATACTTTGTAGAACCACCATGCGCTGCAATAACAGCTGCAAGTCTTTTGGGGGATGTCTCTGTCAGCTTTGCACATCTAGAGAGTGAAAATTTTGCCCATGTTTCTTTGTAAAATAGCTTAAGCTCTCTCAGATTGGATGGAAAACATCTGTAAACAGAAATTTCCAAGTCTTGCCACAGACTCTCAATTTAATTCAGGTTTGGACTTCGACTGGGCCATTCTAACATATGAATATGCTTTGCTCTAAACCATTCCATTGTAGCTCTGGCTGTATGTTAAGGGTCGTTGTCCTGCTGTAAGGTGAACCTCCACCCCGGTCTCAAGTCTTTTGCAGACTCTAACAGGTTTTCTTCTAAAAATGACCTGTATTTGGCTCCATCCATTTTTCCATTAACTCTGACCAGCTTCCCTGTACCTGCTGAAGAAAAGCATCTCCACAACATGATGCTGCCACCATCATGTTTCATGGTGGGGATGGTGTGTTCAGGGTGATGTGCAGTGTTCGTTTTCCACCACACATAGGGGCTGATTTACTACGGTGAATGCACTAGGATGGTTCATACCTCAATTTGTGCGCCAGATAAATTATCAAGTGAGTGTATGATCTGGGACACGCATAAGCGCAACACATAATATGCTGGCGCAATTGATAATAGCGCACGCCGTATCATTAACAGTCCATTCACACAGGGGCAACACGACTTCCAGCGCGACTTTGGGAGGCAACTTGGACATGACTTGAGTGTGAATCACAGCGCAACTTACAACATGATTTTAAGTCGCCCCCCAGGCCAGGCGACTTTAATTTTAATAAACAACGACATGGGTTCCCCTCCAAGAGCATACCAGCCCCTTCAGGTCTGGCATTGATTTTAAGGGGAACCCCACGGCAAAAAAAATGTTGTGGGGGTCCCCCTCAAAATCCATACCATACCCTCCAGGTCAACCTCTGAGGGTTTAACAGAACAGCAGTATTTCTACTGGGATTAAATTGCACACAGGTTGACTCTATTTACTAATTAGGTGACTTCTAAAGGCAATTGGTTCCACTAGATTTTAGTTAGGGACATACCCGAGTAAAGGGGGCTAAATACAAATGCACGTCACACTTTTCAGATCTTTATTTGTAAAAATAAATAAATAATTAAAACCATTTACCATTTTCCTTCCACTTCACAATTATGTGCCACTTTGTGTTGGTCTATCACATAAAATCCTATATATATATATATATATATATATATATATATATATATATATATATATATATATATATAACTTTGAATTGTTAACTTTGGTCCTACAAAAGGACTCAACACATATTACACAGAGGTTATGATCCTACAAACCCTGCTCCATTAAAGCCTTGTCTAGAAAATGAAGTGTTCCTTTTTTTCATACAAATTGTAAGTAGACAGAGATTGTATTGAATTTTTAGTTCACTTCTTCCTTGCTGAAATATATCTGTATTAAATCTGCACTAAAAATTTCCTTAATATAGTTTTTTCATGAAACCTGCCTTGAGCAACAGATGCATGATTGTTCAATGAGGGTTGTGCCTCATTTGTTCCTGTACATTGTGCCTAATTAATGCTAACTTGTCTGTACATAAAAAGTACAATAAGCTGTCCTTTCCAATTTAATTCTGACAGTTTAATCGAATCTGTTTTCTTTAAAAAATAATTAGATCATTTACACTTCATTAACATGTAATGTAATGTTGAGACATTCATCATAATGATTTCTTATTTTTCTTCTACAATATTATCTCCTCTAATGAAACTGTTAACACCAGGCATGCTTTAATTAGCTCTATCATATCATTGACAATGTCTGCAGGGGCAAGGCTTTTTAGAATTTAAATTGAATTTTGTCAACAAGGTACACATAATGTGAATCTTAATACAGAATATAGAAATTCCACTGCAGTACCTTGTGTTCTTTTCAGCCTGTTTAATACTCATATCTACGCTTGACATTCACTGGCAACTAAATGTGCACTGTTTTAAACATGGTAACACTATTTTGCACATCAGTCTCTAAATCTTCTTTGTTGTGTTTTGCCGTTCTTTACATTGTTTGAATGCCGATAGAGAAAAGCAAATGTTTTACAAATTGCCCCCACTTCAGTATTTCAAACTTTTGGAGAAAATCTCAGGATACCACTGTCCAATGCAGTCTCTCTTTTTCTCTCATTATAGTCCCTAGGTGGCGGTAGGAAAACTCTAAAATATAACATTAACAAGATCATTGCTGCGTAACATTAAACAAACTGCAGACATTTTCATAAATACAGTTTTCACCTTTATTTTGGTAAACTGTAGTGAACCCTTCCTGCACAATATGTGTCAGCAAAACCTTTTGTTGTCTTCATCAGGTTTACATGTAATAGACTGAAAATGCAGGAGCACTTCTGGGAGAGCGTTGATACCAGTCAACCATAAAAGAAAGCGCCTGAGCAAGATACTTCATAAAGGATCACCTGGTCCATCTTTTCTTTTAAATATATATATATAGCAATAAATGATTCAATGTCCATAAAAAAAGTGCAGTCCCATACACCAGAAACTCTTCAGTAATTGCCTCTGATCACCACAATGCCCCTCACCCCACCTATAGGTGTCTTCTCACCTGTTTGAATGGAACTCACTAATTATAGGAGGTCTATATGTGCTTTGCAGTACTATAAGTGGCACTGCTCCCACTGGCTGTACACTCTGTCAAATGACGGAGCAATCACTTGTAAACAAACCAGCATCATGATGACACCGGTTCCTCTTTCCCCTCTGTGTACAGATCTGTACAGTGGAGGGGAGAGATCGGATGGCAGCAGCGCTGTGGGCTGTATCTGTAGTGCCCACAGCGCTGCTCTGTGACAAGTGCAGTCACAGCCATCCCTTCATACCCTGCAAATACTCTGCAATTCCCTGCCAATACTCTGCCATACTTTGCCAATACTCTGCAATACCCTGCCAATACTCTGCAATACCCTGCCAATACTCTGCCAATATTTTCTATGGCAATGGTCACTGTGCATTTTCTATGGTAATGGTCACTGTGCATTTTCTATAGTAATTGTCACTCTGCATTTCATGGGCACTGGAAAATATTTTAGTACACCATTTGGTTCAGAATATTTTTTTTTCTTGTTTTCATCCTCTAAAACCTAGGTGCGTCTTATGGTCAGGTGCGTCTTATGGAGTGAAAAATACAGTAATTGGGGGACCCCGCAGCAGCAGGGGGGAAGCGGAGTGTAAGCCTGATGGAGGCAAGTGACAGAGTGGTTGAGTATTGGTGGGCAACAGGTTTTTTATTTGTCCAGGATGATGGCAGTCATTCATCGTGATTACCAATTGAAGTGTATCAGAGGGCACTTATTTATTTTAATAAAGGACTTGTCAAAAACGGTCTTTGCATTTTTATTTATGACTGATTTTTTGGTGACTAAGAAAGGGTACTATGTACACTAGTAAACCATACTTATTCACATGGGGGGTGGGCGGTACCTGGGGGATTCCTTGTAAAGTAGGGCTTCCAGATTCTAAAAAGCCATCCCTATACCCCCATAACCCCAAGGCCAGGATTGTTGGAAAGAGTCCCTTGTTCTCATCATCATGGGGGCAAGGTGCTTTGCCAGGGGGACTTACCTGAGGAAGTCAGGTGACTCTGTGATGCAAAGCTTTGGGAGACCTCATGCGGCAAACAGGAAGTGTGCAGTCCACCATCTTGCATGAGCCATTTCCAATGCACTTTCATGTAATCTGATGTGCACCAGCAAATGTGCATTTTTTAAGTTAAGTTTTTAATCTTGAGTTTTATTTTTAATACATTTTTAATAAAAATAATGTTAAATATACAGAGAGCACTAGATATATCCTGTTTTTTGTGCTTACTATATACAACCACTGAAGAATTCCTGTGGAAGGAGGTGGATTGAATGACATCTACATACAGTAGAGAGGAACAACTCTTTTGGCATATCATAGACTGATTAAAGAAAAAACACGAGACCTGATTTTTATTGGGTCAGACTGCAAGCTGAGAGTATTGGTATGTTGGTGATAGGTTTTGCACAATACAAGTTGAAGGGATTCACCTTGATACCACAAGTCCTTGGGTTTTTTCACAGGCTTTGCAGAATCTGGGAGGCCATGCAGTATAAGTTTGTAGAGGCATTCGATTCTAAGTCCTCTAGGTCACTAAGGATCACATGATCCGTAACTACCTCCTCCCAGCCATGTAAAACTTCTTGGGTTTTCTGGGGATTGAAAACCATTCCTTTAAGACTGCAGCTGAGTGTTATCCTCTACATCCATGCTGACACAATCCTCCTCTTCCTTCACCCCTCTCCTTTCTGTGTGTTTGGCGGCCCCACAGGAATGCTATCTGGATAAAAAGGGCCTCTTCCTTCTGCTGTTCTGCCTCAAGTGCCCTGTCCATTATTCCACATAGCTTGTGCACCAACAGGAAGACTTGAGGGACAGTGTCACTGATGCAGGCATTGCCACTGCTCAACATCCTTGTGGGCTCCTCAAATGGTGACAGGACAGTGCATCTATCCTTGATCAGTAGCCACTAGCATGGCAAACGGAAACCATCAAGCCAAGCTCCCCTGATCCTGTCCTGGTGCCATACACAGGTACTCATTGATGGCCCTCTGCTGTGTGTGCAGCCATTGCAGCATTGCCAACGTTTAGTTCCACCTGATGGGCATGTCACAAATGAGGCGACTGGTGGGCAGATTGAATTCCCTTTGAATATCAGCCAGCCGAGCACTGGCATTGAATGACTGGCGGAAATGACCACAGACTTTTCTGGCCTGCCTCAGGAAATCCTGTAAGCCTCCACATTCAGGATGTGTGCCAAACATGGAACATGGGTCAAGTGTCCCTGTTGGAGGGCAGAGAGAAGGTTGGTGTCATTGTTGAATACAACCATTCCTGGCTGAAGCTGGCATGGTGTCAACCACCTCTGAGCCTTTCCCTGCAGAGATGACAGAATCTCTGTCCCAGTGTGGCTTCTGTCCCCTAGGCAGACTAACTCAAGCACCGCATGGCATCTTTTAGCTTGACTGCTTGTGTAGCCCCTTGAACACTTATGGAGCATGGCTGGTTCAGAGGACAAAATCTGCAGAAGAGCCCATAGAGGAAGAAGAAGAGGAGAGGGTGGAGGAGAGAGCTGTGTCAGAATCACCACTAGCATTTTGGAGGCGTGGTGGTGGAACAAGTTCCAACAACACTGAACCCTGTCCTGCATCCTTCCCAGCTGCCAGCAGAGTTACCCAGTGCGCTGTGAAGGAAAGGTAACATCCCTTCACATGCCTGTTGGACCACGAGTCAGTGGTAATATGAACCTTACTGCTGACCGCCCTGTCCATCACGGCCAAAACATTGCCTTCCACATGCCGATAGAGAGTCAGAATGGCCTTCCGTGAAAAGAAATAGCGTTTTGGAACCTGCCACTGAGGTACAGCACATTCCAAAAATTCAAGAAAGGGGAGAGAGTCTACCAGCTGAAAAGGCAGCAGTTGCAGTGCTAGAAATTTGGCCAAGTTAGCATTTAGATACTTAGCATGTGGATGGCTGGGACTGAATTTATTTTTACGCTTCAGCAACTAGGGTAGGGAAATTTGCCTGCTAAAATCAGTTGGTGGTGTATTGTTAGCAGATTGGCTGCAAGTACATGAGGTACTATTACTATACCTTCATTCCTCTCAGTGCAGGTTTTTAAGAGGAATGGAGGAATAGTAGGGTTGGAGATCCCAGATGAGGAGCAAGGAGAAGTCTGCCTTTTTCTTTGATGTGGGTCTTTCAAGTGCTTTTGCCAATGGACTGCATGGCAGGTCATCATATGTCTGGTCAAGCACGTGGTGCCCAAGCGGCAGCTGTTCTGGCCTTGCTTGATCCGCTTCAGACATAGGTTGCAAACAGCAATGGTGGAATCTGCTGCATACGTGTCGAAAAAGGCCCACACCAAGGAACTTTTAAAAGTCAGTGGGGAGTCAGCAGCGCCGTGCATCTGCAGAGCCCTGCGGTGTAATCCAATAGGGTGGATGCCCTTAAGCTGCCCCCTAGAGGACACCCTGCCTTGTTAATGTTGTGCTTCCTCCTCCTCTCTTCTCTCAGGCACCCAGGTACAGTCAGTGACCTCATCATCCTCTCCTTTCCTCGTCACTGGAGCAAACTCGGCAGTATGCTGCAGCTGTGGGAACATGACTGCCAGTTTCTTGTCCTTCTGTGGCACCCCCTCTCTCTAGGCTCACGTTACTCCCTTCCTCAACCTGGGAACTAACATCGGAACCTTCAAACCCGCTGTGCATCCTCCAGCAGCATGTACCCGACACTGTGGTCGAATAATTCTGGGGACTCCTTTATGCATGATGGTGGGGCTACGGAAGGAGTGACTGTGGACAAGGAGCCGGTGGAATAGGCCAATTTGGCAGCTGCTTGGAAGTCAAACTACTCTGAGCCTGGGTGCCAGAGGATGGGGAGGAGGAGGACGACTTTGTTATCCACTCCACCAACTCTTCTGCATGTTGTGGCTCAATAACATGGTCAGCAGCTGAAAAAAAGGACAAGTGTGCCCCACAGCCACCTGCAAAGGATTCACCATGTCCACGACCATCACTGGTGACTGTAGACACAGAGGCTGCTTGCCCTCTTTTAGTGGCCTGCGATTGTCTGCCTCTCCTTGACAGCCTTCCGGACATTATGTATTTTTTGTTTTGCAACACCACACTACACTGTATTATATACTGTGTAAACCCCCCGAAGTGTATTAGAAACTGTACACACTGTATTAGATACTGTGTACACCACCAGAAAAGTAGTAGAAACTGTACACACTGTATTAGATAATGTGTACACCACCTGCACTGTATTAGAAACTGTACAATGGCTGCACTGTATTGTATACTGCGTACATCACTAGTGTAGTAGAAACTGTACACTCTGTATTAGATACTGTGTACACCACAAGAAAAGTAGTAGAAATTGTACACACTATATTAGATACTGTGTACACTGCCTGCACTGTATTAAAAACTGTACTAAGTCTGCACTGTATGATGTACTGTATACACCACCAGAAGTGTAGTAGAAACTGTACACACTATAAAATACTGTGTACACCGCCTGCACTGTATTAGTATGTGCCGCCTACAAATCTATGAGCAAAGACGCTCTTCCTCAGGCTTTCTCTCAATGCCAGAGAAAGCCTGAGGAAGAGCGTCTTTGCTCGTAACTGTACAGTGGCTGTTGCTGTTGTTATGCTTGATACAAGATATCGAAGTAAAAGGAAATTATTGCATCGGAACAGTTGTCCTGTCTTTTTCCTGAATGATTACTGGTGGATGATTGTAAGTTCCACCTGACTGGTGGATGATTGTAAGGCCGCGTACACACGGGCGGACTGTATGGCCTACTTAGTCCGTCATACAATCCGACGGACAGTCCGACATACTTTTGAATGAACGGACTTGACCACACACGGATGCACAAACAGTCCGTCGAAAGCTTGCGCGATGACGTGTACAGCACGTACGACGGGACTAGAAATAGGAAGTCCAATACACAGCAATGCACCTTTCCGCCGTGTAAATCCTTTCTGAGCATGCGCCATTCTTAGTCCGTCGAACTAGCCTACTCACGAGCGGATTGTCCGCTGAAACCAAAGTATGACGGACAGAATTTCGAAAAATACGAAATACTTAGTACGCCAGACTGCACGCTGAAAAAGTCCGCTGAAGCCCACACACGAGCGGACTGTCCGCTGAAATGTGTTTCGACGGACTAAGTAGGCCATACAGTCCGCCCGTGTGTACGCGGCCTAAGTTCCACCTGACGCTGTTCTGAACACCCAAACGGATTAACAGGAGAGTAACCTTCCCAAGGTTTGATATATATATATATATATATATATATATATATATATATACTAGACAGCTCTTTTTATATACTGTATATATATATGTATATATATATATATATATATATATATATATACACACTAGACTGTTCTTTTTATATATACTAGACTGACTGTAGTGTGGGGCATGGACTTAGTCCCCCTGAGCCATGATTGGCCAAAGGCACTCTGCCTTTGATCAATTATGGCTCTCTCAGCATAACGTGCTGTGATTAGACAAAGCATGCAGATCAGGTGCATACTTAGGCCAATCATCATACAAAAATGATTATGGGGTGTTCTGTGGCTCGCTGTTCGCTGTTCTGCGAACGGGGTTAACACCCGATGTTCAAGTCAAACTTATGTTCAACCCAAACATTGAGCTCATCCCTACGCCTAAGGCTACTTTCACACTGGGGCTTTAGGGGCATCAACAGTAAAGTGCCGCTATTTTTAGCATTGCTTTACCATTGTTTTAACGGTGCTATTCAGCCGCTAGCGGAGCGCTTTTGACCACCCCCAATATCGCCCGAAAAAAGGTTAAAACCGCCCGAAAGTGCTGCTGCAGTGGAGCTTTACCGGCGGTTCAACGGCGCTGCCCATTGATTTCAGTGTATACACCGCTCCTACAGAGCTGGAAAGATACTGCTTGCAGGACTTTTTTTACCGTCCTGCAAGCGCACTGCTCCAGTGCGAAAGCACTCGGGCTTTCACACTGGAGTGTGTGGAGAGGCTCTTTACAGGTGCTATGCAGGCACTATTTTTAGCACTATAGCGCTTGTAAAGTACATCAGTGTGAAAGCAGCCTAATGCCTCATACACACGGTCTGATTTTCCGATGGAAAATGTGCGATCGGATCATGTTGTCAGAAAATCTAACCGTGTGTGGGCTCCATCGGACATTTTCCATCGGATTTACCGATGCACAAAGTTTGAGAGCACGATCTAAAATTTTCTGACATCAAAATCCGATCACATAAATTCTGAACGTGTGTAGACAATTCCGACGGACAAAGTGCCACACATGCTCAGAATAAACGAAGAGACGAAAGCTATTGGCTACTGGCCCGTTTATAGTCCCGACGTACGTGTTTGACGTCACCTCGTTCAGAACGATCTGATTTTCCGACAACTTCGTGCGACCATGTTTATGCAACACAAGTTTCGGCCAAAATCTGTTGAAAAAATCCGATGGATTTTGTGGTCGGAATGTCCGACCATGTGTATGGGGCATTAGATGTGTGCAGACCTGGTCACCAACTACATGAAATGTCTTATCTCTGTGTTTGCCAACAAGGGTTTCTCCACCAAGTCCTGTTTTGCTTGGGGATCAAATACTTGTTTTTCTCACTGAACTGCAACTCAATTTATAGCATTTGTAGCATGTGTTTTTGCCTGATTTTTGGTTCTTATCCTGTCTCTATTATTTAAAATACACCTATGATAAAATTATAGACCCTTTATTTCCCTGTAAATCTGAAAACTTACAAAATCTGCATGGGATCAAATAATTATTTCCCCCACTGTATATAACAATGGATAAATTAAAGACAGGTATGCTCCATAAAGGCACAGGGACACACAAGTGGCCCAGCAGAGGACATTGGCAGCTCAATGCACCCAAAGTGTCTGCATGCCAATTACGGCAAGCTAAACAAAAACAGCAACTGCCCCAATTTATAACTATCTTCCCAGAACATTGACTAGCTAGGCAGCAAAAAATGAAAACAAATACATTGTCTAATAATTTGCATTAAAGCCAGAGGATTTAGTTGCACAAAATTTGAATGAAAAAGAGATTAGCATATTAATTAAAATTGGAACAGAAAAAGATACGGTACGATACTTGAAAAAAAAAAAATAAGATACGGTCCTCTTCTATGCTAGACAGGACTGTGCTGTGTGACAGAGCTGTGTAAATCTCAGGACTGGACGGACAGTGACAAAACATCCTTTGTCAAGCAAAACAGTTGTCTTATATGTTTTATAGATTTATTCACTTGTTTGCCTGAAGTTCAGCTTTAAACTTTCTAAATTATCCACAAAGCCTATAAAAGAAAAATAATGATTCTAAACTATAAAACTGTTATTTTCTATTGGCTAAAAGACTTTTAAAATTCAACATGTAAGTAAGCATACTACCCTTGATTGTAATTTATACATGCCCATAAGCAACACTTGTAATCTTTTTTGCTTTATTTCGTAATTTTTTTTTTCAATGTGTGTACTTAGCAAATCCTAAAGGTAAAACAAAGCATTTCTACAAGGCCACATTATGCTAACACAGATTCAGTTTTGTTGAACGATTTTACATTATTATCTTGCCAACAGGTTTTGCAGAAGTAGCACTTAAACTATCATTATTTTTAAGGTTTAATTGTATTCATTTCTCTTTATTTATGTAATGTCATTGCCAGCTGTGGAAAGACTACCTGACCATTGCTGATAAAATTGATATAATGCGGGGATCCATGAATCCCAAAGGTCTTTAAGTTTGAGAAGCAATGGCTTTCTGCTTTTGTCGAATACATTTAAATATAGCAAACTAAAATCTATGGCCTCCTTATTACATCAAGATCAAAGTATAACCTTTGTTACCAGCCTATTACTGTTTTTAATTTTTATGCCTAAGAAAATGTAACACTGCTTTGACCCTTAAATTATATATATTGATACAGTGTCCTGCATAACCAGTATAATAAAGAAGATGATTTGGAGACTATTGATTCTCATTTCCAGCATTTCATTAGAGTTATTCTAACCAGTAATTGTTGCATCCCAAATATTCATTTTGCTATATCCTTTTTTTTTTTTATATTGAGAGACATGATGTTTTTTCTGCATTGTGCAATGTATTCAGCTGTAAAGAAAGGTAACATATAGTCAGCATGTTCGATATGCATGCAAAAGAGATCAGCTTCATGCAAATATTTGTTAATGGTTTAAACACCTTGCTTCTGGGTATATTTTGTAATTTTGATATGTGCATGTTTGCAGGCATATTTGATCAGTATGCAGACTCTGCTTCCTGCTTTGCCATGCTATATGAAGGTTGTGCTTTTCTGCTCTTACAAAAGTCAGCCAACTTATTAAAAACCATAAACTCCCTATTCTACTGATATTTTATTTTAACAGTTATGCCTAGCATTTGAAATAGCTGACCTTCCCTCCCTCTAGTGGCTAACTACAAATCTTTATATTTAATACAATAAAAAAGTAGGGAAGAGTGAGCATGTAAAAATGTGATGGTCACATAAAAAGTTAAACACCGCAAAAATAACACAGACTAATGCCGCGTACACACGAGCAGACTTTTCAAAAGATTAGGTGCGACGGTCTTCCTGATGGACTTTCGGCGGAGTTCCGACGAACTTTCTGAACGAACGGACTTGGCCACACACAAGCACACCAAAGTCTGACGGATTAGAACGTGATGACATACGACCGGACTAGAATAAGGAAGTTCATAGCCAGTAGCCAATTGCTGCCCTAGTGTCGTTTTTTGTCCGTTGGACTAGCATACAGACAAACTGATTTTTCGACCGGACTCAAGTCCGTCTGAAAAATTTGAAACATGTTCTAAATCTAAAGTACCTCATGATTTTTTGACAGCAAAGGTCCGATGAAGCCCACACATGATCAAATTGTCCGCCGGATTTATTCCATTGGACCTTTGCTGTCGAAAAGTCCGGCCGTGTGTACACGGCATTACACAAACAATGCTAACTTAAAAATATACTATTGTCCCCATCCAACAATGGCATAAAGCTTTCTCTACTATCCATAAAGCTTTCAGCTGTATTGACCATTGGGAGTTAACTATCAAAATCGCACTATGTTGGTATTACACCCCATTTCGGTTAGCTAAATTTAGTCCATCACAGTCCCATCTTTGCTGGAGAGAATGCGGCTCCACTGGTACCCTTATACATATCCTATGGTATTGCAAACACATAGCTAGCTTCTTGGAGATTTTCCAAATTATAGCAGAAATAACTGGCTTCCTTTGTCCCCCTTCTCCAGCACTAGCCCTGCTAAATTTTGGGATAGACACCTACCCCTTTCACTTCCATACTATCATTTCATACATTTTGTTGGCTGCTAATGCCGCGTACACACGATCAAACAATCGGTGGAAAAGTCCAGCAAACTCAAGTCCGCCGGACATTCCCCCCGTGTGTAGCCTCCGGCATACTTCTTTGACCTGAAAGTACGGCGGACTTAGAATGTAGTTTTGCACTCCAATCTTCCTGCCGGACTCGCATTTCGGCAGACAATCCAGCCGTGTGTATGCCAGTCCGCTGTACTTTTGAAATGAACGAACTTTTCCCACCCGGAGAAAAGTCCGCTCATTCGAGCGGGTCTCCAGGTAGGTGGGGCCCGCGAAAGGAGACGTCGCTGGCCCCGCCACCTGGTATTGACTTAAAGGGGAACCCCAACGCCAAAAAAAATCGGCGTGAGGGTCCCCCAGGTCCACATCAGACCCTTGTCCGAGCACGCTACCCGGCCGGGCAGGAAAGGGGGGACGAGCGAGCACCCCGCCTCCTGAGCCGTACCAGGCCGCGTGCCCTCAACATGGCGGGTGCCTTGGGGAAGGGGGGGTCGAGCGCCCCCCCCCACCCCAAAGCACCTTGTCCCCATGTTGATGAGGACAAGGGCCTCTTCCCAACAACCCTAGCTGTTGGTTGCCGGGGTCTGCGGGCGGGGGGCTTATTGGAATCCGGGAGCCCCCTTTAATAAGGCTTTCTTCCTCGCTGCGGCCTCTTCTTCCGACTTCGGGGGTCTTGTCCCCCTCTTCGGTTCTTCTGCCGGGGCACCAAGCCTTCTTCTAGCTCTTTTACAGGCGGTGGCCCGGTCTTCTGTCGCCGCGGCCGCCTTCCGTTCTTCTTCTTCTTCTCCTTCTCCTGGAGATGTTGACTCGACGCTCTCTCCGGCCGCAATGCCAGGAACGCGCTGCGCGGCGACTTATATAGGGACAATGGGCGTGGTCATCGGTTGATGTCACATGGGTTGATGTCACATGGGTTGATGTCACATGGCGACAGTCCTAGCATCCTCCGGGACTGTGAAATCGTAAGGGGCGGAGTCACCATGTGACATCAACCCATGTGACATCAACTAATGACCCCTTGTCCCTATTTAAGTCACCGTGCAGCACGTCCCTGGCATTTCGGCCGGAGAGAGCGTTGAGTTAACATCTCCAGGAGAAGAAGGAGAAGAAGAAGAAGAACGGAAGGTGGCGGCGGTGGTGGTGGCGATAGAAGACCGGGCCACCGCCTGTAAAAGAGCTAGAAGAAGGCGCGGTGGCCCGGCAGAAGAACCGAAGATGGGGACAAGACCCCGAAGTCGGATGAAGAGGCCGCGGCGAGGAAGAAAGCCGGGCTCCTCCGCTAGAAAAAGAGCTAGAAGAAGATAGCGGAGGAGTCCAGCGAGAAGGCCCCCGAAGACGGAAGACCCCCGGAGCTGTGCAATAAACTATTTTATCTTGCGGTGTTGTGTTTTTTTGTACTTTATTTTACAGGTGAATGGGTAGGGGTACATTGTACCCCATACTCATTCACATAGGGTGGGGGGCCGGTATCCGGGGGCCCCCTTATTAAAGGGGGCTCCCAAATTCCGATAAGCTCCCCGCTCGCAGACCCCGACAACCAACGGCCAGGGTTGCCGGGAAGAGGCCCTTGTGCTCATCAACATGGGGACAAGGTGCTTTGGGGTGGGGGGGGCCACGCGGCCCCCCTATTCCAAAACACCCCCATGTTGAGGGCATGTGGCCTGGTACGGCTCAGGAGGGGGGGCGCTCACTTGTCCCCCCCTTTCCTGGCCGGCCGGGTAGCGTGCTCGGACAAGGGTCTGATGTGGACCTGGGGGGACCCCCACGTCTCCTTCACGGGCCCGCCTACCTGGAGACGCGCTCGAAATGAGCGGACTTTCCTCCGCGTGTGTGGGCGAGTCCGTTCATTTCAAAAGTAGGGCGGACAGTATGGCGGACTTAGTACGCCGTATTAGTCCGCTAAAAAAGTGCCGTGTGTGGGCAAGTAGCCCGTTCGGAAAGTCCGGCGGACAGGCCGGCGGATAGTCGGCTACGTGTGTACGCGGCATTAGGCAACAATAAGTAGACACTTGAAACAACAAACTGCAGCCAGTTCTACAGAAATCATTGAGATGATGAAGACTAAT
This sequence comes from Lithobates pipiens, assembly GCF_037356315.1. Lineage (NCBI taxonomy): Eukaryota > Metazoa > Chordata > Amphibia > Anura > Ranidae > Lithobates > Lithobates pipiens. The sequence goes on along the minus strand of NW_027507764.1, from coordinate 377,729,004 downwards.
TTTACTAATGAAAAACTTCTAGCCATTCAGAATGACAAATACCCCCTTTTTACCAAACTGTAGAACCCCTGGATCTCCTGGTTAAACAAATCTTAAAACCTTTCAACCTTGTATGTCCTTTTAGGTATTCCTACCTATTCTCTCTTCTCCCACTTCTCCCTTCCCTCCCTATCCTAGTGACGCTGCAATGCCCTTGCTCTGATTTGTTTGCTATGTTTTGCTATGTTCTGTTTACCTATTACTCTTATTGCCCACACACATTATGGCATACTTTAAGTAACTCTTCACTTTGTAAAGCATATATTGAACTGTTTTGATACTGTACTATACCTTCTTTATAGGATGTGTGGCCTTTTTCACATTGTCTCTTATTTTGTGTCACTTGTCCTTTTTTGTTTACTTTAGAAAAACCCAATAAAAATATATTGTTAAAAAATATATATATATATATATATATATATATATATATATATATATATATATATATACAGTATCTCACAAAAGTGAGTACACCCCTCACATTTTTGTAAATATTTTATTATAACTTTTCATGTGACAACACTGAAAAAAAACACTTTGCTACCATATAAAGTAGTGAGTGTACAGCTTGTATAACAGTGTAAATTTGCTGTCCCCTCATAATAACTCAACACACAGCCATTAATGTTTAAACCGCTGGCAACAAAAGTGAGTACACCCCTATGTGAAAATGTTCAAATTGGGCCCTAAGTGTCAATATTTTGTGTGGCCACAATAATTTTCCAGTCCTGCCTTAACCCTCTTAGGCATGGAGTTCACCAGAGCTTCACAGGTTGCCACTGGAGTCCTCTTCCACTGCTCCATGAGGACATCACGAAGCTGGTGGATGTTAGAGACCTTGCACTCGCCCACCTTCCGTTTGAGGATGCCTCACAGATACACAATAGGGTTTAGGTCAGGAGACATGGTTGGCCATGCCATCACCTTTTCCCTTAACTTCTTTAGCAAGGCAGTGGTCATCTTGGAGGTGTGTTTGGGGTCGTTATGTTGGAATACTCCCCTGTGGCCCAGTCTCCGAAAGGAGGGGATCATTGTCTGCTTCAGTGTGTCACAGTACATGTTGGCATTCATGATTCCCTCAATGAACTGTAGCTCCCCAGTGGTGGCAGCACTCATGCAGCCCCAGACCATGAGAATCCCACCCCCATACTTGACTGTAGGCAAGACACACTTGTCTTTGTAATCCTCACCTGGTCACCGCCACACACGCTTGACACCATCTGAACCAAATACATTAATCTTGGTCTCATCAGAACACAGGACATGGTTCCAGTAATCCATGTCCTTAGTCTGCTTGTCTTCAGCAAACTGTTTGCTGGCTTTCGTGTGCATCATCTTTAAAAGAGGCTTCCTTCTGGGATAACAGCCCTGTAGATCAATGTGATGCAGTGTGCGGCGTATGGTCTGAGCACTGACAGGCTGACCCCACCCCTTCAACCTCTGCATCATTGCTGGCAGCACTCATACATCTATTTCCCAAAGACAACCTCTGGATATGATGCTGAGCACGATGTTTTTTCTCGATGTCATATTCAGAGGTTGTCTGAATACGCCATGCCCAAGAGGGTTCAAGCAGTGCTGGAAAATAATGGTGGCCACACAAAACACTTGACACTTTGGGCCCAATTTGGACATTTTCACTTGGGGGTACTCACTTTTGTTGCCAGCGGTTTAGACATCGTTGGCTGTGTGTTGAGTTATTTTGAAGGGACAGCAAATTTACACTGTTATACAAGTTGTACACCCACTACTTTACATTGTAGCAAAGTGTAATTTCTTCAGTGTTGTCACATGTAAAGATATAATAAAATGTTTACAAAAATGTGAGGGGTGTACTCACTTTTGTGAGATACTGTATATCAGGGTTGCCAACCGCCAGTAAATTTACTGACAGTTTGTAAAAATCAGTGATTTTTTTTACAACTGCCAGTAAATATCAGGGGCTGATAATTTCATGCTGTGTTGACCTTTCAATCAAGCAAATTACTTTGTTATCAGTATTGTCAGTGTTTCCATATCATGGTTATACTGTTCAGATATTCACTGTGTTAGTTTTCAATAGGAGTTCTGTAATTTCTCAGGTCGCCAGTAAAAAATATTCTCCACCAGTAAATTTTACATGTTTTGTCAGTAAAAAATGCTGCGGGAGGTTGGCAACCCTGCTGCATATATATGTATGGTCTTGGCCCGATGTCCGAGACAAATATGGATCACATAAACACGCGACAAGACTTACTACATAACATAAACCTGAGCTGTGCCTTGGTCGCCTGGTCGATATTCCAAGAAAAGGGCCATACCCAAGATAAGTAATGGATGATTGTGGAGGAGAATGTGCTTAGAAGTGCTCTAAAAAGGGGATGGGAGGGAGGGTATTGTGCACTGGAACCAACAAGGGGATGGGAGGGAGGGTATTGTGCACTGGAACCAAAAAGGAGCCAACAAGGAGCATGGGCGTGTGGTCTGCTAAAATCCCCCCTGGGCTCCTCCCATAAAGTCAGGCCACCATACTGGCCTTCATATATATATATATATATATATATATATATATATATATATATATATATATATGGTATAAATGTTTTCTGTTCTACATTGGTTGATTGGTTAGTTGCCTTAAGTGGCAGACTGCAATTGTGCAACCTTTACAATATACAATGATTACTTACAACTGAATCTTAGACATGACATTTCCCAAGGAAATATACAATAATTAAAATGTATTTGAAAAAAAATGCTCTACTTATATGAAAGGAGGAGGAAAGGGGGAGGAAAAGGAAAGCTATGAAAACAGTAAAGAAAGGACTGAGGGGAGGGGGTGGGGGATAAGGGTAAATGTGGGGGGAGAAAGTAATTTAACCTAAATTCCTAAATTCCATAAAGTATTACTCAAAATTAAGGCCATCCGGTATACAGGTGTGTAAAGTAAAAATTGAAAACACTTTGATGACAGAGTCCTCCTCTAATCTGTCTTTGTCTACTCATTTGATGAGCTGCATCTTCAAAGGAGATGCTTTCAAGTCTATGAAATGTTTGGCCATTTATTAGATCTTATATTCTGTAAATGATCTCTTAACCTATCACACAACCTCCTAGTGGTATGACCAAATATTGCACCTTACATTCTTCACAAATCAGGTTATAAATTAGATAATTGGATAATGTGTGATACAGGTGACCAATTGTTTGATCTTACACACATTACCTGTGGACACAGAAACAACATTATAGGGGCATCCCAAATAATCACAAAAAGAGCATCTTGTGCCTCTACACCTACAGACCTTGTGTCCTTAACCAGCCACAGCCATCTATTTTAGGTCTAGTGTACAAACTGAGAGATAAAATACTTGGCATATTAGATGCTTTTTGTGATACAGCCTTGACACCCTTCCCCAAAATGTCACGGTAACTGGGATCTTCATATAAAATGGGAATATATTGGTCTATAATTTGTTTTACCTTCCAATCTGTGTTTTTTTGTTCATGTTGATCCTTCTTCTTTTGCAATTTGTCCTTAAAGAAGATCTTCACCATGTAACAAAAATGTCAGCAACTGCAAATACTGTAGCTGCTGTCTTTTAAAAAAAACACACACCTACCCGTTCCAGGATCCAGCGATGTCTTCCCCCGACCTGGCTCTTTGTCGGTCTTTGGGTCCAGGTGCCAGGCGTAAGTAATCAGTGGCCACTATTAAAGTCTAAGGCCGCGTACACACGCGCGGACTGTTGGCCCAACCTTGTCCGCTGAACAGTGTTTGGGCGGACAGTCCGCTCGTGTGTGGGCTTTCAGCGGACAGTTTCAGCGGACAGTTGGACGGACAAGGTTTTACGGAAATTCCGAAAAACTGTCCGCTGAAACCTTGTTTCAACGAACAGTCCGCCCGTGTGTAGGCTTGTTCGTCAAACTAAGTTCCGCGCATGCTCAGAAAGGATTTTCAAGCCGAAAGTTATAATGCAGTGTATAGGACGTCGTATTTTGCGTCCCGTCGTACGTGCCGTTCACGTCATCGCGCACGGTTTCAGCAAACTGTTCGTTCGTCGTGTGTGGCCATGTCCGTCCATGCTAAGTTTGAGCGGACTGTTTGCTCAAACTGTTGGACGGACAAAGTTGGGCCAACAGTCCGCGCGTGTGTACCCGGCCTACCATTCTGCAGGCATGTTAGTAAGTATAAACTGAAGAAAAAACTAACATGGTTAACTAAAGAGGATAGCAATGGAAATAAAATTAACTGGAGGGAAGTTCAAAACTAATCTTAGAAAGCATTAACAAGCAGAGGTAGTGAAACAGTGAACAGTTAGTGGCTTTCAACGTGCTTGAGATAAACATAGATCTATAGTCAGTCAACAACGTTAACAAAAAGAAAAAAGAAAACAAAACTCCTAGCAGATTTACAGCTATCAGCCCACTGCGTATGCGCAAGCTGCATTGCGCTACATGAATGGTTTCGCCGGCCTTCTGGGACCTGTGATGTGTCACAAGTGGCTGCGGGAGAGGTGAGGCGATAAACTTCTGGTCCAATTGCCTAGGCGGTCAGAGAGGAAGTGGGAGAGGGTACTTGTCAAAATCCCCTATTTGGGTGAGAGGGACTCTCTATCGCTTTATTTTGCATGTTTATAAGTTACACTAATGATCTTATTGTTATATCCTTTCAGGCAATTAGCTAGATTTTGTGATTATCTCTCAAAATGTACTACTTCTGTACAATTTCTTCTCAGTCTAATATATTGGCCTCTTGGGATAACCCTGATAGTAATTGAAGGGTGACAACTAGGTACATGTAGCAAGGAATTCCTAGCGATGGGTTTCCAATAGCTCTTAGCTGTGATCTCTGTTCTTGGGTCTCCTTGTGCAATCAACTCTAGATAACTGATGGTACCTTGATGTTCTTCCCTTGTAAAATTTAAAGAAAGATCATTCTTGTTTAAATAATCTAAAACAATTGAATTATCTAGATATGCATTCAAATGAAAATCAGGTCATCTATTGGGTCATCTATATATCTATAGTAACACCTGATGAATGTTTTAAAAGGTTTTTTATCTCTGGAAATATGGATTTCTTCCCACCAATGAAAACCTGTACCCTCAGTGATAGATTTCTTTGGGTCCTGATTTTATTGGATGCAATGATGGGAATGGTATTCCAATGCCCTGAGGCTGAGAGCATAAGGGATCAATAATTACAAAGCAGATGCATCACAGGTGACCCATTTGTTATCTTGCCTAATGTATTAGGTAACATTTTTTTCCAGACAGAGAGAGCTTTAATTTGGTAGCGGATTTGTACACATATGATGTCTTTTTATGTCCTTGTTCCTTATTGGCAACAAATAGTAAACCAAAATTGTAAAAATTGATTTCATGCATGTTATACCAATGTGACCAGACTAACAGAAAGTTCTGTGACATCATTAAGCTTCTGTTGTAAACAAAGGAAAAAGCACCTGGAATTCAAGCGGTTAAAGAGATACAACTTTTTCTTGACATCCTTGAGTGGTACATCTCTTGTAAGGAGTTAAGTTGTGGAGATAGAGATCCGAGTTCAGATGTATTATTGAGGTAATAAAACATTGTCAGGGCCCAGTTATGAACCTGCAATCTGTTTGGCAGTGACTCCTCTTGCTAAACCCCCTCGCATGCTGGACAGCTCCCTGGACAATTCCTTAAATGATCCTGCCTTGAACCTTGTTTGTCTTGAGCCTTGAACCCTTTGCTCCTCTTATGAACTTCCTATTAAAGTCATGTCTGTGCACTTCCTGTTTGCCAGATTATTGTGCTCCCTTCAGCCAATATCTCGCCCCTGTCAGTCCTGCTGCCATCCATATCTTTGCTATCACTCGTTACTAGCCCTTGGCTTGTTCCTTGACTACTTCTGCTTGATCCAAGCCTGCAACCACTCATTCCAAACCTCTGGCTTGTTTACTGACAATGCTTTTGCTTATGCTTACCTGCTATATCTGAAACTGGACCCCAGCTTACTCACCTCCTGGTGGGGTGATCCTGAGGACCACAACCTGGTACTAACATGCAGCAAAACCCATATCCACCATCAGGAGCTCTGGTAAACACCAGAGCCTGAGCCTGTGTCTCTGACAGAGTGACCTGCTTCTGTTCTTGTCCAGTTGTGTTGATGGGTACCTTGCTACTGCTATAGCTACTGGTCTCCGAGCCTCACTCCAGATTATGACACACATGTTATTGGGTAAAAAGTCAAAGCACAACCTGCACCTCACTCAATAGTCCTTTGAAATATCCATAAACCAGAGAAGCAATATATAACCATTAATGAAATATAGATTTTTTTTCTTAGCACTCTTGAATAATAATAGTTAGAGTAAATACATAGGATATAGCTATAGTTTTCAGAGTGTGTTATTGGCTAATTGAGTAGTAGGTAAGAAGACAAACGTATACTTTTATAACATAACTTTGATCAAAGACTTGAGGAAAAACAAGCTTTTTTTGTTAGAGGTCAGAAATGAAATGAAAGCGTTTCTAAATGTATTTATTTATTCCTAAAATAAAACACAAGTTATAATTACTTGCTCGGTGCAGTGCAGAACCTCATTTTCTGGGGTCCCCTGCTCTAGGTTTCTCCTTTACTTTATGTGCCACCATAGAAAGCCACTTCCTATGGTGCCACTAGTGTGGGCTCCATTGACACACACAGTATGGCTCGGTCCCATCCCCCACTCCCTCCTCACTGGATTTGACTGACAGCTGCAGGAGCCAATAGCTTCCACTGCTGTCAGACAAGCTTGTGAGAGCGCAAGGATGGAAGAGAACCACAGCAGATGGGCACAATGCTGGATCAATACAGGACTCATAGGATCCATTAAGGTAAAAAACATGATCAATTTAGAACTACTTTAAAATCACAGTATCAAATACAATAACTGTCCCCATTTAGATGACAGTCTAGCATTTGTATGAATTTTTATTCTCATTTCAGTCTTTTTTTTTCTTTCTTTCTGTGATTTGAAGTTTCCTTTCAGTACCATAATTTTGATATCATTTATGCTGTGGCCTTTGCTTCAGAAATGGGCTACTACAGAAAGATAGTATCTGTTTTGTTGTTGTAATTTTGAATTTATGATGGTTAATTCATTGAGGGAGGTTTGGCCTGTCTCCCCAACATAGCGTTCTGTAGGCAATCCCCTGTATTCATAATGTCTGCCAAGCTTAAGAGGAGGGGCAAGTTTCTGCATGCACAGCTAGTACGGGGCAAGCAGTTTCTGCAAAGTAGTGGTTAAGCTTTTCCTTTGGGAGGTAGGGCATGTCTGCCTTTTCATTCTGGCAGTAGGTATACAGCCATAGAACAAGATATAGATCGTTGAGTAGCTCACCTTTCTCCTCCCAGGTGCAGAGCAGCCAGTTTTTATTAAAGCTGCAAATGTGCCCTCTTTTTCCCCTCTTATCCTAAATCTGCCATGCAACTGGCATAGAGATGTCAGCAAAATTACTTCAGAATACCATCAGTAACTTACTGTAGGAGGATTTAATAAAATTCAAAATATCTGACACTGAGGAAGAGCGCTCCAGAAGATGGAGGGTACATCAGCCAGGAAGCAGCAATATGCTGTGATGTTCCTGCAGTTTACTGCCAAGTGGGCTCCAGCAGTGAGTAGGTTAGGGCTGATGAGGTGGCATACCATACTTGGGTGGCAGAGATTGTAGAGGATAAAAGTGAGGGAATTGCAGAACATTAGTGAGGCAGGATTTCATCCAGAGGCAGCATGCAGAGGAAGTAGTTGTTGCACTTCACCAGAAGGCACTGCCACACATGTATAGGCAGGGCTGCTCTACAAAGCTCAGGAGTCTAGGCCATTTTTATATACCTGCTGCTAACAACAGAGTGGTAATTTGTTGCCTCTGACTGCAGGGTATCATTTGTGGTAAATATACCAGTCATTAGGGTAGCACATGCATGAGGAGACACATGAATCTGCACCAAAAGCTCAGGGTGGGAAGTTTAAAAAGAGATGTGAGAGGTTTATGTGAGTAAGAGGATAAGTATGGTGCCACTTAATATGGCCAAGTGTAGGCTTGAACCACACTGCAAGTCTTCTAACCACACCATGCTGTCTCTTAAAAAAGCAGGTGTATCTTCTGTAATTTTTCTAGCACAAAGGTAAAAAAATTGTCCCCTAATCAACCCCCATGCCCAGCATTTAAATGCCAACTTTAAAAACTGTTGAATTTACAGCTGATCCCATTCCAATTGGTGGCATATCCCCCTTCTTCCTGTATATGACCTCACATTAGGGGGTTATGCTACCAGATTGGAGGGCACATAACCCCCTTTTAGGAGTTTATGACACATGCTCACCTATAATGGAATTTGCCCAGCCCCATTTAGTTTTTTCAGAGGAGGTCATTACCAGGGATGGGCCGAACGGACCCCTGTTTGGTTAGCACCAGAACTTTCGAACACCGAGAAAGTTCGGACCCGAATAATGAATCCCATTAACCTTCCTGACGGTATGATTATTTTGGATTTTAGGTGCTGAAAGCGGTACCATTATTTTGCATGGAAATTTGGCCTTTTATATTGTAGGCCTGCAATTCTTAGGAATAACTAATCTCAGGTATGATAGTAGTTTGAAACACAAAATTATAAATTATAATATAATAAATAACTATAAATAATTAACAAATATTAATATAATAATAATAATAATAAATATTTAATAATGTAATCAAATCAAAAACACTGAAATTTGCTCAGTTGCAGAATTGTCGCTGTCATTAGATTTAGTGTTTGATGACGAATTTCCCCAGAAATCGCTATCGCTCAATTCTGCAAGTGATTATAATTTATTATCACTGTTTTCTAGCTGGTCTAAAACCACTTTTGACATAAAGGGACACTTTTTGGTTGCTAGGGACAATCTCAAAATTCCAGGCAGAAAAAAACTGTATTTATAATATAAAACTACATGCAGGGCATTGGACAGACCACTAGGGACAAAGGGGGTGTGTAATTTTTTTATACAGTACTGTAATCTGTAAGATTACAGTACTGTATGTGTATTGTGTGTTTTTACTTTTTTTAATTGAACGCTGATCTCCGCTCCTGTGAGTCGCAACTTCACAGGGAACGGACCTCAGCGGCACTCGGGCACTGTGTGAATCGAGCGGAGGACAGCTTGCACACACAGCAGGGAGGACATTGCAGGATCCAGGGGACAAGGCAAGTAACTCTCCCTGTATCTTGCAATTCAATCCCAAGTCTGGCTCGGGGTTACCTCTTATGGTACTGAAATTCTACCCCAAGACAGACTCGGGAATACCTATAAAGGGCCAGATCTGTACCATGTCTAGAATCTTCTGCAGCAATAATTACATTTATAAAGCCCAAAAGATTTAATTTTACTGCAAGATGCCTTTATTTTGCTCAGCAACAGCTGGGGAGCCATTGTGTATGATGAGGGCACAATGTAGTGCTTAGAGATTTTTTGGATACATTCTGGTGTCACTTTGACTTTGGATAGAAGTAAAGGTGTGTAAAATAATTGGTCTTTGGGTGTCGGTGGCGCCTTCCGACCGTAATCATATAGAGGTGATCTTGATGAAAGCAATAATTGGCCTTGCTGTAAAAAATTGCAATGATATGCACCTGTCAAACAGGTGCATAAAAATTACTCTTTGGCTGTTGGGAGAACCTTCCCACCGTAACCCTATAGAGGTACTCTTGATGAAAGCAAGAATTGGCCTTGTTGTAAAAAATTGCAATGATATGCACCTGTCAAACGGTGCAGAAAAAATGTTTTTTGGGTGTCGGGCTGTAGCTTGGGGAACATGATTGGAAATTTGTCTACCAGTGTTCCTCCCTCTTTCTAGGCTCATGTTCCTGTCATCCTAAACCTCAGAAGCAACATCTGAATCCAGTAGTAGCTGGGCATCATCAAGGAGCAAGTAGCTGACGCTGTGGTCAAATAACTCAGATGACTCCTCAATGGGTGATGTTGGGGCTATGGCAGAAATAGATGTGGACCAGGAGGCAGGTTTATCCCTTCTGGCGACTGCAGGGGACTGCATACTTCTCTCTGCTTGCAAGACAGAGGATGAGGAAGATGAAAAAGGTTTAGTAAGCCAGACCACCACCTCCTCTGCATGCTGTGGCTGGATAGCACGGGCAAACTCACTAAACAGAGGCAATGATGCACTACCTGAGGACTGACTACCATGTCCACCTTTGCCTGTGGACAAATTTGTTGTTGGCTCCCTTACAGTGCCAAGGGAGCATTTGCCTCTCCTTGTTGTCCTCCCAGACATTATTGGGAGAGAGGGGGTGGTGCTTATAAGCAAATGCAAAGAAGAAGTTGAAATTTGTACATAGATGCACTTTAATCGATGTAAAGAGGTATTTAGTGCACTTTAATTTGAGTACTCTCACTACACAGACACACTCCACGGATACACTATAATATACTGCAATATAATCCGCCAAAGGTACAGTGACATACAGAACTATATGGTGTTAAACTGGCAGTAATGCACACAAAAATATATGACGTTAAACTGGCAGTAACGCACACAAAACAATATGGCGTTAAGCTAGCAGTAACGCACGCAAAACGATATGGCCTTAAAATGGCAGTAACGCACACAAAATGGTGTTAAACTGGCAGTAACGCATACAGAACTATATGGCGTTAAACTGGCAGTAACACATTCAGAACTATATGGCATTAAACTGGCAGTAACGCACACAGAACTATATGGTGTTAAACTGGCAGTAACACACACAGAACTATATGGCATTAAACTGGCAGTAATGCACACAGAACTATATGGCGTCAAACTGGCAGTAATGCACACAGAACTATATGGTGTTAAACTTGCAGTAACCCACACAGAACTATATGACATCAAACTGGCAGTAACGCACGCAAAACTATATGGCATTAAACTGGCAGTAACGCACACAGAACTACATGGTGTTAAACTGGCAGTAACGCACACAAAACTATATGGCATTAAACTGGCAGTAATGTACACAAAATGATATGGCGTTGATCTGGCAGTAATGCACACAGAACTATATGATATGATGTTAAACTGGCAGTAATGCACACAGAACTATATGGCATTAAACTGGCAGTAACCCACACAGAACTATATGACGTTAAACTGGCAGTAACGCACACAAAACTATATGGCGTTAAACTGGCAGTAATGCACACAAAACTATATGGCGTTAATCTGGCAGTAACACACAGGGAACTAAATGGCATAAAACTGGCAGTAACACACAAAACGATATTGCGTTAAACTGGGAGTAATGCACACAGAAGTAAATGGCATTAAACTGGCAGTAATGCAATCAAATAGACGGTGTTCAACCGTCACTGCACTGATGCTATCTGAACTGTTCCTACTCTAGCTATACACTAATGTAAATATTACTGACACGGTCTCACTATACTACACTGAAACTATCTGAGCTGTCCTTACTCTACACTAATGAGTGTATGAATGACACAGTCTCACTACATTACAGTGAAACTATCTGCACGGTCCCTACTCTAGCTGCACAAAATGCCAAGCTGGATGATGGTCCTCCTCACTACACTCACACTATCCCTAGACTGACACTAAACTAATATTCTACACTGACAAATGAAGCAAAATAGCACAGTATAGCACACTAACTAACTAATAGCACTGAACAGAAACCTGTTCTATCTCTCTCCACATCGAAATCACACTGAAAATGGTTGCCATTGAAAGAATACTTTTATATTGTGGGCGGGAATGAGCCATAATTGTATAAAGTCATGATGACAGCGTCCAATCATGACTCTGACAGTGCTCTGTGTCCTGATTGGCTGAAGCTTTGACTGCTTTGGCCAATCAGGACTTGCAATGCATTGTGGTCGGTTTGGGGGGTGAACAAACGGTCAAACAGTCAGACTGAATCATTTGCCCATCCCTAGTCATCACTGTTTACAACCAACATGAGGAAAGTAATCTTTCCATGTCACTGGACCAAAAGGTCAATGAGAAGGGTCCACATGACCATAGACAGGTGATCCACCAAGCAAGGACATTACACCTCCTTTATGGTCCACTAGGTAAATATCTCGGTGGCTGGTAAGGATGCAGGATGGGGCACACCATTGGATCTTGTGATGCCATATCATAGCTTTCCAGCACAGCCACCTCTATCCCCTTCTTCTCAATAGCCTTATCAGGGTAGTTCACAGAATGAACATTTCTCAACACACCCCACAATGTATGCAATGTTCCAAGAAAAATTTTACCACTCTGTTGCAGCTGCAAAATGCAGCAAAATCGCAGCCAAAATGCAGTAGCAATACAAGTTGCCTGTCAGCGACTCACTCATGCACTGGAACTCCAAATTGGAATGCTGCAGCGGGTCATCAATGAGTATCTGAAGGAGTATAGGTACAAGACATTGTCTGGGGAGCTAAAGTTCTTTCTGGCAAATCAGTGACATTTCATTTAGGGCAAATGCAACTTCTTGTCACCATTAAAAGAGGCAATCAGAAGGATATTAGTAATATAATCCTTCTGGTGTTCCTGCTGGAGCACACACAAAGCATGGAGTAAAGCCCCGTACACACGAGAGGACTTATGTCCGACAGACTTCCGAAGGAGTTCTGCCGGAGTTCTGCCGGAGTTCCGACAGAGTTCTGACGGACTTTTCGGCTGAGCGGACTTGGCCACACACAATCACACTAAACTCCGACAGATTCGAACGTGATGACGTACGACTGGATTCGAATAAGGAAGTTCATAGCCAGTAGCCAATAGCTGCCCTAGCGTCAGTTTTAGTCCGTCGGAATAGCATACACACGAGCGAATTTTTCGAAGGGACCGGGTCCGGCGGAGTTCCTTCGGAAAAATTTGAAGCATGTTCCATATTCTAAAGTCCTTCAGACTTTGGCGAGTCAAAAGTCCGTTGCAGCCCACACACGATCGAATAGTCTGACGGAATCAGTCCGTCGGACTTTGGATGTTGAAAAGTCCGCTCGTGTGTACGGGGCTTAACAGATTGGGCACGGAAGGCACAGCACCAGAAGCAAGAAGTGGATTTCCTGCTAATTTAGGGCCAGTAGAATCTTTTTCCCTGCACCCCTGTAAGGCAAGGCAGCAGAGACAGAGGAGGAGTGTGAGGAGGAGAAGAGCTGGAGCACTGACAGTAAGGTGAAAGAGGAAACTGGGAAGTCTTTCTGAGGGACATTTCACCACTACCAAACTCCTGGTAGTTGTACAGAAGTTGGGTGACATTGTAGAGGACATTGTTGTCCTCAGCAAGGCCAAGGAGCTGGGGTTCTCTGCTGCAGGTAATTTCTGGCAAATGGGCTCTTTCATGTTGAAATGCCTGCTCATGGGACCCAGGATTCTGATTATGAAGGAAATAGACCATTACTGGGCGGCATCCATGTTGGTGCTGCTGTCCATAGTAATCATTCAGCTTCTAATTTCGGCTTGTTCAATTAAGCTTTAAAAATAAAAACCTGGAAGTTGATTGGTCACTATGCACAGCTGCACCAGCTTCTGTGTGCACCAGTTTTAGTAAATCGTCCCTATTGTGTGCAAAATGTCCCACAGACCTCTTTGCTGGGGATATGGGTCAAATCCTCTGAATGAACCTTCATAGAGTCTCAATTAATATCAATAAAACCAATGTGCAGCCCAATTCTGAGGCAACATCATAAATGATCTCAAGATTATTGTACTGATCAGGAATTTCCAAACATCAAGTTTGCCTGGACTTCTTATCTTGAAGTCAGTTACCCTAATAACACTTTAAACCCTGATATAGATATATAGATATATACTAACTATTTACAATAACCATTACCCTTTCAGATGTGTCTAGAAAAATATATATATTTTATTAATGGATGTATTTATTTGCTTCTTTGATATATCAACAAATTTAAAAGTACTCTCATTTGAGGATTGTCCCTGGCCTTCTTATCTTTCAGTCAATTAGCCCAATAACATTTATAAACTCTGAATTCCATCACTTTAGCTTTACACGTTGCCTTTACCACTCAAAAATAGCTGTATTTTTTAAATTTTTATATGTTATTGTTCCTCTTTGTAATGCTCTGTGTATACATATGTGGGTTTCAGAGCCATTATAATAATTGTAAAAAGCCTGAAGAAGAGAAACTATGCATTTCAAAATAATGTAATTTTAATAACTTACTGTATTTTAACCAATAAAGGGTGTCACTTAAATTCCAAATGTTCTGTATTAATTGATGGCTAGCATGGTACAATACACATTGTATAAATGAAAATCAGTACCTCACATTTTCTCTTTTTTTTTTTTTTTTCTACTTACCTAACTTTTACAATTGTAAAGTGGTACTTAAGCTCTAGTGACTCATAGACTTTCCAGCATTCATAAATCATTCAGACTCATCTTATGCATCATAAGTATCCACTTATCCACGAAAGCAGCAGCTTAAAATCAAGATTTATTCACTTTTTACTCAAAGATCATATCACGCTTCAAAGACACTAATAAAATAGGAGATGAGACAGAGAAAGTCTTGTTTTAATATACTGTGTTTACTTATATTTTAATTGTAATGGGCAATAAACTACATTCTAAAAGGAAAATACACAGAGATGTAAATTATCAGGTCAAATAGTTCTGTGTTAAAGCAGAAAATAAAATTATTTTCAGATGATAGACTACCATATCTAAAGAGATCTCATGTAGGGATGTATTCATCATTCGATTGAGTAGAAATTCAGCCAACATGCTCCATCACAGTGGTTTCCCTCTTTTTTCACCCATCAAAATTGTATCAAACAAGATTGGCCCAACATCTATTCTTCAATTGGAAAATGTATTTATTTATTGTTTTTAACAAAAATATTACATTAACCCTCCTTGTGCTTAAATTTAAACGTTTCAGCACCATGGAGAGCTAATGAACAAAAGGGCATTGCTGTGGTTTAAGATTGGCCCAAAAGATTTTTTTCTGGCTAATTGAATGACTGTTCCATGTTTATGGGTCCAGGTAGGGATCTGCTTCAAGCTTAGATCAACAATAAGGTCCCTTTAACACTGGGGTGGGAGCGGCATTGGCGGTAAAATGGCACTATTTTTAGCACCGCTTTACCGTCGTTTTAGCTATTTGGCTGCTTGCGGGGTGGTTGAAAATGGTTAAAACCACAGCGGTACTTTTCAAGTAGTATAGCCACGCTGCCCCATTGATTTCATTAGGTAGAAGCGGTGAAGATGCGGTGCAAAGATGCTGCTTGCAGGAGTTTTTTTAACGTCCTGCAAGCGCATCGCTCCAGTGTGAAAGCCCTCGGGACAGTTACAAGCTGGCCATTGCAGAAAATGTCTATATTTATATTAAAAAGAGAAAGGGGTTGATTTTTAAAAGCAGATAGTAAATGCTGTTCACTTTGGAAGGGAATTTTTTCTTAGCTTAGCGAATGAAGTGAAGCTTTGCTGTCTTCCATTATCTCATGGTGTGCAAGCAAGTATACGGTTTTCTATTTTCCTTGTGCCTGATGGGTATTCTTTGCAAAGTGAAGTTTCACCACTTTCACTAACCTAAGGAGAAATTCTCTTGCAAAACAAGCCTATTTTCCTTTTGAAAATGAAAGGTGTGTGTTTTGCACTTTTCTACAGCAGATTTTGGAAATGTCCCAGAACGTTTTTTCCCAACAGATATATCTTTCAAAGCAAAAATGGCAGTTGCTATTTGGCTGCTAACCCCACCCCCCTTTTTTGGGGGGGATAACTTTTTTCTGTCATGCCTTTAAAGTGGGTGAGGGCTTTAGTGTTTAGGTAAAGTCTTAAAAGGCTGTGCACACACTTACTAGAAAGTGGCTTATTTATTGAATTTATTGTATGTAAACAATTCAATAAATATACTAAATTTCTGGGGGGGGTTTGGGTCAATGACATTACTGGGCATTTCCTGCCCCTTTGTTTTCAAATAGCAGCGACTGTAGGGACAGTAGGTGAGTTTTTTTTTTTTGGTGAGTTGACAAGCATTATTAACTATGGTTGATAAGAATCTGCATCACTGGATGACATGATTGATAATGCATGTGTAGCAGGTGCCCTGCAATATTCTGAGGCCTGGCCATGCTGGCTGTGATTCTTCTGTAAGGAAGAAAAATGCCTGTCAGCGTCTGAGGGGGAATTTCCCCCCTCACTTTTCTTCTCTTTACTAACACACACAGAGCGGCTTACTCTGCATCCTCCCCTGTATCCCTATTGGCAGGAGTAGGAGAGCCAATTATAGGAGCAATTACAGGAGCAAATCAGTAGGACTTTAACCACTTCAGCCCTGGAAGGATTTACACCCTTCCTGACCAGAGGACTTTTTGCGATTCGGCACTGCGTCACTTTAACTGACAATTGTGCAGTCGTGCGACATTGTACCCAAACAAAATTTATGTTCTTTTTTTCCCACAAATAGAGATTTCTTTTGGTGGTATATGATCACCTCTGCGGATTTTATTTTTTGCTCTATAAACAAAAAAAGAGCGCCAATTAAAAAAAAAAAAAAACACAATATTTTTAACTTTTTGTTATAATAAATATCTCCCACAAATATATTAAAAACATATTTTTTTCCTCAGTTTAGGCCAATATGTATTCTTATACATATTTTTGGTAAAAAAAATTGCAATAAGCATATATTATATATAGCGTCTACAAAATAGGGGATATTTTTATGGCATTTTTATTTTTAATTCTTTTTTATTAGTAATGGCGGGGATCGCCAATTTTTTATCGGAACTGCGACTTTATAGCAGACAGATCAGACACTTTTGACACTATTTTGGGACCATTGCCATTTATACAGGGATCAGCGCTTACTGTGTAAATGACACTGGCAGTGAAGGGGTTAACCACTAGGGGCAGTGAAGGGGTTAAGTATGTCCTAGGGAGTGATTCTAACTGGGGGGAGGGGCTATAACACACATGACAGCAATCACTGCTCTCAATGACAGAGAGCAGTGATCTAAGTCCTGTCACTAGGCAGAGTGGAGAAATGCTTTGCATCCCCCCATTCTACCTCTGTGTGACACAATCACGGGCACCCGACGGACATCGAGTCTGCTGGACACGTGGTCAGGGAACTAGAGACACCATCTTGCTGATCTGAGGATATTTCTCAGACTACACAAGGGAGGGGAAAGATTAGAGCTAGGGGCAAAGGTCTGCCTCCCAGGTCAGTCCACCTTGTGATTTCAGACATCCACAGCCAGTCGGGAAATCCAGCCTGAGAGAGGGGAATCCCAGGTGCATATCCAAACACACCTGCACTGACGGTGTGAAGCATTTCAGTGTGAGGTGACCAGTTGGGTCACTAGAAGAGCCTGCCTGTTCCAAAATGTTCGTTTGGGCCTTGTCCGCAGGATTGGGTGAGATGGCTTTTGCCCATTTGCAGGAAACAAGGACACTGCACACAGATAGAGATGTATGGACACTGTATACAGATATCATTGCTCTTAGTCACCTTGCTGACACCTGTAGTGCCACAGGACACAAGGCCATTAAGATACAGAGACACTGTATACAGACGCCATTTTTCTTTCTCCTTACTGAGGAAGATCCTGCATTCTTTACTTGATAATCTGGGCCAGTTTTGGGGTTTGTCCCTGCTATTCAGGGGTTTAAGTACACGAATGGCAGTGGCTAGCTGAAAATACAATGCCTCACCTTTCTTCAAAGGGACTGAAGTTACTAGTGCCATACAGGCCCACACACACATATTCAGGGCTCTGTATTTGTAGTTGATTACTTGAATATATACTGTTATTGTCTGTTACTTTTACACAGAAATATTGCGGTAAAGACAACTTCTGTGTTTTATCATAATGTGTGTGTTTCTCATTGGTCATTGCACCTACACTATTGCCAGGTGTGCCAGAGGGGGTTGAGACTGTTATTGAGGTTGAGCGGCAGAGTAACAGACTGAACATACTTAAGCGTCTCTTGCGGGGGGTACCGCCACACATGTATATTTTGAATTTTTTTTAAATTTTAGATTTTTTTAATAAAGGACTTGTCAAAACGTGTGGTGTCTGTATTTACTGTTTACATTTTTTTGTGAATGAGTAGGTCTAGTATATACACCTCGTTCATTAATGTGGGGGACTTCCAGATTCTGATAAGCCCCTACCCATTGGTGAAAACCAAGGTTGTGTGAACGAGACCCTTCAACACGGGGACAAGGTGCTTTGCCAGAGTGTTCCCCCTAGCAATATCCCTTCCATGTTGAGGGCATGTGGCCTACCATGGTTTGGAAAGAGGGGACGCTGCATGCTCAAATAAGGGTCTGGTATTTTTTTTTTGGGGACCGCCGTGCTTTTTTTAATTTTTTTGTTTTGGATGGGATACACTTAAAAAAATCCATACCAGATTAAAAGGATCTGGTAAAGAATTTAGGAGGCATCCCGTAACATTTTTTCTGTGTGAGGTCCGTCTTGATATCTATACCAGATTCCCATTAAGGATATGGGCATAGTATGTATTTTTAAGGGGTAGCACATGCCCATTTAGTGTGTGTGATCCCCTACTAACATCTATACCAAACCTTCATCTAGGGTCTGGTATAGATGAAGGTAATTCCCAGTCAATTTGTTTACAGACATAATTAATCAACTTAAGCTGTCATTTATTTGCAATGTAGACTGCATTTTTTTTCTTTGAAAATTTCAGTTTTGCTATAGTAGGTCGTAAGTTGTGCCACTTTAAAGGTAGGTTAAGGGCATCTCCCAGGCATGTTAGTTAAAGTAATTTTGCATTTTTACTGTTTTACTTTAAGCTTTTAACATTTCTGTTCAACAATTTTTTATTTTTTTTTGCTTTGGTTCATGAGCCCCAGGACAATGCCCAACCCCCCAAGCCATTTTTTGACAATCCCTTGCCTATTAGCTTAGGTGATATCCACTGTGCCACAGTGAATAAATATTCAATTGCTCCTTCATTTTTTGTTTCATTCATAAAATGTAGACTGTGGGGTGGAGATTGAGGTTTCCTTGAGGGGTGTTCTCTGCATAACTCTTCAGAGAACATTCTGTGATAGTAGTAGAGCTTGAAAAATGGTTTAATAGGTCATGTAACCAAGTTCTCCTCCTACTGGTGCTTGTTTTTCTTAAATTCTTAAAATAAATTAGGCTTTGCTTGCTTCCGAAAATGTGTCAGAACAGCAGCAGTTTAGCCATGCTAATGCTTTACTAGTGCTCTAGGCCCATATGTTTACCATTACTGGGCAGCTGTGGAATAATGGAGAGTGACAATTTCTCAATATGGTGTTAATGAGACACTCACCTTGCTCACTCAAGGTAAAATAACAGTGTTTTTTGTGCTAAGGGGATGGTAACATAACTCTCTTGGTCAGTGCTCAGGCCTAGTTATTAGCTGCTAGACCTGAGTATTGTCACATTGGAGCAAGTCTCGTGTAAATCCACACTCAGAAGACTGAACTCTTTGTAACAATAATGCCCTGCCTGGCCTTTAAAATTAATTTGGCTGGCCTATAAGTACCAATAAAGGCTTTTGGTAAACCAGCTTCCTCACTATAAAAGGGTGATGTCAGAGCAGTCATACTGCCAATGTGATTTATACCACCAAAAGAAAGCTCTATTTGTGGGAAAAAAAAATATAAAAACTTTGCTTAGGTACAGAGCCGCATGACCACGTAATTGTCATTCAAAATGTGATAGTGCTGATAATTGATCTGGGCCAGAAGGCGTTTAAATGCCCTGTATTGAAGTGGTTAAGTGTTCAGGATTAGGCACAAGGCAGGTGCTTTGTTACAATAAAATAAATATGACCATGGCCATATTTGAGCAATGATGTCCCCACTATCCCCATCCTTAGTTTATCTAGCTGAAGATAACTCGGGGAGCTATCATTTGGCTAGTGTTACGGTTTGGATCGGTCATATAAGCTAGGTCATTGGGGGGGTGGTGGCAAGTCAGGGGCACAGGTATCACGATTGATAATGAATTCACAACCAGGGACTTTTTTGGTTTTATTATTTTTTCAATTAAAGACGTGTCAAACACTTGGGTGTCTTTAGTTCTATGTGATATTTTTTTGGGTGAATAAGTACCCCATACTCATTCACATTAAGGGGGGTGGTGTTATCTTATTATTAAAGAAAATTTCCAGAGTCTGATAAGCCCCTCACCTGAGGACTGTGGGGACTAGCCCCCATGCTGAGGACATGCAGCAAGGTATAATTCAGAAGGGGGCATGTTTGCCCCCTCTTTCCTGGCCAGCCAGCAGGATTGAGAGCTTGATACAGATTTTTAGGGGGACCTCACACATTGTTTTTCAATTTGGGGGGAGGGACAAATCTGTGCATTTTTTTAAAATCTTTTTTTGTATTGGTACATGTTTCCCCGGACTCCCCAGGACAACCCCCCCCCCCCCCCTCCTAGTTTACCCCTTCTTGTCTATTAATCCAGAAAATGGGCATTTTTCATTTGACAGATTCAGCATCTAGTGATGTAGATCTATATCAATCATGATGAACGACAGAAAAAAATTCCACCCATGCAATCCGCTCCTATAAAATGTAAACCAAGAGAGGGGTGCCCTGGGTGATGTTAGCACTGCTTTTTTGTTTACATGGACAGGGATTCCTGGCCAGTAAATAATTGGAGCCTGGTGACAACACTGAATGGTAGGGACACAGTGAGTGCCATTGTAATAACTAATGAATGGAAGGAAGGTAGCAGTAGAAATACATCTGGCATATATGAAATTCACCTCCTGGGAATGCCTGAACAGCCAAAGTTCAATCTGAACTTGTAGTGAGACCGAAACCTTGAGCTGATCCCTATTCTCTACTGAAAAAAATTGAGCTTCAACTCTTTTTGGATTTGAGAGGTTTAAAGAGAAGGATATAAAGGAGAGACACAGCCACAGCAACAGCTAGAATAACAAGGAAAAATGTTTGGTGTTTTCTTAGTAAAAGGTATAAAAATTAATATATTTATCGCATCAGTAATATCCCCCACCAAAATGTTTTAAAAATTGATACGCTCATATGCATATATATTTCACAGAAAATACAGTGCAACATTTATTGTAAAGTGCCAGTTTATAAAAACAAAATAAGTTAACTTAATTAAACTAAATTAACAGAATAATCACCACAAGAATGGATGGGGACCCAGAGCAGAACGGAGGGGGAACCAGAGCAGAACGGAGAGGGACCCAGAGCAGAACGGAGGGGGACCGGAGCAGAATGGAGGGGGACCGGAGCAGAATGGAGGGGGACCGGAGCAGAATGGAGGGGGACCAGAGCAGAACGGAGGGGGAGTGGGGGACACAGCAGCAGAACAGAGGGGGAGTGGGGAACAGCAGCAGAACGGAGGGGTAGTGAGGGACACAGCAGTAGAACAGAGGTGGAGTGTGGGACACAGTAGCAGAACGGAGGGGAAGTGGGGGACACAGCAGCCGAGCGGAGGGGGAGTGGGGGACACAGCAGCAGAATGGGGGGGAGTGGGGGACACAGCAGCAGAACGGAGGGGGAGCATGCTCACTGTAACTAACAAAGTGTGTGTAACACACTAACCTGGAGGTTTGTCAATGACTCTGGCGGGAGGCAAACTCGCGGCGGACCTCGTGGGCAGGAGGGCTCAGAGGCTCAGCTCAGGAGAGGAAAAGTTGAACTGGAGAAGTCTGGCAGCTCAGAGTTGGGCTGCACTGCTGGCAATGTGCTGCAGTGGCTGCAGGAGTAGTTGGCGGTGGCTGACTGTCTGGCACTCACTGGGCAGTGGGCACAGGCTGGATCCTTACCAGCAGTAAGTGTGGCTCTGTCTGGTGTGGTGTCTGTGGCTGGCTACTCTCTCTCTGAGGCGCTGCTCAGCCGTAGGCCGTAGGTGCATTGCCCACTAACTCCTGCCAGTGCCCATGTGTCAGTCAACAACATGTGACTGGTTGCTACACATGGAGTGGCCCTAGCCTAGCAACCAGTTACTCAGGCAGATGCAGGACATGGCTGCTAAAGGGAACGGAGCTCTTGTTGTGGAAAAAGTACAGGAACTCCGTTCCCATGCATTCCTGCAGGACTCGAGCCCTGCTTGTAAGCATTTAAATATATAGCTTTGCTTCAGTTTGCTTGGGCTTTTGAGGAAAAAAATATATAAAAAATTGTCATATAAAAAATGTAAACCTGTAAATAATCTTTTTAAAAAAAATGATGGTGAATAGGCTATAAACTTGAGGAAGGGGGCTGCTTTTGTCAGCTGGTATGAAAGTTGAAGAGCCAAGCTGGCATACAAGCACTAGATGTGTGGTGGGTTTGGAGATGTTTCTTTCTTCCACTTCAGCCAAAGCCTGGCATAAAAAGGTTGTTACTGGAAAAGGTGGGGTAAATGAGGGCTGCTGTGAGTTTTAAAACCAAAGGCCTGTACGCTTAATTTTTGCTGCTTTCTGTCTATCATTCTTGTCCCTGGAGTAGAACCAGAATGGAAGACCAGGTAAAGATGGAAGCCCTGTCAGCGGTGACAGCGATGGAGGGATTTGTTTTAAGGTAAGCAAATTATGACATTGCCTTGCAGGGTGCCATTTTTTTTTCATCTTAACAAGCTTTACTACCACTTTAACTGGCTTGCAGTCCAGACATTTTACCAATTAAGAATATTTGGTGCATCAAAGAAGAAAAAGAGCAGTTAGAATTATATATCAGACAAGAATGGGACAACATTCCTCTCCATAAAAACAACAGCCACTGGTCTCCTCAGGTCCCAAACATTTACAGAGTGTTAATAAAAGAAGAGGATACTACACCATGGTAAACATGACCCTGTCCTAACCTTTTTTGAGACATGCTGATGCCGTTCATTTCAAAATGACCTAATTTTTTTCTTAAAATTATACATTTTCCCAGTTTAAATACTTCATACGTTTTCTATTTTCTATTGTGAATAAAATATTGTTTTATGACATTTACAAATCATTGCATTTGTTTTGCATGTAGATTTTACACAGTGTCCCAACTTTTTTTAGAATTGGGGTTGTAGATAATGACCCATTGCCGAGGAGGAAAAAATTGCTTCTCAATGCCTCTCCTGGTGCCATAATCACATAGAAAAAGAGGGAGGTGGAGGAGGAAGAGGTGAAAGAGGAAGGGGAGTAGAGAATGGAGGGAGAGAAGAACAAAGAGACGAGGAAGGGGAGGAGGAGTAAAGGAAGAAGGAGGAAGAAGGAGGTGCAGGATGGAGGAAGAATAAAAGATGAAGGCAAAAGGGGAGGAGGAAGAAATAGAGGGAGGGAGAAGAGGCAGGAGAGGTAAAGGAGGAATGAGAGAAGGAGTAGAGGGGTGGTGAGGTGGAGGAGGAGGAGGAAAAAGTGGTCACATTAGCAATACTTGGACCATGAAATGCTACTTCTATTTGGCAGCAACTTTGTCTCCCTCTTTTATGCTTGTCTGTTATTTTTTTCCAGGTGACCCTTCTGCTGTCTGCCCTTCCCCCCAGTCCTAGGAGTTCCCTCCTCCATTTGTTGTCACTTGCCCTTGCATTGTGGAAGGGTGGGCATCCTATGACTGTAGGTTTTTCCCCCTGCAGCTATGCTTCCATTGACCTGACTATAATGAAATAAAAACTTATTAAAATATCTGGCTGGTTGCTAAGTTCCTTGGAGGAGAAGGATTATGCTGGCAAAACAAAAATATTACAGAAGTGCCTTGCCTCTGCTGTGTGTAGTCCAACCACTGCATCAATCCTTAAAAATATTGAAAAAAATAAAAATAAAACAATAAATACATACAGTACGACAGTTTCTAGATTATATGGTAATGGTTGGAGCACAAAGATTATGGACAAAGTAGGGCTCATACCTCCATGGAATGGTTTTAGTGTAGCTGGATTTTTTTTTTTGCAGCTCCAGGTGGCTTTTGATGCCTGCTGTAAAATATATGTGGCTGTTGTCCATCACTCCATCATGTCCAAATGCACTCAAATTTCTATTTAAAGCTATAGCCTCCCAAACTCCCCCTCTTAAATTTTGGCCTAAACAAGCTATATACATACTGTGGTGTCACTGAAAAATATTGATGGCTATGGTCTCTCAAATAATACACTCTAATTTCTAATCCATGATAAAACTTGCCACATCTCTATCTCTTATAGTGTGGCCTAACCAAGCTGCTTATATACCATCTAGTCATGATACAATGTTTGTAGCTATTGTCTCTCAAATATTACACTATAATGTTTATTTCAAGCTAAAACCTTCCCTGTCTCACCATTTTATATTGTGACCTAATAAAGCTGTTTACATACAGTCCAGCCACTGAATACTATGTGTGAGTATTGTCTCTCAGAAAGTACACTATACATTTTTTTTACAAGATAAAACCCACTGTGTTTCTTTTTATTTGTTTCCTAGTTAAGTGCTTAACTGAAACTATAGAAATTAAATTGTTTTGTCATTGCCCATTTTCTATGATGCTTAGGGAGTTGGCTGTATTTTTTCTTAAAAGTAAACTTTCCCAAAGCTTTTAAAACTTCTGTGACTGCTACCTACTATGCCATATTCTCCACATATAGGCATCTCCCAAGCATGTGATTTAAACAACTGCTTTTTTTTCTTAAGTCACATTAAAAGGTCCCTCTCCCTACTGCGTTGTACTTTTACCATTCCCCTTTTTTACCTTAGCTTGCCTACTCGCCTTGAAAATGGCCAGAATTTGGTATCAAGATCCACCCATTATCTCCCCAGGTTTTGAACCAGGGCAGATTCACCCCTCCCTATTAGATTCTCTGAATGAGGTGAAAAAACAAAATTCTGCATTACAATTTGCAGAGATTAACCGCTTAGAAGGATTTACCCACTTCCTGACCAGGCCATTTTTTGCGATATGGCACTGCGTCATTTTAACTGACAATTGCTGGACACGTGACACTGTTCCCAAACAAAATTGACGTCCTTTTTTTCACACAAATAGAGCTTTCTTTTGGTGGTATTTGATCACCTCTGTGGTTTTTATTTTTTGAGCTATAAACAAAAAAAGAGCGACAATTTTGAAAAAAAAAAAAACAATATTTTTTTTACTTTTTGCTATAATAAATATCCCCAAAAATGTTTTTAAAAAACAAATTTCTTCATCAGTTTAGGCCAATATGCATTCTTCTACATATTTTTTAGAGGTACTGCAACATTGTGGTGGACAGATTGGACCCTTTTGACACATTTTTGGGACCATTGACAATTATACAGCAATCAGTGCTATAAAAATGCACTGAATACTGTGTAAATGTCACTGGAAAAGAAGGGGTTAACACTAGGGGGCGATCAAGGGGTTAAATGTGTTCCTTAGGTGTGTCTCTAACTGTGAGGGGGTGGGACTGATTAGAGGAGGAGCCAGAACATTTTTGCTTCTTAGTAAGAACAGACGATCTGTCTCTCCTCCCCTGTCAGAACAGGGATTTTTAGTTTACACCCAAAAATCCCTGTTCTGTCTCTTGTGCCCGCGATCGCGGGTGGCACACATCGTGTCCCCCAATGTGCAGCTCTTAAAGGGGAAGACGTACCAATACTGTCATTCACGGGAACATGCCACTTTGCTGACATATATCGGCATGAGCCGGTCGGCAAGTGGTTAACAAAGAGTTATTTCTGACATTGCTAAGCAAATTGAAATTACAGGACAATAGAATATGTAATACAGTGATTATGCTATCAACAATTTTATATTTCTTGAATTTCTGCGTGATAAATTACACAATAACCATGTCTTTATGAGAATAAATGCATAAAAATATACTGTTCAATCTTTCACATTGATTCTTTGTTTGATGTGCAAAAAAATTAAAGCTCTGGCCTCATTAGATAACAAGTTCTGGTTAAAGATCACAGGGATACTCTCTCTTCATTTGTATGACACTGAGTGGTCACAGCAGGCAGTTGCTTTCACACAATTGATTTCAAGCAGAGTTTTGTCTGATAGATGCTTCAAGATTATGACAAGAAAGCATTTTATAATCCTCCTGCCAATGCAGTTATGTTTAACAGACATTCAACTCTTATCGCTGATTGATAACACTTAACTCAAAACATATTTAAGCTTCAGGAATGTCAATATTTTGCCGCCAAGTGAAGGTGACCCTTGCTCCTCTTGTTTGTTAAATGCACACAGTGGTTTGCTGGTAAATTTGTAAGGGTGGTTATTATGTGGGCAGGCTGTTATGGATTTACTATCTTAGCCTGAAGTGTTTGCTGCTGATTATGCGATTAAATCAATAATAATTTCTGTTGGACCCTGTGCTTCTTGATTCATCTTCTTTTCCATGCTGTGGAGCAGAACAATGAGCCTGAGTACTTGAACGTTAAGTGCTTTGTTGTGAAATAAATGCCAGCAGTAATGCAGGTGCTTCCTAAATAATTTCACATGGCAAAATGCTACGGCAGCAAGACTGGTATAGTTAACAACCTATGCAAGGGCGATATACGCATTACAGATGCTGGGTAGGGGTGTCTCCTTAATCAGTGTTCTAATTATCGTGTCTTACCTTAATCACCATAAAGCTCGCTAATTTGGTTTCATTAAGTATGTCACCATTATTATGATATTAGAATGGTTTACATTTACAAATATAAAGATCCTTTCCTACTATATGGTTATTCCACACTAATTTACATCAAAAAGAAGTTATGTTTATTCATATATGAAAATATAACCCTAGAAAAGTCCGCTGTTGCCTAATGTACATATTTACTGTTCACTGCATCTGGTGTAGTACAGAACAGGAGGCAAGAAGGAATCTTCCACTACGGACATCTGTTTTGGTGACAGATGTCTAAGGCTAGGATCACACTGCTATGCTGCATTAGTATATATGCATTGGTGTGCATTAACGTGCATTGCATTAAGACGGGTTTTAGCTAGAAATACACTTTAAAGCTAAAAGAAGCCACACAGATTGGGCGTCAGACATTTCTACATGTTTGTGAAGCACACCTTAGCACAAAACCAAGCTGTGCACTATTCCACTCGACAATAATATGTGTTATCCATATATTTCCTCATGCTGTTACATTCATGACAAGTGTTTAGTGTGAATAGAACCTAATAGTTACTCCCCCTAGGCACAGCAATGTGATACTGCTTCCTTTGCAGAAGCAGGAAATAAAAAAAAGCAACCTTTTCCAACTGGATGGATTGTCTTCCTGCAGAAGTTTCTAAATGTAATTTTTTTTTGTGCATGATTCAACCAATCTTATTTTAACTGTATGTATGTCGGTAACTTACCAGTTAATGGAGAAGTACAGCCAAAGATGGCTTGGCTGTACTTCTCTTGTGAATCACAGTCGGTTCTGCACTCATGCGACCCGGTTTCAGCAGACAGCAGGCTGGAACTGAGCTGGTCCAGGCTAGGACAAAATCGCAACAATTAAGTCAAGGTCTGATCACATGCCTGGATCGACACCCGGCTCAGCATCTCAACGAGCTGCTGAGAGACTGAGTCAGCCGCTCCTGCCCCCTCAACAGTCCAGCGCTCCAGTGAGCAAAGAGGGGGCCGAGCAGATTGACAATCAGCAGCTCTCTCCTCAGGGGGCCCAGGGCAGTGAGGGATCAGCGGTGTTTGTTCGATTCAATTCGAATCACCTCTAAGGCTGGGTTCACACTGGTACGACAAACGCTCCGACATTGGGAGCTCATGTCACCAGACGTGTGAAAATCAATGTTTCCCTATGGGAGCCATCTTCACTGGTCTGACACAAGTCGGTCCGACTTTGAAAATGCTCCCTGTACTACTTTGGTCCGACTTTGATCCTACTTCAGCCCATTCACTATAATTGAAGTAGGATGAAAGTCGGATCGTTGTCCTAACTATCTGACTTTGGCATCCGACATTGTGTTATTTTTCTGCCCCCTGCTGTAGCCTCTCCCATTGTGTGTTAGTTTTGATTGGTCTAAGGACAAGTCATACTATGTGAAAAGTCTATCCTGTTCATGAAAGTCGGATGGATGTAGGACCAATGTAGGACTGATGTCGCTGAGCAAAGTAGGATGAAAGTCGTACTACTGCCGTGCACTATAGTGGGAACCGGGCATGAAGGCTTCTGTCTGCCTGTGAAACTTTTTTTTCCCTCCACAGTCAGTCTTTGATTCCGGTATCATGCTTAAAGTGTAACTAAAGTTTCAGTTTTGGATAGAATGGAGAGGTATTAAAACACCTGTCAGTTTTTATTGCAGTTTTTGCCCCTGTTAGGGAGGTTCATCGTCTCTATTTTTCCCATATAGCATTATCATCGAAAGCAAAAGTAAAAGTATATTCCAAATTTTGGGTTGATATCCGAACACTAATAGAATGAGACACAGATGGTGAAAAAATCCAATCCTACATAAAAAAATTAAAATAAATGTTGTCTTTAGTTACACTTTAAACTGATGTCTTACCAGAAGATTGAGGCTCTCATTTTTTTTTTCCTGCAGTAATCTGACTGGATGCTATTGCTTACTGCACATCGATTTATTAAATAGGCTCAATGTATGGTCCTTTGTGTTACCAGCAGGTGCATATAAAACAAACCTTACTATGTTCATCTGAACAACTAGAGCAGCAAAGATGGCAATACCTCTCCTTGCACTCTGTATCTCTACAGACAGTTAGCTTGTGCATTATTGTTTTATTGTAATGTAGCTAGCTCTTTACTTTAATAATTAGGATACCTGGATGAAAGTGAGGGAGTTATTGCAATAGGAGACCATATAAGTGCTATGGAGCCAAGAGCGGTCTGGAAACATAAGTATTTATACATGTAGGCAGAAAATTCTGAGAAAAGAATTGTGAAAAAACTTTGGCAACCTCTTTAAAAAAATAGTATTCTGTTCAGGATTTGCCTCTAAAATTAGGAAGATAGAGGGCCCCTTTATGGTTTTGCTAAGGGGCACCCATTACATATATGTAACAGTGGTTTTGGAATGATCATGTGCAATGACCTTACAGCCATCATATCAGCATGTTGGCAGCAAAGGATCTTGAGTCTACAATAGGTGGGAGCTTTACCAGCTAGTGTCCTGTTTTGTAAGTCTTTAATGCCTCCACCTAGAAGGGCTTTAGCTTGTAAGGGAGATATTATCTAGGCTCAAGCTCAAGCCATGTGGTGTAAAATTAGCCAAATAGCCTTCTCAACAAACATCTACCACCCCCATCAGAGGAGGGGATGATGAGCCTAGACGGGAGGATGGAATAATAATATCCTCTCCAGAGGACTCTTCCAGAACATTAAAGAGGGATTCCACCAAAAAAAAAAATATTAAAAGCCAGCAGCTATAAATACTACAGCTGCTGACTTTTAATAAATGGACACTCACCTGTCCCGGGTTCCAGCGATGCCGGCAGCCGAGGCACTCCCGTGGGAGTCTATGCCCGAAAGTGGGTGTAAATACCTGTCTTTGACAGGTATCTCCACCCCCCTCCCCCCTGAAAGGTGTCAATTGTGACACTGGAGGGGGGGAGGGATCCGATCAGCGGAGGTTCCACTTTAGGGTGGAATCCCGCTTTAAGTACCTGTTTTGTTAAACTTCGGTCCAACCCACTGATAACAAGATCACCAGGAGTTGTCCAATTGACAAAACAAACAGCACTTTCTATATCCATCCTGACAGAATAACAGGTGGATGATATACAAATTATCCATGGGTGCTATGCTCTGCAAAACATTTTTTTAAAAGTAAACAAAATGTAACATGGCTGCTAGGTAGCACATACCTACATATAGTTACGGTCAACAAAATGACATCTGTAGCAACTATATAGTTAAAAATTACTAATATATATGAAGCATCAAGCGTCCCCAGAAGCCTCCATATAGTATACAATTTCTTCAGCAGTACACCAAAATCCACTGGAAACTATGGGAGATATAAAAATAAGCAGGTTATACAGTTTACTCTTATTTATTCATACATTATTATTATTATACAGGTTTTATATAGTGCCATTTTGGTACAAGAGGAATCAGAGAGCCCTGCTCATTAGAGCTTACAATCTAAGAGCGAGGGTCCAATGATACAAAAGGTAATAACTGCAGGGGGTGAGCTGATTTAAAGACACAGTGTATTAGTTAGAAGCAGGATAGCCTTCTTATTAAGAAAAATCTATTTTGGTGAAAGTAACAGTTTTCATTTTTTTGACAGTTGGGTGAAGCAACATTAAGATAGTGTTGCATTGTCTGCTTTTTAGACAGGTGGTTCTAACTGATCTGCTGAGCTTAAGGTAATCTTAGTGGCATAGGGTCACAGTTAAAGTGATATTAAAGGTAAAAAAATTAAAATAACAAACATGTTATATAACCTGCTTTGTGCAATGGCTTTGCACAGAGCAGCCCTGACCCTCCTCTTCTTGGGTCCCCCACCAGTGATTCTGGCTCCTCCCCCCCGCTGAATACACCCATAGCAAGTCCCTTTGCTATCGGAGCACTTGTGCATGCTAGCTACTGAGTCCCACTCTGTGTCTTTATGTGTCCATAAGACACACAGAGTGGGGCTCTGCCGCATCCCCTGCTCCCTCATCATTGGCTGTGATTGACACCAGCAGGAGCCAATGGTCTGATGGAGAGAGCCGGGAGAGCAGCTGCTCTCATGCATATTGATGGATCAAGATCGGGCTCAGGTAAGTATTGGGGAGGCTGGGGGGGCGGCATACTGAAGGGTTCTAGTGCTAAGCAGCGGGTGGGGCCAAGATTTCCCCGCTGATATCAGTGGCCAAATGCTGGTGTGGGCTGGCCCTCTGGTAAGCGGCTTTCCATATGGTGGTGGTTCCTCACATGTAATTGTGGATCACAGAGGTGTTTTTATTCAACCTATTTGGGTATATGCTTTATCCAGAGACTGTAATGTTTTAAAACATTGCATACCATACGCACGTCAGATGTCAATTACCTCTCGGTTTGCTGGACCTGGTTGGACTTATTGCGGGCGCAGTTTTTTCTATTTTTATTGTCTATTGTGTTTATCCCACCCATACTGCAGTCTTCTTCACTTTCTGATTTTTTAGGGTAATTTTTTTTGTATTCTAAAGTTTTAACTACTTGCCGTCCGTGCTATAGCCGAAAGACGGCAACAGCGTGGACTTAATTTGCCAGGAGGGCGTCCATGGACATCCTCCCATGCATGAGCGGCCTGCATGCCCCCTGTGGGGCGCACGCAGCACACTCTGTGATCAGCGAGTCTATGAGACTCAACTCCCGACCCCTTACCATGTGATTAGCTGTCAGCCGATGACAGCTGATCATGTTACCTAAACAGAGCCAGTAAGCGGCTATTTTTTTCCTCACGTTGATAGCATGATGAGAAAAAAAAGCCAATCACCGACGGCTGCGAGAGGGACATCGGTCCTGATCGTGGAGAGGCTTTTGTGCCCACTAGCCTCACCTACCAGTGCCCACCAGCGCCAACTACCATTGCCCACCAGTGCCCTCCATCAGGGCCCACAGTGCAACCTATCAGTGCCCACAGCGCCACTCATTAATACCACCTATCAGTGCCCACAGTGTGTCATCACCAGTGCTGCCTATCAATATCACCTACCAGTGGCCACAGTGCCACCCATCAGTGCCACCTACCAGTCCCCATCAGTGCCCATCAGTGCCACCTATCAGTGTCACCCAATGCCTCCTTATCAGTGCCCATCAGTGCCGCCTCATCAGCGAATATCAATGAAGGAGAAAAATTACCTGTTTGCAAAATTTTATAACAAACTATTAAATATGTTTTTTTTCAAAAAAAATTGTATATTTTTGTTTATTTAGCAAAAAATAAAATCCCCAGCTGTGATTAAATGCCACCAAAAGAAAGCTCCATTTGCGTGAAAAAATGCTAAAATTTCCATTTGAGGACAGTGTTGTATGACTGCATAATTGTCATTCAAATTGCGAAAGCGCTGAATGTGAAAATTGGTCTGGTCAGAAGGGGCGTTTAAGTGCCCAGTAAGCAAGTGGTTAAGCAATTGAATTTGGTAAAATTTGATTCTCTATATTTACCTTTCTGAAAAAAGTATGTATAGCACATCTTCTTTTACAGGCTGTGCTTACAGCCTGTAAAAGAATATGTCCTACAGTATATGGCAAGTCAAAATCATAAAAACAAATATGCAGTACAGATCTTCAATACATGCATATTTGCCCATGTTTTATCCCTGTAAAGACCCAACAAGTACAAAAAATGCACTCGGCTCCTGTGGGCTGACAACACACAGCATTTGTGTGAACTGAATAGTGTCAGCCCTGCCCAGTTGTCTTTGGCTAAGCAAATTAATCTGTCCCACTGTCTTCATAAAGTCCTCACATAGTAGAGGCTATTTTTATTTATTTTTTGTGCTCCAAGATAAAATCCTGGGAGGACTAATTGCGCTCCTGGATAGTGGAGATAGCACAGGAGATTTGCCCAAAGCACAACACAGCTCTAAATTTCCCTTGATTCCCCCCTCTGGCTCATTTTACATTACCCCTCCTCTAGTTATATACCTCCCCCACGTGCTAAGTTGCCTTAGAATGCATCATTATACGTTGCATGCTGCATTGTTCAATAATTGTTATTTCTTCTATTATGTCTGTTATGACATCTAATTATAACATTAAGTCTTTGGTTTCTGCTGTATAATGTACATTGAATACCCTGTACCAACACTGTAGTGGGAAAACAAAACATGGCATTTTCCTGCCTTCATGAGCAGCATTTTTATTTTATTTTTTAACTTTGGCTAGAGCAGGGAAGTGTTAGCGCCTATGTCATGTTTTTACTGCCATCAGTGTCCATAGTGAGATTTAATGACAGGTAGCAATGCAGAGACACCACCAAAAAATGCACACTGAGGAAAGATTAGAACTTTTCATAGCGTTTTCATTGTTGTCTATTCCTTCCGATCGAAATAATGCCTGTAACATTGCCCCCACCCACCCCTCTATTAGCTGTATTCGTTTTAAAGGCACCAGAAATTAGGTATCTATCGATCTAATTATCTATTTATTTATTAAATATTTGCTCTCCATTGCCACTCCATTCCGGCCCATTTTGCATTTTCAGCTTTGAACTTAATTCTTTGCATTTACTTTTAACACATGTTCATTGTGACAGACACGTAGCATTGCAATAATTTGTTTTGAGCACAATAAAAAGGCAATAAAATTTATTTTTCATGAGTTTCAGTATCTTGCTGATGATTACAAATGATCCCTTACTTTAAAAGCAAAAAGCAGAACACACACACACACAAACACACATACAGTATATACACACACATATATACATGCACACACATACAGATACATATGTATATATAAATTTCATCATATTGTAGGAATCCTCAGAACTCAGAGGGTGGGACTTTCTTAATCCTTGTTTTGCAAATCCCTTATGGCAGAGAAGCCTTTACCTTCCATGCAACGTCTGTGCAGTTAGTGAACACAGCAGGAAAATCTGGGACAATTCAGTGTCCCAGCAGAACACATGGGGATACCAGCAGATCTAATAAAATGAGAACATCTGGTCACATTTTCCTATATGGGTGTGCAAAACTTTCTAGTATGCTAATTTGACTGTGCTGGAAAACTGATCGAAACTCAGGCACTTTAGCAGTTTTAGTATAGTAATTTTCTATGTAATATTTGAAAGACTACAAATGTTGTAAACCCTGATGGACAACAACTGTGCCAATCAATTATCTTATACTACAAACAGACATGCTGAGATGTCTTAATTGTTAAGCGAGAAGGAACTTTATATTATACCAATATGTCTTCTCACCAGGGTATTAGTTGAGAAATTGCCAAGTGAAACCATATTTGAGAAGTTTGCTATTGATGAATCATGTTTCACTCTGCGAATTGCTAATCAAGACTGGAGTGAAGGGATCAATATCTGATACAGAGGCCAATAATATGTTCATATATTATCCTTGGATTGTGTGTTTATTCATTTCTGTCACAAACAAAATGCACAGCTGCCAAGTAGATGTTGCCACAGATATAAGAATATAACAAAGCAAACGCTATTAAAAAGCTAGCAAATAAACTGCATTATTTAATCTATTGTAGCATTGAAGTTAAATTAATAATCTAGAAAAATTGTTTCTGGGAGATTCTGTGGAAGTTTAATCCAGTGGTTGATAGGACTGACCTTGAGTTTGGTCAGCAGTATTTCTTTTAGGACA
Organism: Lithobates pipiens; assembly: GCF_037356315.1. Classification (NCBI taxonomy): domain Eukaryota; kingdom Metazoa; phylum Chordata; class Amphibia; order Anura; family Ranidae; genus Lithobates; species Lithobates pipiens. The sequence goes on along the minus strand of NW_027507764.1, from coordinate 377,694,811 downwards.
TACGGTAAATAGAAAATACCTAGATGTAGCTATTCTAGGGAGTATGAGAGAATTATTAGGAACTGAAGTATGTATCAAGAATAGCTTTAAAAGACACCACAGAAAACAGAATGCATTATAAAAGACCCTAAACTTTTATTATACTGACTGCTGACTAAGGCCGCGTACACACGGGCGGATTGTCTGGCCAACTAAGTTCGTCAGACAATCCGACAGACAGTCCGTTCAAAATTTCCATGAACGGACTTGACCACACACGATGAGCAGACAGTCCGCTGAAAGCTTGCGCGATGACGTGTACGGCACGTACGATGGGACGAAAAATTCGACGTCCAATACACTGCAATGCAACCTTCGCCGTGTAAATCCTTTCTGAGCATGCGCCAAACTTAGTCTGTCGAACTAGCCTACTCACGAGCGGACTGTCCGCTGAAACCAAGTTTGGACGGACTGTCTTACGGAAATTCCGTAAGACTTTGTTCGTCAGACAATCCGCTGAAAAAGTCCGCTGAAGCCCACACACGAGCGGATTGTCCGCTGAAACACTGTTCAGCGGACTAAGTTGGGCAGACAATCCGCCCGTGTGTACGCGGCCTAAGATATTTAAAAAAGGACAGGTCATTTCAATTAAGGCTTAATGACATGCTCCATAATACATTTGTTAAAAACAAAAAAACAAGAACTATGATTTGTGCTAACAAAAGACTACATGGGACAGTTATATGGCCAGTTGAGTCTTTTAACAATATAATAGCAATGGTCCGCCTATGTAAGGGTTTTACCTGATTCACTCTGTGAACCATAGATCAATTCAGACATCCAGTCATCTTACATTGGGCCATATAACTTCTGATCTAAAATTGCTTTTTTACAATCACAAAGTTAAGTTTCAAAAACTGCTAGGTTTAGTAATAGAGCATTGGTATTGATCAATTATGGTGATGTAGCACCCTGGTGTTTTGACAGGATTGCTAACAAATTAGTTTGCCAGGAGATAATCATCCTGGTTAATTGTTAGAGATCGATTGATTCCTTCCTAAATTCTGAAATTGTTGCACCTTTTCTCTTCTGTAACTAGGTGGCACTGTGGCTAGTGACATTAGATTGACAAGGGCTTAGCAAGGTCAGATCATGAATGGATGGGGTGTCTCAGCCAATTGGCGGGGTTTCTTTTAGTAACTTGGCCTGCAAGGAGAGCCTATTTATTTGGTTGGAGTCAGGTAATCGGGGGTTCTGTGCTACTTGGACCGCTGTCTGGGTGGATGTGTGTTAAGTCGCCATGGGCTGCTAGGCCAGAAGCCTGAGGCCTAGCCTGGGGATATCTGGCTGCTAAGCTGCTTGAGGCCTATTCAGGAGCAGCGTTGGGTTGGGACTGCAGGATTGGAGTTGAGAAGGTTCATCCGGCTGGGGAACCAGTTGTGATCGGAGTTAGAAAGGAAGCTGTTGCCACTAAGGGTCCATCCATCTTACTACCGGAGACCACTGTGTGTAAGCTGTAGCAAGTACCAGAGCAGTCTTCTCACCAGCTGGTGACGACGAAGAAGTGGGAAAGCATCAGCAAATGCCAAGCCAGGGACCCAGCAGGATAGTGGGGGGGGGAGGGGGGGTGACGCTTGGGGAGTATACAGCAGGATAGCTGTGGAAGAGCTCAGAGAATCCAGTGACGTCTGGGATCAGGAAGTCTAGCAAGAGACTGGGAGCTCAGTGAGTGAAGAGATAAGTAAAAGACTGTTCGGTGTTTCCAAGAGCTAAGTACAACTACCTTTAGTGATTGTTACAAGATTAGTTGCCATAAGAGATAGCGGTCCTACCTATACAGATGTTTTATCCAGATGGAGGCCTTCCACTGTATAGCTGTCTACCTATAGAAGTCTCAGAGTCTGCCACTTAACATTGCATCTACCCAAAGGAGTCCTGGCCCTAACCCCCTCTCCCACAGTTCTGTTAAGAGACAATACATCTTTTGTTCGAATTCAAAAGTGACTAGAGCCCATAATTTAATTTGCATTACACCCACCAAGCCTGGTAAACCTCTACAAAGAAGGATGTCAGCTTTCCCTAACCCTTGAGGTCACCATTAGGCCACTTGGGCCCCAGGATCCTTGCTCCGGTAAGATTTGAACCCAAGATTCCTAGTATTAGGAAAGAGGCTTAGTAAGAGCAAGGGAGGCATGATTTGGTCTAGTAGCATAAATGCCAAAAATTCCTAGAAATAGATGTCTTATTGCCAGCAACCAACAAGATTCAATAATCTTGACCAATAACCAGGCTATCAATGCTAAATGTCTAGGGTAAGTTTCTTTATTTAAATCACACTCCATCCTCTTTATAATAGCCTTTCTTCTACAATGCCATAGAACTGGTTTAACGTCACTGACCGCTAATAGCTGAACAGAAAACAAATGACACCATTGAATGTTGGTAAATAAATTGCAAGGTGGGCATTTCTGTCATTTTTGCACTCAAATTAACACAACAACTTAGTGTGTTAAATTATTAAATTCATGATAGAGTTTAGCTATGTATTAAATGTGATGTTTTCTGAGTGTTAGTAGATACTAGCATTCTTTGTGATGTAATTGCCCTTTGTAAACATCCTTAATTACTGTATATCGGGATAAAGTACTGTAAAAAGTATTTGCCCCTTCCTGATTTTTTTTTTTTTGCATATTTGTCACACTTAAATGATTTAGATGATCAAACACATTTTAATTATTACACAAAAATAACCCAAGTAAATACAAAAATACAAAATGCAGTTTTTAAATGATGATTTAGCCCTATGTGAAAAAGTAATTGCACCCTAAACCTAATAACTGGTTGTGCCAACCTTGTCGGCAACAACTGCAATCAAGCATTTGTGATAACTTGCAATGAGTCTTTCACACCATTGTGGAGGAATTTTGGCCCACTGTTCTTTGAAAAATTGTTTAAATTTAGCCACATTAAACGGTTTTCAAGTGAATGGCTTGTTTAAGGTCATGCTACAGCATTTCAATTAGATTTACAGTGGGAACGGAAAGTATTCAGACCCCCTTTAATTTTGTTCACTCTTTGTTATATTGCAGCCATTTGCTAAAATCATTTAAGTAAATTTTTTTCCTCATTAATGTACACACAGCACCCCATATTGACAGAAAAACACAGAATTGTAGACATTTTTGCAGATTTATTCAAAAAAGAAAAACTGAAATATCACATGGTCCTAAGAATTCAGACCCTTTGCTCAGTATTTAGTAGAAGCACCCTTTTGATCTAATACAGCCATGAGTCTTTTTGGGAAAGATGCAACAAGTTTTTCACACCTGGATTTGGGGATCATCTGCCATTCCTCCTTGATGATCCTCTCCAGTTCTGTCAGGTGTTATGGTAAACATTGGTGGAAAGCCCTTTTTAGGTCTCTCCAGAGATGCTCAGTTGGGTTTAAGTCAGGACTCTGGCTGGGCCATTCAAGAACAGTCATGGAGTTGTTGTGAAGCCACTCCTTCGTTATTTAAGGTCCTGAGCACTCTGGAGAAGGTTTTCATCCAGGATATCCCTGTACTTGGCCGCATTCATCTTTCCCTCAATTGAAACCAGTCGTCCTGTCCCTGCAGCTGAAAAACACCCCCACAGCATGATGATGCCACCACCATGCTTCACTGTTGGGACTATATTGAACAGGTGATGAGCAGTGCCTGGTTTTCTCCACGCATACCACTTAGAATTAAGGCCTAAAAGTTCTATCTTGTCTCATCAGACCATAGAATCTTATTTCTCACCATCTTGGAGTCCTTCAGGTGTTTTTTTTAGCAAACTCCATGTGGGCTTTCATGTGTCTTGCACTGAGGAGAGGCTTCCATCGGGCCACTCTGCCATAAAGCCCCAACTGGTGGAGGGCTGAAGTGATGGTTGACTTTCTACAACTTTCTCCCATCTCCCGACTGAATCTCTGGTGCTCAGCCACAGTGATCGTTGGGTTCTTCTTTACTTCTTTCAAGGCTCTTCTCCCCCGATAAATGTCAACAATTCTGTGTTTTTCTGTCAATATGGGGTGCTGTGTGCACATTAATGAGGAAAAAAATTAACTTAAATGATTTTAGCAAATGGCTACAATATAAAGAGTGAAAAATGTAAAGGGGGTCTGAATACTTTCCATCCCCCTGTAAGTCTGGACTTTGACTAGGCCCTACAAAACATTATTTATTTATTTTATTTTTTTGAGCCATGCAGAGATGGACATGCTGGTGTGTTTTGGATCATTGTCCTGCTGCATAATCCAAATGCGCTTGAGCTTGAGGTCAGGAACTTATGGCCAGACATTCTTTTTTATGAAATAACGTCAGATAACAGGACGCACACCTTCCAAAAAGTTAAACTTTTGTCTCATAAGTCCAAAGAATATTTGCCAAAAAGTCTTGGGGATAATCAAGATGTTTTTTGGCAAATGTGAGACAAACGTTGTGTTTTTTTTAGTCAGCAGTGGCATTCAACTTGGAACTCTTCCATGGATTCCATTTTTGCCCAGTCTCTTTCTTATTGTTCAATCATGAACACCGATCTTAAATGAGGCAAGTGAAGCCTGCAGTTCTCTAATAGAGTTGGCCCAAAAAATCCTCGGTTCGGTTCATGCCAGAACTCTTGAAAATCACAAATGTTAGGACCCAAACCCAGAACCCCATTGAAGTCCATGGGACCTGAATTAGAAAAATCAAAAGTGCCCATTTTGAAGGCTTATATGCAAATTATTGGCCATGGTACCCCCTGGGTACTGCCCTGGGGGATATGTATCAATGCAAGTTTTCTTTTTAAAAAGATCATTTTTTTACAGGAGCAGCGATTTTCATGATGCTTAAAGTAAAACAATAAAAAGGAAAAATTCCTTTAAACATAGTGCCTGGGGGGGGGGGGGGCCTTATGGCCCATACATATGATCCAAAAATCAGACGAAAAATACCGCTTTTCAAAGCGATTATACAATAATTAGATTATTAGTACCAAGCTTTCGAGAGCCGATCACAACAGTTTATCCGATATTATCCGATCAGACAAGCATGAAAAAATTTCTAGTACAATACTAGTTTGTATGATTTTTGTTTAATCAGTACAGTTGTCGTCTGAAAATACAATAGAAATACACTACAACCCATGACATCACTTCTGATTTTTTTATTCTATCGTACAAGAATTTTCATCACTTTAGTAACTTCTCCATTTTTGATATGCGACCAGCATGGAAAAAAAACAGACGATCTGTCATCCGATTTTCGGTTTGTGTGTACGGGCCATTAGTCTGCCTGTAAAGTGGCACAAGAAAATTACATCTAAATTGCCGACAATACAATACAATACATTGTAAGCAATACAAAAATGTTTAAAAAAACAGCGTGGGGGGTCTCCCCACCTCCCATACCAGGCTCTTTGGGTCTGGTATAGATTTTAAGGGGAGCTCTATGTCAAAATAAAAAAAAACAGAGTGCTCCCCCCCCGAAGAGCCATACCAGACTCTTATCCGAGCATGCAGTCCAGCAGGTCCAGAAAGGGGGGGACAAGGGCCTCTTCCTGACAACCCTGGGCTGTGGTTGTGGGGGTCTATGGGCCGGGGGCTTAAAGGAATCTGGAATCCCCTTTTGACAAGAAGATCCTCAGAACCTGCCCCCCATGTGAATGAGTATGGGGTACATAGTACCCCTACCCATTCACCAAAAAAGTGTAAAAACATAAAATAAAATCACACACACAGTTTTTGACATGGTTGATGATGTAGATCCATTGTCAATCACGACACCGCCTTTATTTTTGATAAAGAAATTGTCAAAAACTGTGTATGTGTGTTTTTATTTCTTTTTGACACTTTTTTGATGAATGGGTAGGGGTACTGTGTACACCATACTCATTCACATAGAGGGCTGGTATCTGGGGTACCCCTTGTAAGGGGGGCTTCCAGATTCTGATAAGCCCCCTTCTCACAAACCCCAACAACCACCAGCCAGGGTTGTGGGGAAGAGGCCCTTGCCCACCCCCCCGGCCTGCCAGGCTGCATGCTCGCATAAGTGTCTGGTATGGTTTTTGGGGGGACCCCATACCATTCTCTTTTGATTTTGCCATCAGGTTCCCCATATAATCCATACCAGACCCAAAGGACCTGGTATGGATTTGGGGGCCAACGCCATTTTTTTCACATTTTCTATTGTAGGCAATATTTGTTTTTTCATTCAGCTGTCAGTGGGGAAGTCCATTAACAACTGATGACTCATCTATTGTTAAGGACGGAGCTACCGGCTTCCCAGCCAGCTCCTTAACAACCAGCAATTCACTATGCCCTGATTGGGCAAAGCTTTGCCCAAACAGGGGTTAGAATACACTATGCAGCACACAGTGTTTTGTGAGGCACCCGGCGGGCAAACATCTGAGTCCCCCTGCAAATTCGGGTGTTTGCCAAACAGGCGAACAGGTGATGTTCAGGCTTGACTTTTGCTCGGCTCCAAACCATTCGCCCAACTCTTTTCTTTAGATGTTGTTCTGGGTTATTTTATGATCTCCAGGGTGAGTCATCGTTTTGCTCTTGGAATAATTTTGGTAGACCAGCCGCTTCTAGGAAGGTTCACCATTGTTCCAAGTTTTCTTGATTTGTGGATAATGGCTCGCATCGTGGTTCACTGTATTCCCAAAGCCTTAGAAATGGCTTTGTAACCCCTGACCAGACTGATACATGTTAATTAATTTGTTTCTCATTTGTTCTTGAATTTCTTTAGATCGCGGCATGATGTGTGTTTTTTTTAGATCTTTTAGCATGCTTCACTTTGTCAGACAGCATCTATTTAACCACTTCAATACAGGGCACTTTCGCCCCCTTCCTTCCCAGCCCAATTTTCAGCTTTCAGCGCTCTAGCGCTTTCAGTGACAATTGCGCAGTCATGCTACACTGTACCCAAATGAAATTTTTATCATTTTGTTTGCACAAATAGAGCTTTATTTTGGTGGTATTTATTCACGACTCCGTTTTTTATTTTTTGCGATATAAGCGCAAAAAAGCGGAAATTTGGAAAAAAAAACAATATTTTCTTTTTTCTATTTTAAAAGAAATCCAATAAAATCAAATTTTGTCATAAATTTAAGCCAAAATGTATTCTGCTACATGTTTTTGGTAAAAAAAATTCCGTTAAGTGTATAATAATTGGTTTGTGTGATCACGGACATATGTACGCAAATGATCATGTACATATGTGTGCAGGTGATCACGTACATATGTGTGCAGATAATCATTGGGACATGTGATTTTAGTGGGACATATGTGGGGGACATGTGTTTTTATTATTAGGGACATGTGTTTTTATTATTTGGGTACATGTATGTTTTGGAGACATGTGTGGGGACATTGTGTTTATACTGTGTGGTGTGTTTACTGTGTGGTGATTTGTGTGTACACTAGACTGATGATCAGTGAGTAAAAAGCTGTAAAAAACAGCTCATACTCACTGATCATCAGCTGGCTGCAGCGATCTGCTCTCCTCTCCTCAGCGATGACTTCTGTGTGAGGAGAGGAGGAGCCGATTGCCTAGCAACCGGCTGTTTGTTTACATCACATGACGACACGGCCGTCATGTGATCAGGAGGGCCAATCACAGAGCCCTCCTGCCGATCTGAGATGCGCCGTGTCCTGAACGTCCTATCAGGAGTAGACGGCTCCCACCCGGCCGTATATGTGCATTGGCCGGGTGGGAAGTAGTTAAATAATTTCTTGATTCAACAGGTCTGGCAGTAATCAGGCTTGGATGTGGCAAGTGAAGTTTAACTCAGTTTTTCAAAAAATTTAGTAATCACAATTCATTCAAGATTTAGCGGGGGGGGGGGGGGGCAATTACTTTTTCATATATGGTCAGGCAGGTTTGGACGGCTTTTTTCTCTTAATAAATTAAATCGTCATTTAAAAACTGGATTTTGTATTCTATCTGGTTACCTTTGTGTAATACTAAAATATGTTTAATTATCTGAATCATCTGAATAGAATAGGAAACACAAAATCACATGGGGCTTTGATTTACTAAAATTGGAGAATGCAAAATCTAGTACAGCTGTGCATGGTAGCCAATCAGCTTCTAATTTCAACTTGTTCAATTAAGCTTTGACAAAAAAAGTGGAAGCTGACTGGTTTCTGTGCATAGCTGCATCAGATTCTGCACTCTCCAGTTCTAGTAAATCAACCCCATGATGTACTTATGTCTAATCCTTGATATATCCCAACTTAGGGCAACTGAAAATGGACTCAGAAGAGCCTGTTTGTATGTAACCACCTTTATGCCTCATAATACCAGTCCCATTTCCTTACTTGGATAATTCTTCTGCCTGTCTGCACCTGGCTGGTAAATTTTGTGTGTTCCCTCCTGTAGCAGCACACACTCAGAACTGAATGACACATAGGATAGTATTATATTAGTGAGAAAAACACACATTTGCCTCCAAGCAGTTGTGGAAATACTATTTTCCATACCTTGGGTTTTGGGTTAGTGCTGTGGTTAGAATTATATTTTAATACACTGTTAATAAATCAGGTGGTGTTTAGGCACAAAATTGTCAGAATTGAGGATTATGCTTTGAAATGCATAAAGGGAGCCTAAAGCCACATACACACTACTAGTTTTTGTTTCATTCAACCCCCCAGGGCTGAACGAAAAAAAACTGAAAGCTCAGGAGGGCCGCTGTACTAACTATTCTATTTTAGCACAGCGATCTCTCCTGTTGTGCTGATGTGTTCTGACAGGAGGTGGCCCCCTGCCAGAACACTCCAGTCAGCACTCTCAGCTGAAAGCAATGATTGGGAGCCAGTCGGCAGACCTTTTTAAGAATGAATACAGTACACACTGGCCGATTGGTTTCTATTGAACCTGCCGATGCCACCCGACATTCGTGCCGTGTGCACTAGGCTGAACCTACCTGCACTAGGATTCAATTTCTCATCATGAAATATCTATAGTTTATTGGCCTACCTCACCCTCAGTAGTCAGAAAGGTAGTGATGTGGAGACCCCTTTTGCTAACTTTTCCATGGAGGATAGTGGCGTTACCTACGATTGGTGTCATCCGGTGTGGTAAAACATAGTGTCACCCCTCCTCCACTAACTATAGTTGCCCCTCAGTATAGACCCCCCCTCCCCTAGTAAAGCCCCCCTCCACTAAGTATAGACCCCCCTCTGTCAATACAGACTCCCCTCCAAGTATACTCCCACCTCAGTACAGACCTCCCTAAGGACAGACCCTCCCTCCACTAAGTACACTAAGACCCCCTCCCTCATTATAGACCTCCCCTCAGTATAGATCCCCTCCAACAGTATAGATCCCTCTCCATCAGTACAGAGTACCCTCAGTACAAACCAACCCCGCCATTAGTACAGACCCCACCTCAGGACAAACCATCCCCCTCCATCAGTACAGACCCCTCCTCAGGACAAACCACCCCCCTCCATCAGCAGAGACACCCCTCAGGACAAACTGAAAAGAGCCCTGCCTCCAGGACCCAGGACCCTCCACGGCTCTGCACTCCCATAGTGATGCCACTGATGCAGGAGACCCCACTTGTCTCTCACAAAGTGGCAGAACTTTCTCATAGCCAGCAAATAGGTTTAAACCTCTGTCTGATAATAGAGCAAAAAGAGAGAGAAGAAGTTACAGAGTGCAGGCTTCAGGAAACAAAACTTCCCATCAAACATGTAGGGAGCTTGGGGAATTTGGGTCGCAGTGAATTCAAATCAAGGTAAATTGAGGAACCTATCCAATTTCAACATAATTTCAGTGTTTGATGGGAAGTGTAAGCAGTGCACTGATCAGTTTGAAATGTTGCCTAGAAATGGACTTGCCTGACAAGTAATGTAGTGAAATCGTACAGTTTGGGCAAATTGCCAACAAAGCAGATTTTGGGTTATTTGTTATTTTCTAGCCATAAAATTTGTTTTGGAATATCAAAATTCTAGCATGCCAACGTGGTTTAAAGTATTGCCAAGTTGCAGTATTTGGGCATCATGTTCCAGGATCAACTCCTCTGTTTTTGTGTGTGTAATTGATACTGATTTATGTTACTGACAGAGTTTATAGAAAGAACAGAGAGGTTAGGCTTTCACTGAAACTTTACTTCCATCATTCTTCACAACTATATCTTTATACAATCTCTGTGATGAGTTGAATTAACTCAGTGAGTCACTCATCTCTGCCACAATGAATAAGAGCACAGTTTTCTTGTTTACAAATCCACTTTTTTTATTGAGGACCTAGCTTCTATTAAATACCATTGCCTTTAAACATATTAGTTCTCTGTGTACATATATAAAAGTCATTTTTTTTTTACATTTTTTAACAGGGCTCATAAAAACCAAATAAAAGGCCTGATTAACAATATGTCTTTAACTATTCATTACATTTTTTCATTGAATCATAGCTGGTGTTTATTTTTGTCTATTGATCTTGAAAATGGGCCATAGTAAAACACAAAAAAGATGAATATCATAAGTACAATAACATTCTGTACCTTATTATTGATATGAACTCTTGGTCCTTTTTTTATATCCTTTTTAAATAAAATCAGATATTGTGTAGGTTTAAAAGTTCACATTCAACCCTCTATACTTAATCAATGCTGATAAAATGCAAAAATATGATTCAAACATTATTTGTTTTTAGGTTCTCATTTTAAAAGGCACTCGTGAAGATTTGGAATGCAATAAAGTATGCACAGTAGCACGAACATAGATTCAGCCAACAGTTCTCCTAAGCTCTTATCACCTGCCAAAATAACTTGATGTGGCTGTGCACCTAGTGCCAACACAAGGTCTTCTGACACCCAAGGCAAAATGCCAGACTAACCTGGGATTACCACCCACTGGCCAGCAGAAAACAAAATGGGATTAGGAAGGTGTTGCGATACGATTAAACTAGTGTAACCTACTGTAGTTAGAAGCCTAGTTTTGTGCAAAACAATGATAATATCAATATTAAAGAAAGAAAACAACAAAAATAATCCAAAAATAATCCACTCCAAGGTATATAAACAGCAAGTAAAAAGCAGCTACTATACAATTGTAATACCAAATGAAGTAAAATACAAAACTACGCTAAAAACAAATTAGAACAATAAAAAAATTAAATAGATTACAGTGCAAAAGATCACTTCAAAAGTAAGTGTAGCGCTGCTATCCTTGTCTTCTGATGTGTATTAGCAATTAAAATGAAAGTCTATGGACGGTTCTATAGCTTAGTGTTTGGCACAATCTAGCGGCCAAATACTGAAAGTGAACTTAAATGATATTTGGCTTTCAAGCATTGAACTATTTACAGCAAGTGACTGTTATTTACATTGGAGAGTTGACCATTTTACCCAAGATGCCGAGTGACCTACCAATGGACACCCTCTCTTGCATTTGCATGCTGGGTAGGAGATAAAAGGTCCCTTGGGAACGCAAATGCTGCCTGTGAGGACTTGTGCAGAGGCTTCCCAGAGGAAGCGGCCTACTACCTTTGCAGAACACAACCCTGCTCGGTTGTGTGAGTGACCTGAAGTGCAAGAGACACGGTGATCGGATTGAGAGGATCCAGAGACACTCATTTGAGCATAGGAAGACTAGGTCCACCTGTCGGAACGGGACGGAATGACGGAGCTGGCTGACGCAGAAGCAAGCCGCAACCATAGGACCAAAGTCACCATACCAAGTTTCCGATCCAGTTGGTGAGCGGGTTGCTACCCACCGTTTTCTAAACTATTGCACCTAATCAGACTTATATACAGGCCTGGCTGGGATACTTAGTCCCACGGAGGAGGAGTATAGCAACTGAACTAGGCAGGCATAAGGCCTACTTACTATCACACTTCAAGCACTGTATTATATTTGCGGAAGTAACACTAGAATTATCCTTAATTCAACTTTAACTGCTCTAAATTTGGATTACAAATTTATAAGGAGTTATCATTGCTAGCAAAGATCAGTAGATAAAGACTGAGTACTTTAAGTGAGATCTCACGCATAGCTATAAAAGTAGGGGGATCTCCCATATATATATATATATATATATATATATATATATATATATATATATATTGTTTGTAACTGTTTTATCAAAGTTCAATCTATGTTGGATGACAGTACAATTGCTGTAATAACCTATCTACAAATATATATAGTAAAATATACTTTGGATAAGTACCTTGTTGTGTGGAGTATTGTTTTCTCCCAACAGGTGGAGCCAGTGGATCCTGAGAGGACAATACAGATATATTGTGATATATTATATTGCACTGTATTGTATTGCACCACAGCTGTGTCAAGGGGACTGAGGCAAGTTAGTGGGGTTTTGTTACTAGAGTGCAGGCCCAAATCAAATCAGCCACTGCAAACATCAATATCAATGTCTTTCATATAGAGCAACAACAGGGGCATATGCATAGGGGTCACAGGGCTTGCAATTGCCACCCAGCCCCAAGTTTCCAGGGGCAGCAGCATGCAAAGGAACCAATCCCCCCTTGTAGCCCCTGAATGCCTGTTTCTCCTCCTCTCTGTCATGCAGACATTTAATGGTTGCAGGAGGGAAATGGAGGGCATTGGTTCCTGCCACCTCCCTATCACTGTCTTGTCACTGTGAGGTTTTTTTTTTTGTTTTTTTCTTTCTTTCAGAGCTGCTGGCGCATAATAAACTGTGTTTATTTGCTTCCATTTATGAATCTGTACAGAGCTATTCCTGTTCATTTATTCTGTGCAGCTGAGGCTGCAGAAAAAGGGACTGATGAATCTATCCCCTGTCCCTTTCTCAAAAGTGAGACATCAGTAGTCTGTTTAGACCCCTGATATTTCAGCAAAGCCCTCCAATGGGGGTCCTGAAAAATATTTAAGGAATAATTACAAAATAAAATTGTAAAAAAATAAAAAATAGAATGGTAAAAGAATAATAAAAAAATAAAGCAACAAAAATAAAAAAAACTACTGACACCAGTGGCAGTACTACCAGGGTCGCAAAGGTCGCACTTGTGACTGGACTCCAGCGCATTCCACCACCGTGGGGGGGAACCCAAGAGGGCAGGAAGGTGGCCAGCTGCAGGACTGTAGTAAACAGTCCCATGATGGAAGTAAAGGACCCTGAGACCCTGAAATATGTGCAAACATCAATATCAATGTCTTTCATATATAGCAGCAACAGGGGCATATGCATAGGGGCCACAGGGCTTGCAATTGCCACCCAGCCGCAAGTTTCCAGGGGCAGCAGCATGCAATGGAACCAATCCCCCCTTGTAGCCCCTGAATGCCTGTTTCTCCTCCTCTCTGTCACGCAGACATTTAATGGCTGCAGGAGGGAAATGGAGGGCATTGGTTCCTGCCACCTCCCAATCACTGTCCTGCTTCCCCAGGTTTCTGTGTGCTTCCCTGGGTCCACCTTGACCCCCCCTCAGTGCTGTTACCCCCCCCCCCCCAATGTTCTGCTGTCGGGGATACTGTCAGGATGGAGAGGGGGAAGGAGACGGTAAACGTGTCATTTACCAGCTCCTTCCTTGTCCTAATGAATAGAGTCACTGGTACCAATCACAGATTTTGTTTGAGGTTTTTTTTTGTTTTTTTCTTTCTTTCAGAGCTGCTGGGGCATAATAAATGGTGTTTATTATGCTTCCATTTATGAATCAATGGGAAGCTCTGTACAGAGCTATTCCTGTTAATTTATTCTGTGCAGCTGGGGCTGCAGAAAAAGGGACTGATGAATCTATCCCCTGCGCCTTTCTCTGTCTCAAAAGTGAGACATCAGTAGTCTGTTTAGACCTCTGATATTTCACCAAAGCCCCCCAATGGGGGGCTTTGGTGAAATCCTAAAATATATTTAAGAAATAATTAAAAAATAAAATTGTAAAAAAATAAAAAATAAAATGGTAAAAGAATAATAAAAAATAAAGCAAAAAAAAAAAAACTACTGACACCAGTGGCAGAACTACCAGGGTCGCAAAGGTAGCACTTGTGAATGGACTCCAGCGCGTACCACCACCGTGGGGGGACCCCAAGAGGGCAGGAAGGTGGCCAGCTGCAGGACTGTAGTAAACGGTCCCATGATGGAAGTAAAGGACCCTGAGATCAGTGGAAAAGACCCCAGTTGGGGGACAGGGGGGCGCCCCAGTTTCTTGCACCGGGGCCCTGAAGGTTCTAGTTACCACCCCCCACTTGCATGTCTAAACTTAGCCTTACTGGCTAGATCACCAAATGAAAATAAAGGAAAGAAAGCCTTAAAAAAGAGAACTAACACAGCCATCACATCTAAGAATGGGTGAGCTGCAATAAAAAAAAGTTTGCTTTTGGGTTTAATAGCCCTTTAAAGAGGCAAGCTGCCACACTTATAGCAGACACTGCTCTCCCAGTGTAATTTGCAGGACCAAACTGTCAGTGTGACAGTCAATTACTGCAGAGTGCAGGAGACAGCTGGGACAACAATGACTCACGAAGCATCTATGTTTCTCCACCACTACCACCACAGTGCCCAAGGGGCCTCTCCTACCTCTACTTTTACCTGGCACCAGACACACCTGTGCTTGCTGTTAGAGTTTCTGTAAAGGCAAGAAATAGTATATTTAATCACTTTCACTACTACGATAGTATGCATATATGCGGCCTACTGGAAGGGGGCCTTTGTCTGTGGGACTGCATATATGTGTATCTGTTCTCATACTGAGAGTGCACTGCACAGCCTGCTCACCAGGAGCCCTGAATTCTGTACTAATAATCTTCCGGTTCTAGGTCACCTGATTGCCGTGAAAGCCTCTAATTGGCTATCACAGTTATCAGTCACTGTGCCCACACTGCATGGGTTAACTGCTCTTCTTTGTCTAAGGGGGAGGAGAGTGGAGATATACTTACCTAATCCACAGCTCCTGCCCTCTGCACACTAGCGGTCTTGTGCACTGCTCCTAATGTGATCACGCCCATAGACCGGCTCTGGATGTGAGGGCGGCAGGAACAGTCCACTGCTAGTAATGAGGAATGTTGTTTTCTGGAAGATCGAAGGATCAGGTCCTTTCTGTGCGCCCCTGGACAAAACCAGCAATTAACCCATGCAGTGCTGGCACAGCCCCAATGCATGGGAAACAGAATTCCTGGTGTTCTGGTTTAAGTCATTCTTTTGGACCAAGCTGGTGCAAATGAACTATTTCCTTAACTAATTGCTGTATCCACTGGGAGCGCTGTATAAACTGTATGTAGCATCACCTTTATATAGTATACAGCACTGTGTTCTGGCACAGACTGAATCAAGTTGGCCTGAGTGCTGCTCAGCCATTCACAGGAAATTTTCATGAATAAATATAAAGTTTCCTCTGATTTGCTGAGGTGGAGATTGTAATGCCACCTGCCCGCCTCTCTACCTCAACCGCTCAGAGGAAGCCAGTGAATGGCTGAGCATTGCTCAGCAGGACTCAACTTTGTTCTGGGAACAGGACAGGAAATCCCCTTACTCCTGCCACAACACAAAACTGTATACTGTATGTAGTTGATGCTTATATATTTGATAGTTTATACAGTGCTTCCAGTGGTTACAGCTAATTAGTCAAGTAAATAGTTTGGACCAGCATGGTCCAATTAACTATTTAAAGTTAAATGAAAGCTGCAGTTAGGTTTAGTTAGTGTATATTAACCTTAACAATGAACATCTCTCACTTAATGCCTTATGGACTATTTAACGGATTCAGCCCGGAAGAATTTACCCCCTTCCTGACCAGAGCACTTTTTGCTATTCGGCACTACGTCACTTTAACTGACAATTGTGCTATCCTAAACAAAATTGATGTCCTTTTTTCCCACAAATAGAGCTTTCTATTGATGGTATTTGATCACCCCTGCATTTTTTTTTTTTGAAAAGCAAATGTCATTTTTAATAACAATTACAATATGACTTGTGTCACAGTTTTATACGCTATAATATTTTTTTTTTTTAATGCAATTTTATTAAGGAAAATGCATAGTTGTACAAAAAACTCCAACAGACTGGAAAAATATTACACAAAGTTCTTGAACAAAAACAAAATCAAAACACTGAGGAAGTTGAACATACGGACTTTCTAATGCCCCGTACACACGAGAGGGATTAAGTCTGACAGACCTCCAAAGGAGTTCCGCCGGAGTTCCGCCGGAGTTCCGACGGAGTTCTGGCGGACTTTTCGACCGAACGGACTTGACCACACACCATCACACCAAACTCCGACGGAGTCGAACGTGATGACGTACGACTGGATTCGACGTAGGAAGTTCCTAGACAGTAGCCAATAGCTGCCCTAGCGTCGGTTTTAGTCCGTCGGAGTAGCACACACACGAGCGGATTTTTCAAAGGGGACCGGGTCCGGCGGAGTTCCGTCGGGAAAATTTAAAGCATGCTTCATTTCTAAAGTCCGTCAGACTTTAGCTTCGCTAAAGTCCGTTGCAGCCCACACACGATCGGATAGTCCGCCGGACTCAGTCCGTCGGAGTTTGGATGTCGAAAAGTCCGCTCGTGTGTACGGGGCATTAGAATAGCTTGTCCATCTTGATTCCCAAATTATCAAAGATAAGTGGTTTTCAGATCAGTTTCCAGAAAGCAAGGGAACCAAAAAGAAAGGTCAATCTGTGTTGGTATGTTATGTAACGTTTAGGGGATCCTTGTCCTTAGGTCTACCACAGGGTCAGCCCGGGGGTGATTATAGGGACCATTCGTGGATAAAGTTAACAGTGACTGGACGAATCCCTATAGCATGTGGTGGCTCATTCGTGGGGTCTATTGTTCCAGGCTGCTTCGTGGGATTCCGTGGTGGACAGCAATGATAGATTGTGCTGCTGGGGTTCTGTACTGTTGATATTTGATTGTATGTGTGTGTGTCTGGGTTCTGATGCAGGGTTACATATACAGGTAGGGGGTTTGGGTCGGGGTGGGGAAGGGGGGGAGGGACTAGGAGGGGGGGAGATACAGGGGGATGAGGAGGGAGAGAAAAGAGGGGGAAAAAAGAAGGGGGGAATGGGGGGAGGGCTTCTCGGGACATCTGATAAATTTATTAGGAGTTTTGAGGGTTCATGAGATCTCTGCCCCCCCCCCCCAGCTCCCCCCTCTCGGATCATCCCAACTGGTTTTTATTTTTTGTGCTATAAACAAAAAAAGAGCATACATTTTGAAAAAAACGCAATATTTTTTACATTTTGCTATAATAAATATCCCCCAAAAATATATAAAAAAATATTTTTTCCTCCGTTTAGGCCAATACCTATTCTTCTATATATTTTTGGTAAAAAAAAAATAAGCGATTATTGATTGGTTTGCGCAAAAGTTATAGCGTTTACAAAATAGGTGATAGTTTTATGGCATTTTTATCAATAATTTTTTTTTACTAGTAATGGTGGGAACCTTGTTATTTATACAGCAATCAGTGCTATACAAATGTACTGATTCCTGTGTAAATGGCACTGACAGTGAAGGGGTTAACCACTAGGTGGCAGTGTAGGGGTTAAGTGTGTCCTGGGCACTGTTTCCAACTGTGGGGGGGTGTGGCTACACATCACATCACTGATCTCTGCTCCTGATCACAGGGATCAGTGACACTGTCACTAGGCAGTTTTACATTAGCATCTCCCCGTTCTTCCTCCCCATGAAGCGATCGCGGGTGTCCCCGCGGCAATCGAGTCCACGGGACCCGTGACTTAACTCAGAGTTCCCGGGCCGGCACGGTGGGAAATTTAAAGAGACGCCATGCCATTTACGCCCATTTGCCCAGCCATGCCATTCTGCCGGCGTACAGTGGCGTGTGCCAGTCGGGAACCAGTTAATATGCCCTTAAGCCTGGGTTCACACTATTGTGATGCAGTAACCAGCACAATTCCATTGCCAGGTCCCGAATCGCATCTCCCCCCGCAGGCAGTTCACACTGCCCTCTGCGAACCACTGCGGGTGTCAATGCAAAGTTAATGACACCCCCAGATTGGTTCACAAATCACACTGTGATCTGTGAATTCGGACAAGAATTGCATTGCATGGGTGTGGACAAGTGATCCGATTCCAGTGCGGAGGAAAAAAAGGTTCCTGCACCTTTTTTGTGTGAATCCAATGCGAGTTTAGCCATACAGCTGTAATGTGGTGTGAATCACATGTGATGTCTGTGTTCACATATGTGTGAACCCAGGCTAAAAGTGTTTTGTTATATCTGTTTGAAATGTTAAAAAAAAATCTGCCAATCCAGCCAGAAATCTAGTAAGCTTAGGATCCTTTCACACGCGGCGGATCAGTGCTGATCCACCCCTTGGATATCCGCTTGCTCAGCGGGGATCGCCGGAGCAATTTCCGCTGAGCAGGAAGATGACAGGTCCGTCTCTGCACACTGCGCAGGGACGGACCTGTCACAGCGCCGCTCTCTCCTATGGGAGATCGGGTGACGACGGACCACAGTGACGACAGGTCGGATGTCAGCGGACTTGTCACCGCTGAGATCCGACGCTCCATAGACCTCTATGGAGCATCCGTTCAGGTCCTAGGGGCCTAAAGCTCCTAACTTCCTGTTTGGGCTGACAGCACAGTGGAGGGGATTTACTAAAGCTGGTGCACTGGGAATATGGTGCAGCTGTGCATGGTAGCCAATCAGATTCTGATTTCAGCTTGCTCATTTAAGCTTTGACACAACCTGGAAGCTGATTGCTTTCTATACACAGCTGCACTAGATTTTGCATTCTCCAGCTTTAGTAAATAATCCCCAGTGTCTCCATTGCACTGAAATCTTAAGCAGTGCTATTACTGCCCATTTTACCTCTGTGAACTCCAGAACACCTCCCCTAATGTTATGTAGCTAAGGAGAGGGGGCAATATTGAGTAGCGTTTACATACTTCCCAGGGTGACAATACTGCTCCATCATAGCTACAGTAAGCATTGTTGCCCTAGGAAGAACTACTGAACAATAGAAGTGTATGACTGACAGGATCCCCAGGTGAAAATAAGGGGGAAAAACCGCTTTAACCAATTAACCTCCGGAAGATTCACCCTCCCTTCATGACTAGGACTTTTTTTGCGATACGGCACTGTGTATCTTTAATTGACAATAGTGCAATCATGCAATAAAATTCATGTAATTTTTTCCCCACAAATTGAGAATTCTTTTGGTGGTATTTGATCATCACTGTGTTTTTTTATCTTTTGCACTATAAACAAAAAAATACCGACAACTTTGAAAAAATATATATATTCTTTTACTTTCTGCTATAAAACATATCCAATAATTTAAAAAAAAATCTAATTTCTTCATAATTTGAAGTGTATTTGTATTCTGCTACATGTTTTTGGTAAAAAAAAAAATCCCAATAAGCGTTTATTTATATAATATATAGTGTCTACAAACTATGGAATGTATACTGGAATTTTATTTTTATATTAGTAATGGTGGCAATCAGTGACTTATAGCAGGACTGCGATATTCAGACAATCAGACACTGACACTTTGCGAGAACCAGTGACACGAATACAGTGATCAGTGCTAAAAATATAGTAACAATCAAGGAAATTGCAGAAACAAACCACCCCTCTATGCACACCCCTCCGTGCTCCTTGGACCAATCTCCTTATGGTTACACGTGTATCATAAACAGCAGCTTAACCTCCCTGGCGGTATGATTATTTAAGATTTTAGGTGCTAAAAGCGGTACAATTATTTTGCATGAAAATTTGGCGTATTATATTGTAGGCCTGTAATTCTTAGGAATAACTCACTTAAATCTGTCCAAACCAGAGTCTAGTAGACATCCCGGGTATGATAAAGTTTGAAAAATTTAATCATAAATTATAATATAATAAATAACTATAAATAATTACACCAAATAATAATATAACAATAATAAAATATATTCAATAATGTAATCAAATCAAAAACACTGAAATTTGCTCAGTTGCAGAATTGTCACTGTCATTACTTTTCAGCATTTGATGACGGATCTCCCCACAAATTGCTATCCCTCAATTCTGCGAGTGATTCCAATTTATTATCACTGTTTTCTAGCTGGTCTAAAACCCCTTTTGATGTAAAGGGACAGTATTGGTTGCTATGGACAATCTCCAGTTTCCAGGCAGAAAGAACAGTTTTTATATTATAAAACTGCATGCAGGACACTAGGCAGACCACTAGGGACAAAGGGGATGTGAAATAATTTCATACAGCAATGTAATCTGTAAGATTACATTATACTGTATGTATACTGTGTGTTTTACTTTTTGAATTTGGCACCGTTTTCCATCCCCGTGCGTCGCAACACTCGCAGGGAACGGAGCCCGGCGATGTGATAGATCAAGCGGAGCACTGCTCGCTCGTACAGCGGGGGGGGACATCGCTGGATCCGGGGGATAAGGTAAGTAAACTCATCCTGGATCCAGCGATGCGGTCCCGAGTCAGGCTCGGGGTTACCGCTAATGGTACAAAATTTTCACCCCGAGCCAGACTTGGGAATACTGCCAGGGGGGTTAATATTAGAGAGTCAGAAATAGAAAATTGGCAATACTACAAATAACAAGTAAAAGTAATTTTATAATATTGCAGCAGTGCTTTTTTTCCCTCATTCAAATACGGATATCACTTCTCATGATCAATACAATGAGGTAAATAGCGGAAAAGCAGAGTCTCTGTGCACAAATCACAATAAGAGACTCTGCTTCTCCGCTATTTACCTCATCATATTGATCATGAGAGGTGATATCCGTATTTGAATGAGGGAAAAAAAGCGCTGCTGCAATATTATAAAAAGGACTTTTATTTGTTTTTTGTAGTATTGCCAATTTTCTAGTGCTAAAAATATGCACGGTCTTTGTACTAATGACACTGGCTGGGAAGGGGTTAAGCATCTAGGGTGATCAAATGGTTAACTGTGTACCTAGCCAGCATTTGAGTTTACTTCCCCTATACTACTAGGGGAAACGATGGATTTGAGTCTCTGCTTTACAGGAACACAGAATCCATCCCTTCCCCCTGTCAGAACGAAACTCTGCCTTGTTTACATCTCTGTTTTAAGTCTCCATCTGACGATCGGCGGGTGCCGGCAGACATCGCGCTCTGGGCACCCGCAGATCGGCTTCTGCTGTGAATATTCACGCACCTCCCCCCTGCAGGCGGAAGTGTGGGATCATTTATATATACATGATCTGGCACACTGCTGCTGCCCTGTAGCAGTAAAAATGCTATAGGGCAGTCAGCAAGTGGTTTAACAGATGCAGCCACCACATCTAAGGACTGGCACATACATTTTTTTTTATTCTTGGGTTTAGATTGGCTTTAATATAAGTGAACAGAATTTAGCACATTGCTATAGCTGATCTTCTGTCTACAGTAAGGATCATAAGAACAGCATAAGAAGCCTAATAAAATAATAATCGAGCTATTGAGGGAGGCAAAGTGTGTAACGATTTTAAATTGCTGCCAAAATCAAATTTGTCACAAGAATGGAAAGATTCTTAGGCTGTAACCAAAATTAATGTAAAACCATAAATCTCTATAAATTTAAAATGATGAAGTAATAGTTTTTGCCAATACATTTCATTTCATTTGCTCGCCCTCCCAGTATAGCTGTCGGATTCTGTTTTCTTTCTTTGCTAGCTCAGCTGCAATGTGATAAAAAGGTTTAACATGTAGTCTAACAGGTGCTCAATGGTGGTTCTGAAAAAAAGCACATGGATAGCATTGTATTGCTTCATTAATTCAACTTGAGTACAATTTTATTTACTATTGGAATGTCGACATACACATTTACATTTATATTGGTCTTGGTATCTTGTTGAATAAGGTAATGTGCTTGATAGAGTAATGATCTAAAGGAAAGGGCTACTGCATATGCTGAACAAATTTTGCATTATATTCACACAACAGATCATCACGTTATTGTAAAAGGTCACTAAGCACAAAAAAAAATGACCCTTATATTTTAGGCCCTCTAATGTAAAGCTATCTCTCCTTATTGTAGAATTAGCTGCTACAAATATGCCTGGCTTCTTAGCAAGTGATATTCCTGTGCAATGTTCTACTGGCAAGATTAAGTCATGCCTTGACTTTAATCCTTTTTCTGTGCAAACGTAGTGTTCTGATCTTTCATAAAAGGAGGCGTGACATTTTCATTCTTTATAATAACACAGAAAAATTCATGAAACAATAAAGGCAGCAAATATCAACCTTCTTGACTTGATGTGAATTCTTTTACATAATTTGTAGGAATAAGCGTATGCCCATTATGTAAGTTTATGCTAGCCAGAACAGTTTATTTAGTGATGGACGAACGTTTCGCCCGGCGGTCGTTTCGCGGCGAATTTCCGACTTTCGCCGTCCGCGGGTTCGAACGCCTTTTTCCGTCGTTCGCCCCGGCGGACTTACGTGTTTAATGTATACAAGAACTTTAACCTTTCGTGACACGTTTATCATGTGTTACAGGACAACCAATTGAGACATGACAGCTCATGGACACTTGGACATTCCCCCTAACCTATAAATACACCCGATCCGGTGGCCATTTTACATTCTTTCTTCTGTCACTGTAGGGAAAGGATCCTGTGTGGAGTAGGGACAGAGAAAACGCTAGCTATTTGGTACACAAAAGTTCTTTTCAGGACTGGTATAGGTGTTAGGTCAGCAGCCTGAGTTTCTTTTGTCAGTTTAGATAAAGGGACAGAGCGCTGTATGCTGCTATTTTAGGGACAGCTCAGCCAGATTAGTCTTTCTTCATCATCATCATCATCATCATCATTAGCTGTTACTATCAGGTCCACAAAAGAGCTATTCCAGCTAATCGTTCCAGCCTACTCTTTTTTGCCAATTTGTATAGGGACAGGCAGGAAGCAGTGTGTCAGGCAGTGAGGATAATTTTAAAGACTTGCTGTTACTATTAGTTCCACAAAGGTTCATTTCAGGACTGGTATCAGTGGTACGGTAATAGGCTTGTACACGTATAATATTCTTTCTTCCAAATATAGAAAGAATATTATACTTGACTGCTGCCCTTCTGCTGCAGTCTGCTAATCATTCACAACTCACTTGTTCCACAAAGCTCTTTATCAGGACTGGTAACTTGGTCTGTCTAGGGTGCTACGGTACATAGGCTTGGGTGCGGTACAGTCTGCTGTTCTGTAAGGACCGCTATCGGTCCACAATACATAGGGTTGCCGTGCACTACTGCTGACCGCTGCCCTATACTGCAGCAGTCCTTCAGCGGTATAGGGACTGACGCACAGTCTGCTAAACACTAATACACAACCTGCTTGGTCCACAAAAGTTCTTATAAGGACTGGTAACTTGGTATAGGGTGCTACGGTACATAGGCCTGAGTGCGTTACAGTCTGCTGTTCTGTAAGGACCGCTATCGGTCCACAATACATAGGGTTGACGTGCACTACTGCTGACCGCTGCCCTATACTGCAGCAGTCCTTCAGCGGTATAGGGACTGACGCACAGTCTGCTAAACACTAACACACAACCTGCTTGGTCCACAAAAGTTTTTATAAGGACTGGTAACTTGGTATAGGGTGCTACGGTACATAGGCCTGAGTGCAGTACAGTCTGCTGTTCTGTAAGGACTGCTATCGGTCCACAATACATAGGGTTGCCGTGCACTACTGCTGACCGCTGCCCTATACTGCAGCAGTCCTTCAGCGGTATAGGGACTGACGCACAGTCTGCTAAACACTAATACACAACCTGCTTGGTCCACAAAAGTTCTTATAAGGACTGGTAACTTGGTATAGGGTGCTACGGTACATAGGCCTGAGTGCAGTACAGTCTGCTGTTCTGTAAGGACCGCTATCGGTCCACAATACATAGGGTTGCCGTGCACTACTGCTGACCGCTGCCCTATACTGCAGCAGTCCTTCATTGGTATAGGGACTGACGTACAGTCTGCTAATCACTAACACACAACCTGCTTGGTCCACAAAAGTTCTTATAAGGACTGGTAACTTGGTATAGGGTGCTACGGTACATAGGCCTGAGTGCGTTACAGTCTGCTGTTCTGTAAGGACCGCTATCGGTCCACAATACATAGGGTTGCCGTGCACTACTGCTGACCGCTGCCCTATACTGCAGCAGTCCTTCAGCGGTATAGGGACTGACGCACAGTCTGCTAAACACTAATACACAACCTGCTTGGTCCACAAAAGTTCTTATAAGGACTGGTAACTTGGTATAGGGTGCTACGGTACATAGGCCTGAGTGCGTTACAGTCTGCTGTTCTGTAAGGACCGCTATCGGTCCACAATACATAGGGTTGACGTGCACTACTGCTGACCGCTGCCCTATACTGCAGCAGTCCTTCAGCGGTATAGGGACTGACGCACAGTCTGCTAAACACTAACACACAACCTGCTTGGTCCACAAAAGTTTTTATAAGGACTGGTAACTTGGTATAGGGTGCTACGGTACATAGGCCTGAGTGCAGTACAGTCTGCTGTTCTGTAAGGACTGCTATCGGTCCACAATACATAGGGTTGCCGTGCACTACTGCTGACCGCTGCCCTATACTGCAGCAGTCCTTCAGCGGTATAGGGACTGACGCACAGTCTGCTAAACACTAATACACAACCTGCTTGGTCCACAAAAGTTCTTATAAGGACTGGTAACTTGGTATAGGGTGCTACGGTACATAGGCCTGAGTGCAGTACAGTCTGCTGTTCTGTAAGGACCGCTATCGGTCCACAATACATAGGGTTGCCGTGCACTACTGCTGACCGCTGCCCTATACTGCAGCAGTCCTTCATTGGTATAGGGACTGACGTACAGTCTGCTAATCACTAACACACAACCTGCTTGGTCCACAAAAGTTCTTATAAGGACTGGTAACTTGGTATAGGGTGCTACGGTACATAGGCCTGAGTGCGTTACAGTCTGCTGTTCTGTAAGGACCGCTATCGGTCCACAATACATAGGGTTGCCGTGCACTACTGCTGACCGCTGCCCTATACTGCAGCAGTCCTTCAGCGGTATAGGGACTGACGCACAGTCTGCTAAACACTAACACACAACCTGCTTGGTCCACAAAAGTTTTTATAAGGACTGGTAACTTGGTATAGGGTGCTACGGTACATAGGCCTGAGTGCAGTACAGTCTGCTGTTCTGTAAGGACCGCTATCGGTCCACAATACATAGGGTTGACGTGCACTACTGCTGACCGCTGCCCTATACTGCAGCAGTCCTTCAGCGGTATAGGGACTAAGAGTTTTGTCACAGGGTGATTTAAAAAATGACAGGCAGAGGAAGAGGCAGGCCCTTCCGCAGGGGTGGTAGGGGTAGGGCAGGAGCAACAGCCTTGAGCCAAAGTGGGAAGTTGCAGAAGGTGCGTTCAATTACTTTAAAGGACGCACCAGACTTGGTTGAGTGGCTCACTCAGCCTTATTCTTCTGCACCCTCCTCATCCTCTCGATCTGCACCCTCTTCTTCACTCTCTGCTATGTGCACCCCCAAAGACACTACCACCAACAACACCACCACCACCACATACCTTCCGCTTGAGTGCAAATGGGGGCCTTCATGCTCCAGTGTTTTAATAGGGACCCCCGTATAAAAAGCATGAGGGTCAAGGACCAGTACTGGGTGGCAACGTACTTAGATCCCCGGTACAAACACAAAATGGCGGAAATGTTACCGCCGTCGCAGAGGGCTGTCAGAATGCAGCACTTCCAGGCCTTGCTTCGAGAAATGCTGCATTCTGCTTTTGCGTGCGCTGGCAGAGGAGCAATTCCCACTCCCAGAGAAGGATTTGCGGGTACCAATCCAACAGCGCCTGCAAGAAGAGGCCGGTTTGAAGATGTGTTGGTGACTTCGGATATGAGGTCATTCTTTCAGCCGACCCATCGACAGGTGTCATCCGGATCCAGCATCAGGGAACGCCTAGACCGTCAGGTGTCCGACTACATTGGGTTAACGGCCGATGTGGACGCTCTGAGGAGTGATGAACCCCTAGACTACTGGGTGGGCAGGCTTGACCTCTGGCCAGAGCTTGCCCAATTTGCAATCGAACTGTTGGCTTGCCCCTCATCCAGTGTCCTGTCCGAAAGGACGTTCAGCGCAGCAGGGGGGATTGTGACCGATAAGCGTACTCGCCTAGCTCACGACAGTGTTAACTACCTCACATTTCTAAAAATGAATGAGGCATGGATCTCGGAGGAATTCAACACATGTGATCAGTAGACCATGTATATGTCTATAAACAATTTTTGGAATCAAGCACACAGACCTTCTTAATTCATTTGGCTCACTTCCCTGACCCAAAAAAGCACACCGTACTATATGCCCCTACCCTCCTCTTTGAAGAGGTTGAGCGGTGTCATATTTCTACTGGGGCTGCTTATTATGAGGGGTTCCCACCATCCCTGTGCTGTGCTGACTTCCTCCTGGGTGTTCTTATTATGAGGGGCTCCCACCATCCCTGTGCTGTGCTGACTTCCTCCTGGGGGTTCTTATTATGAGGGGATCACACCATCCCTGTGCTGTGCTGACTTCCTCCTGGGGCTGCTTACGGTGCTGCTGTCAGCGCTGTATGTCACGGAGCTGCTGTCAGCGCTGTATGTCACGGAGCTGCTGTCAGCGCTGTATGTCACGGAGCTGCTGTCAGCGCTGTATGTCACGGAGCTGCTGTCAGCGCTGTATGTCACGGAGCTGCTGTCAGCGCTGTATGTCACGGAGCTGCTGTCAGCGCTGTATGTCACGGAGCTGCTGTCAGCGCTGTATGTCACGGAGCTGCTGTCAGCGCTGTATGTCACGGTGCTGCTGTCAGCGCTGTATGTCACGGAGCTGCTGTCAGCGCTGTATGTCACGGAGCTGCTGTCAGTGCTGTATGTCACGGAGCTGCTGTCAGCGCTGTATGTCACGGAGCTGCTGTCAGCGCTGTATGTCACGGAGCTGCTGTCAGCGCTGTATGTCACGGTGCTGCTGTCAGCGCTGTATGTCACGGAGCTGCTGTCAGCGCTGTATGTCACGGAGCTGCTGTCAGCGCTGTATGTCACGGAGCTGCTGTCAGCGCTGTATGTCACGGAGCTGCTGTCAGCGCTGTATGTCACGGAGCTGCTGTCAGCGCTGTATGTCACGGTGCTGATGTCAGTGCTCTGTATTACGGTGCTGCTGTCAGTGCTCTGTATCTCCTGCACCCTCTTGTTTGCCTACCCTGGTCCCTGACCTTCCCTCTCCTCCATTGCCTTCATTAGCTCCATAGTCCTGAATTGTCAGAACAATTTCCCAAATAAAAAAAAAATGCTTGTAGTTATCGATCCCAAATTCACCTCATACATGTATTATGCTATTGTCCAGGTGGTGGGACTACGTGCTACCCCCTAATAATTACCCCGTGGCCGCAAATTCGACCTAAAGGTTTGCGAAATTCGCCTCCCATTGAAGTCAATGGAGCCCGCGGCGAACGGTCGTTTTCGCGAACGTTTGTGTCCGTTCGCGTTTCGCGTTCGCGAAACGTCCCGTCGGAAGTTCGTCCATCACTATTTAGCAATATAAACTTGTTTTTGACTTGATATAGCTATGCCATAATGCATACTTGCTGCCATATACAGGAAGAATACAAATCACTTGTGCATGTTTCAGAGATTAAAACCTCAAGCTTTGATACTTCAGGCCCACAGAAGATTAATAGCCAAAACCAACCATTTACAGATACTTTCACCAATCTTGGCAGTATTAACCAAAAGACAGTGATACTGATGAAGACATTAAAAGGCCAGAAATGTAAGAAATCTCTTTCTTAGTACAGGTATTAATATGTGAAGGCCAAACAATTCTGTGTTCACAACAATCTGCATTCGTAATAGATGCCTCTTTTCAATACTGGACTATGGTACAAGCTGTGATGTTTTCATCCTGTAAGCCTTAGCCCTTGTACACATGGTCGGACATTCCGACAACCAAATCCATCGGATTTTGTCCGAAACTTGTGTTGCATACACACGGTCGGACAAAGTTGTTGGAAAATCCGATCGTACATAACGTGATGACGTTATTTCGTTATGATGGGACTACGTTCAGGCTAGTAGCCAATAGCTTTGGTCTAGGAATTTGATCTGAGCATGCGTGGCACTTTGTCCAATCGGAATTCTCTACACACAATCAGACAAAGTCTGATCGGATCATGTTGTCGGAAAATTTTATAGCCCAGCTCTAAAACTTTGTCCATCGGATATTCTGACGGAAACAGTCCGATGGAGCCCACACACAGTCAGAATATCCGACAACATGGTCCGATCGGACATTTTCCGTCGGAATGTCCGACCATGTGTACAAGGGCTAAGACTGGATTCTACATATTTTTTAGTCATAAAAAATCTAGTCAAAATCTAGTCATAAAAAATCGTGGTACCTAGAAAATAAGATATATAATATGGTTGGATCACCAAGTGTAAAATATTAAGCCGGTACCTTCTCAATAAATATAGTTAAATCAATCATTTCAAAAAACCCAATTGTTCCATAGATGAGACAATGGGATAGGTGAATTTATATGTGCCACAAAAACAAAACATATGAAAACAAAAAGATATATATAAAAGAGATACAATTTTCTTAGTATATTAAAATCTATGTTAAATAAACACATTATGTCCACTGCCACCTAGGCATTCATTATCCATCTAATATTGGGTTGAGCTTACTGTGAGGTGGTTCCATTGAGGCCCACATGTAAGAAGTGGTGGTATATACAGTATCTCACAAAACTGAGTACACCCCTCACAATTTGTAAACATTTTATTGTATCTTTTCATGTGATCCACACTGAAGAAATTACACTTTGCTACAATATAATGTAGTGAGTGTACAGCTTGTATAACAGTGTACATTGCTGTCCCCTCAAAATAACGCAACACAACAGCCATTAATTGTCTAAACCTCTGGCAATAAAAGTGAGTACACCCCTAAATGAAAATGTCCAAATTGGTCCCAATTACCATTTTCCCTCCCTGGTGTCATGTGATTCGTTAGTGTTACAAGGTCTCAGGTGTGAATGGGGAGCAGGTGTGTTAAATTTGGTGTTATCCCACTTTGGTCACACTGGTCACTGGAAGTTCAACATGGCACCCCATGGCAAAGAACTCTCTGAGGATCTGAAAAAAAGAATTGTTGCTCTACATAAAGATGGTCTATGCTATAAGAGGATTGGCAAGACCCTGAAACGGAGCTGCAGCATGGTGGCCAAGACCATACAGCAGTTTAACAGGACAAGTTCCAGAACAGGCTTCACCATGGTCGACCTAAGTGCATGTGCTCAGCATCATATCGAGAGGTCATCCTGGAAAATAGACATATGAGTGCTGCCAGCATTGCTGCAGAGGTTGAAGGGTTGAGGGGGGGTCAGCCTGTCAGTGATCAGACCATACACCACACACTGCATAAAATTGGTCTGCATTGTTGTTGTCCCAGAAGGAAGCCTCTTCTAAAGATGATGCACAGGAAAGCCCACAGACAGTTTGCTGAAGACAAGCAGACTAAGGACATGAATTAAGGTTAAACTGGATGGACTTGTGTCTTTTTTCAACCTGGCTATGTAAATATGTAACTATCTAATTACTGGAACCATGTCCTGTGGTCCGATGAGTCAAAAATAAACGTATTTGGTTCAGATGGTGTCAAGCGTGTGTGGTGGCAACCAGGTGAGGAGTACAAAGATAAGTGTGTCTTGCCTTCATTTAAGCATGATGGTGGGAGTGTCATGGTCTGGGGCTGCATGAATGCTGCTGGAACAGGGGAGCTACAGTTCATTGGGGGAACCAGGAATGCCAATATGTACTGTGACATACTGAAGCAGCGCATGATCCCCACCCTTCAAAGACTGGCCCGCAGGGCAGTATTCCAACATGCTAACGACCCCAGACACACCTCCAAGATGACCACTGCCTTGCTAAAGAAGCCGACGGTAAAGGTTATGGCATGGCCAAGCATGTCTACAGACTTAAACCCTATTAAGCATATGTGGGGCATCTTCAAAACGAAGGTGGAGGAGCGCAAGGTTTCTAACATCCACCAGCTCTGTGATGTCATCATGGAGGAGTGGAAGAAGATTCCAGTGGAATCCTGTGAAGCTCTGGTGAACTCCATGCCCAAGAGGGTTAAGGCATTGCTGGAAAATAATGGTGGCCACACAGAATATTGACACTTTGAGCCCAATTTGGACATTTACACTTAGGGGTGTACTCACTTTTGTTGCCAGCTGTTTAGACATTAATGGCTGTGTGTTGAGTTATATTGAGGGGACAGAACATTTACATTGTTATACGAGCTGTACACTCACTACTTTACATTGTAGCAAAGTATAATTTCTTCAGTGTTGTCACATGAAAAGATAAAAAATATTTACAAAATTGTGAGGGGTGTACTCACTTTGAGATGCTGCACATGTTTGATCTATAAATATGTTATCCATTTCGCACATATCCTGACTGATCAGTATTTATATTACTATTAGTATTACTATTAGTATTCATCTTACTTTGGAGCTACCACATATTATATTGAAGACAAGAAGGTGGATCCTGAAGAAGTTTGTTGTCCAGCGAAACGTGTTGATCTACTTGTCTTCATTGTCATATTGAATATGTGTATTTCTCCCATGTTGCTTGGCTGGTAGTGGACATAATGTGTTTCTTTATGACATAGATTTAAATGTACTAATAAATTTGGAATAAAACATACATTGACCAGTTTGTGCAGTTCCCATACAATCCTAATTAGATACAGGGATGACCGTGTGAACAGGAGCCAATTTGATTGTTCTAGGTGTTGCAGTTCCCTTTGAATCCACTGGGTAGTGGACTGGAATCTGTACCAAAAATAAAAACCTAGACCTAGAATTAGCTTGGGATGGGGATGGTAGCATCACGTCTAAGACCCATTTTAAGGAAACAGTGGATTAGGCATATCTCCATTTGGATAGTTGTCGCCATCCCAGTAAGATAACAGCCAGCAGATGGAACCAGAGCATTAAGTGTGGGATGCAGCATCGGACACACCCAAAAGTGTCATATACTCTCAGTGGTCATAGCTCTGCTAAAGAGTAAAGTTTGGAGTCACTGCCCTCTGGACAGGGAAGTATTGTTAATCTTTTTTCTTACAGGTTGCTGCTAGTTAATCCCTTTTGTACAGGACTGCAGACAGAAGCTAGACAGGAAGCTGGACCCAGGAGGTTGGGACTGAACAGCAGACTGGAACTGGACAGCAGACCGAACCTGGAACCAGGATACTTGAGACTGGAGGGTCAGACAAGCCGGGTCGGTAATCAGGCAGACAGTGGAGGTGCCAGAGGATCAAACAGGAGAGAAGTCAGACAAGCCAAGATCAGATGCAGGCAGATGACAGGGATGGTCGGAAGCAAGCCAGGATCGGATACAGGCGGATAATAAGGATGGTCAGAAGCAAGCCAGATAAAGCACAGGAATAGGTTTTCAGAAATCAAGTCACACGTAATGCTGTAGAACAGACAGCAAGATCCCAGTGTGAAGGTCTGGTTTAAATAGCACGCCTGGTGTTAATAGGTGCGCGTTCGCTCCCGTGCGTGCGCACACGATCGCACAACGGCAAGCTCAGGATGCCTGTTATTGGCAGGATCTTCCTGACACACACATTCCCTGTCAGTACAAAATAGCTGACTCCAGACAACAAAGTATTGGCCATATTCACAGTATAAGATCTAGAGGAAGATACACCTTATCATATAAGGTGTTGTTTTCCATGTACTTGAAAAGCTTCATTAATATTTAATTCCATAAACAACAAATTTGAAAGTATAGATGGCAGTTCTGAAAGGGTAACAATATATTTTAATGACTTAAATTGTCTTTATCATTATTTTATTCATTTACTATCTCTATCTATCTATCTATATTTGATTTGATCTCCTTACTCTTCTATGACTACTACACAATCCTGAATGAATAATCATACACAAATACAAAAATAAAAAGTTGGGGTAAAGCAAGTGCTGCATTCCCACCAATATTAATTTTTTTTTTTTTTCATAGTGATAGTGATTCTTATCACTTGATATTGCATAGTTAGGTTCATTTAATTAATTATAGGCTTGAATTAGGCAGCAGGAATTTTCCAGAAATCCACATCATGGCACGATGCCAGCTTATCTTAACTGCTTTTTATAGTTTTTCCAAACAACACCTGGCAAAATCAGAAAATAAGATCAGTGAGAAAAGTACAATCAAGAAAAGATAATTTACTTGAAGTGTCGCCTTTTCTTAAGCTATGACTAACTGTCTATACATGGGCATAATTGACCCTATGCAGAACATCTACCCATACATTTCACTTTAAACTCACCTTATTCTTCACCTAAAGAAGGGCAAGTGATACATGCTGGCTAATTCATACATATTCAGAAATGAGTACAAAAATAAGTAAAAAAAAAAAAAAAAAGCTCATGCTAGACATGGAGTGAATGGCACCCCATTCCTAATAACATAGAATGTTGGTAAAGTTTTTTTTTTGGATGGGATTTAGGCGCCAAACATGACAAAAAAATGAAAAAAAGTATTTCTTATTTTATTGATACAAAACATTTAAAAGAAAACCGTGTCATACAAAGCAACATATTTTTAAGAGCAGACCACTGAATATTGTAGTCATGTGACAAGAAATTCAACAACCATTATTGGAGTTGTTTATTTGTTACAATATCCGTGTGGACTCCAGTATGTGGGCAGGACCAAGGGGGCCCTACAGGTGAGACTAAATGAGCACATCAATAATATCAGGAAGGGTTTTTCAAAACACTACGCGTTGGTACATAACAAGGATCCTAAGAATACCATATTTATGAACATCGACAGATACAGTCCACCTTGGAGGGGTGGCTCACTAGTAAGGGCGATCTCACAACCTGAAATGAAAAGGACTTTCAAGGTTGGATGATTTTCCCATTGGGCCTCAATGTGCATGTAGACATCAATGCCTTTGTAGATAACTCATAGTCAACAAGTACTGGGGTGAATTAGAGTAATATCATGTGTGGACGAATTGCAATGTATGTTGCTCACCAACTTTGTCTGACTATGTAAATACCTTTGGAATCATTTTTTGATTAGGTTTAGGAGTAAAGTTAATCATGTATGTAAATTATGAGGTATTCTCTGGACCCCAGGAAGGTATTTACCATACCCCAAAATATAAAAGATAATATGTCAAATTCAATTTAATTACATATTGTTTATTTTTTTATTTGTATATTTTCAATTAAAGATTTCAATACATTTTTCATATATTACTGTATACTGTTTAGAGGTTGGACTATGGAGTTTTTATTCATTTTTCATTCTTATTTTTATTTAATTTTTTTGACAATTATACCCAAGTTTAAGTTTAGATGTTTTTTGCTCTTTTATATGTTTATTTCTTGCTTTTTTGAAGTTTAATGGCGGGGAATCCTTATATTGTAGGAAATACCATTGGTGTCCAACTTAACCTCAAAATGAGACTTGATGTCCTACTGAGCCTATTGAAGTCAAACTGAGGCTTGATGTTTAACTGAGTCCTTGAGTATCAGAACGAGGCTCGGTTCCTGATTTTATGTATAAAAGATGATGTCGCAGTACATCGCCCGTGCCCTGGGACGACATCAATCACTGACGAAATGCGCAGGGAAGACGACATACTGACGTCATCGTGACTTACGAGTTCCGGAAGAGCAGGTGCTCGTTGTATGTTTTTTACCGGCCAGTGTTTTATCATTCCTCCATGTATGAGAGATGCTTTTAAACCTATAAATGTATTTATACGATGTGGAATTTTCTTTACTATTTTTAGGTGGGATATCTTTAACATCGTGAGAGAGAGAGATTGTTTGCAGGACCACAGATCTTTGGTCGGATTGTAGCCCAAACGCCCTGGGAGGCGATCAGCAACAAACATTACTGGCCTTTCTAAAGGTCCATTATATCTGGTCAGCATGCATTTCTTATCACCAGAGGTTTCATATGGTGTCCATTGCACAGTGGATTAAAGAGGACTATATTGTGTCTGAAAGTCTACACATGGACTATGAATTTTAATTTTAAGATTTTGGGACTGCTGTCTACTTTTCACCCTGCTTCTCATATTACTCTTTTCCAATAAGGAGGACTGTTCTTCATTAGATGTTTGATGTTGTATATGTCTGTTTTAAACTATGTTGTTTTTTGTGATATCACACATTTGAGTTGCTGCTGTTTATCTAGTTTTTTTACCTTTTGCCATTTGTAAGCATGTTTTTTTTCTCCCATATACATTATTTATATATAGCATGGAAGTCCCGACATGTTTTAACTTCACAGGGGTAAAACAGCATGTTGATTTATTAAAGGTAAAAAAGAAAGGGAAAGTACGCAGACTGTCATTAGTGGATCCAAACTGGTGCAGAAATATTTAAAATCCAAAAGGGTACAGCAACCCATGCAAACGTCACACCAGCCTAAATGCATCAAAAGGCACCATCAGCAAGTCAGCACCAAAAAAACTTTGAAGGAATGCCCACAAAGTGTCCATACCATAAAGAACAAGTGAGTGGGTGAGCCAAAAGAGTTAAAACAGTGCTGCATATGAATAAGGCATGTTTTAAACAACCAGCATGGAGGACAGTGGATAATGCCCAATAACAGTTGTTGGTTTTGTTAATGTCACATGCCTACAATATTCAGTTGTCTGCTTTTAAAAATATGTTGCTTTGTAAGATATGGTCTTGTTTTTAAATGTTTTGTATCAATAAAATTAGAATTTCTTTTATTATTTTGTCACATTTGGTGCCTAAAAATCCCATCCAAAAAAACTTTTACAAAAATAAGTTGTTTCATATAGCAACCAATGAAGCATTACCTTTTTTTGAAAATGTATGGATAATGTCAACATTTTTTTCATATATTTCTCTTCAGCTCTAATGAACCAGCCCCATAGAAGCATTTGACTATTTATTTTAAAACAATAGACTTTTCTGCAGATTTTTACTGTAGGAAACTTGGGAAAACCTAGCTGAAAACTCCCAGTTAGCTATCCCCACATCCTGCCCTATTGTTAGGATGTGAAAGCCAGTTGCTCTAGACTAGGGATGGGCTTTATGTTCGAGTCGAACATGAGTTTGACTCGAACATTGGCTGTTTGCCAGTTCGCTGAACAGCAAACAATTTTGGGTGTTCATGGCAAATTCGAAAGCCGCGGAACACCCTTTAAAAGTCTATGGGAGAAATCATAGTCCCCATGCGTCAGAGGAGGGCAGGGTCTTCGGGTGGCCCCACCCTCCATTATATAAGAAGTGTCAGAAGAACAGAAGCGTCACACAGTGGAAGACTTCCTCTGAGGCGGAACGTGTGGACGGAGTGGAGAAGAAGCCGGAGCAAGATGCGGGACGAGAAGAGCAGAGGAACAAGAAGAAGAAGATGAGAAGAAGAAGATGGAGGAAGAAGAAGAACACCGAAGGAAGACCAGAAGAAAGAAGATGGAAGAAGACGCGGAAAGAAGAAGAAATTAATAAAGGACTTGTCAAAAAAACATCTCTTGCGTTTTTTTAACCCTTTTGACACCTTTTTTGTGAAATGGTAGGGGTATTCACACAGGCGGCCAGGATCTGGGGGTCCCCTTGTTAAAGGGGGCTTCCAGATTCTGATAAGCTCCCGACTCGCAGACCCCCACAACCACCGGAGAAGGGTTGTGGGGATGAGGCTCTTCTCCCCATCGACATGAGGACAAGGTGCTTTGGGGAGGGCCGCTACCCCAAAGCACCCTCCCAATGTTGAGGGCATGTGGCCTGGTATGGTTCAGGAGGGGGGGCGCTCTCTCGTCCACCCTCTTTTCCTGCAGCCTGCCAGGTTGCGTGCTCGGATAAAGGTCTGGTATGGATTTTGAGGGGGACCCCACGCCATTTTTTTTACATTTTGGCACGGGCTTCTCCTTAATATCCATACCAGACCTGAAGGGCCTGGTATGGAATTTAGGGGGACCCCCATGCATTTTTTTTTTAATTTTGGTTCGGGGGGTTCCCCTGTGGGGAAATTCCATGCCGTTTTTTATCAATGAACTTTTATGTGTATTGTTGGACCGACAATTCATTATAGCCACGAGTAGTTTTAAATGACTTTTTTTCCTTTAGAAAAGTAATTTTGCTGTCAGACTGTTCTAAACACAGGAAACATGCACCCCTTTACAGGCATACTATAGACACCTCCCAGGTATGAAATTTAAAGGAATATTACACTTTATATTACACTTTTATCGTTTCACTTTAAGCATTATTAAAATCACTGCTCCTGAAAAAACTGACTTTTTTAAAACTTTTTTTTGCATTGATACATGTCCCCTGGGGCAGGACCCAGGTCCCCAAATACTTTTTATGACAATACTTTACATATAAACCTTTAAAATGAGCACATTTGATTATTCATGTTCGTGTCCCATAGACTTTAATGGTGTTCGCATGTTCGAACTAATTTTTTGCATGTTCTGGATGCAAACCGAACAGGGGGGTGTTCGGCTCATCCCTACTCTAGACACGTAGAAAAACCATGGTTGAAATATGTATATGGGAACTGTTTAACTTGGCAAAGGATTTCCATTTGTTTTGAGATAATCTTAAGATTATGGCACTTCTAAATGATAGCGCAGCCAGGTTCAGTATTCCCTTTATCCTTCCTGCAAATTTTACTTACATTGAGCAATACAGACTGATCTAAGAGGTGCTCTACCCTGTGACTGAACAGTGAAAGTGCAGCAGCACCCTGATGAGTCCATCCCTTTGTTTTATCCTCCCTCTCCCAATCGAAATACTGCTGTCCAGGAAATACAAGAAATTATATCAAAACAGATTTCCTCCCTGTATGTAAAAAATTTTTTTTTTTGATAAATCTATAGTGGGGTAAAATTGTATTTTTGCCATAACTACACAGAGTTCAACCGTAATGAAGAGTTGCATGCACATTCACTTGCCTGCAACAACCTCTAGTAGCCTGTCATGGCCAAATGCCAGGTTGCTCCGACACTTTTTGATATTGCCAAAGCTTGTCTTCCCTTTCCTGCTCCCTGCACATTTCTATTGGTGGCAACTCATGAAATAATGGTCGAATAGGAATCTGTAATTTATCCAAAATGACACGCTATTGGAGGCTGCTGCAGGTCAGTGTTGCCAACGTACCAGATTGAGATTTACTGACACGACACCCAAAATTTACTGGCACACAAGTTTTTACTACCATTTCCAAAAGTTACAAAATTGCAGTTTTAAGGGTACATTTCAGTATTTAGGCTACAAACAAATACAATATGCAATTAGAAATGTGATTTAAGGTAGATATTAAGGC
This sequence comes from Lithobates pipiens, assembly GCF_037356315.1. Taxonomy (NCBI): domain Eukaryota; kingdom Metazoa; phylum Chordata; class Amphibia; order Anura; family Ranidae; genus Lithobates; species Lithobates pipiens. The sequence goes on along the minus strand of NW_027507764.1, from coordinate 377,657,545 downwards.
AACAAAACATATTTCTTTTTTTATTTTCAGTATAGTAAGTAACTCAGGGACATGACTCAGGAGGGCAAGAAATGAAAATGGGCAGGAGCACTCACAGTGACACTGACAGCAGTGTGCAGCAGAACAGATGATGGTGACACCACCTCCCAACATGTCCCCTCCTTAGTCATAGTGACAGTCTTTCTCCATGCCAGGTGGTCCCTTCAGTCCAGTCCAAACAGGCCTGCTCAGTTCTCAGCCAAGAATTACAGCCATGTTTTTTGCTGGCAACCTTTTCCTGTCACTGGCATTTACTGGCAGGAGAAAAGTGCCCATTTTTTACTGGCTGCCAGTGTGGTTTCCAACACTGCTGCATGAATATGCAGGCTCCTGTAGGTTTTTATTTTAAAGTGACACCATAATCATCATTTCAATCACAATAAAAACTATCTAACACTCAAATATGTTGGTTTAACCTCTGTTGCATTGGTGAAGGTCCTTTCTGATGGGTTAGAAGGTCATGTCTGTCCCTAAAATGATCTTGGTAGGAAGCTGTAGCTTTGCTTGCCCAATAGAAAATAGACAGAAAGTAACTATATAATGTGTTTTCTAAGCACTATACAAAGTTTAAAGAAAAGAAAAGGTACTTAGGCTTTATCTAGCATGTATTAATGACTAACAGAACCGAGGGATTGCATTATATATTATGTTATCTCAGTATATTTTTGTAGGAGACATGTTAACAATAATGCAGGCTAAATAATCTCTTAATATGATTAGCATATGTTAGCAATTCTAAGTAAAGGCAACTTCAAGACATTTATAATCATAATCCATGTCAAGTTATTTAGTGGTTGAACTTAGCTGTCAAATAAGCTCCTCTAAAAGGGATTGCCTGAAGCACAGCAGGGTTGGTCTGTCTGTGCTATTAAGTGCTGGCAAGCAGTAAAAAGATGACAAGATGAATAAAGATGTTCTTCACCACCGCTGCACTCATCTTCTAACAGATCAAATAACATTGTCCAATGCTAAAACACATTGTTCAGTTCTTGCTGGAGTACAAAGGCAATTGTAATTAGCATTTATCTACAACTAAATATGCAACAGAAGATCTTCCCACTCACTTTAGGTTTAGTACCATAATTCATGTTAATAAACAATTCCCATGAGATATAGAGCATAATTTACCTGGGAAAACTCACAAAATAGTCCTAAGGTTTACAGCACACTATAGAACACTCAGAAATGTACCCCTACATTATCCATGATGTTATATGCTGTCAATAGCCATCTTTATTTACATGAATGCATTTATACACAGTACGGCGTATTCTTTTTTTTTATGGGAGTCAGTGCTTAACAAGAATTAAAAAGTACGTCGGCATTTTGTAAAGTCTACAAGCAAACATTTGATCATGTAGCAGAAGTCATTGCATCAGTCACTGTAATGAACAGAATTTACCACTCATAAAGTATGTTAACTTAATCCTACTAATCTCCAGATATCTATTTTATAATAATTAATGCCAATTAATGGCATTACTAGGGTTTCAATGTATCAGAAAAATATATAAAGGTACTGGGAACCGCAAAGTGGAGTACATAAGTACTGGGCTCTCAGTCAAAAGTGCCAAATGAGTGAGCCACAGGGATATAGTAATCAGATAATGAATAGAAAACAAATAATCCAATTAATTACATTATGTATTATTAAAAGGTCATAACAAAGACAGTAAAGATAATCCTCTAACCTTCCACCATCTAAAAAGACAACATTGGCTTAAATTTATGACAAAATTAGATTTTATTTGATTTCTTTTAAAACAGAAAGTAGGAAATATTGTTTTTTTTTAAATTTCAGCTCTATTTTCGCTTATATCGCAAAAAAAAAAAACAGATTTGTGAATAAATACCACCAAAATAAAGCTCTATTTGTGCGAACAAAATGATAAAAATCTCATTTGGGTACAGTGTTGCATGACCGCGCAATTCTTATTAAAAAAGTGTGAGAGCGCTGAAAGCTGCAAATTAGATTGGGAAGGAAGGGGGTGAAAGCGTCCAGTATTGGAGTGGTTAAAATATGTTTTTAAATATTCACATAACATATTTTTTTTACCTCATTTATTAGGGGTAGGATTTAAATAAAACATTTTTTTTATTCAGGTGAATATTAAAAAATGCATTTTAAAATTATGTTGTTTTCTATTCAGCCAGCGAGTAAAGTTCTCGTCTACTTTTAAAATGTGAAACATTGTTTTACCTATACTATCTTTAGTCTGAGGTTTGAATCAAACAAACAAGACTCACAGCAATCTGCACCTTTTTCGTTATTGCTTTCCAATCCATATGGTAATCCATTGTCGTGTAGTTTATTCAAAAGTTTGTATATATTACTTTAAAATTAGATATAAAATATCAGTTATTAGCTACAATAAATTAAAAAAACTACAAAAAAATGTTAAAGTAAAATATTCTAATATAATATTTTGTACTACAGTTTATATGTAATATATTTTATGTAATAATTTAGCCACAGGTTGTTCTTTCAAAAACATTTGAGATCAACATTCCTCAAACATGCTTAAGGTATTCTACTTTTCCATGGCAGAACAAAGGCAACATAACATTAACTTTGAATGTTTGATTGCTGACCTCGTGATGTGATGTGACTCAACATAATTGCTGACTATAATTTTCACATGACAGAAGCATTATGAGTAGTTTTTTGTGGTAATGAATTAAATTTATTCCAGAGGTCACAAAAATATAAGTGAAGGTCAATTCTCATGCCTCTAAGCAGGTTTCACGGAAAGGAATTTGCTATTTTCTCATGAAACAATGTGTAATAAAGTTATTCAAAGAACTGGATTGCAGGTTGAAGAAAAAGTCACAAGTTATTTATTTTATTGTTTGGAATTCAGTTGGCTGTGAAATTTTCTAGTCATTACATTTTTAATATGTGATCACAATATTCATTAATGGAGGTGGTAAATTGATCTGCCGAGATTTCAATTTGACCCAGATCGATGTGATTCGCCACCAGTGAAAAATATTGAACATCTGATTCTCCAGCCAGTCCACCGGACCCACAATAGTGTTTTTTTTTTCTTTTTTAAACATTTAAAGTAAAATAAAATAAAAAAAGTGTAGTTCCATTTTCCTAAAGGATAACAATCAGGGGTATTGCCAGAGTCATGAAAGACCCAGGGCACCATTGAGCACATTGAAGAGACAAAAGCTGTAGTGCACATGTTCGTACGTGGCCACATTACACAGTTGGATGTGGCATAAGGGGCATGATTACTTAAGCCTAGTGCACACTACAAGTTTTTTCAGTTCAACCCAGTGGGCTGAATAAAAAAAAAAACCTGACAGCTCAGGTCTGATGTTAGTACAGCGATCTCCCCCGCTGTTCTATTGTGTTCTTACAGGGGGACCACAGCCCCCCTCCCCACCAGAAAATCTGGTCAGCACTCTCAGCATTGATCGGGAGCTGGTCAGCAGACCTTTTTCGGCGGTCATGCCACCGTTGGACCGGCTTCAGTACACACGGCCCAAATGTCGTCAGGTTTCTATTGAACCAGCCGATGCAGTCCAACATTTCGCCCATGTGTACTAGGCTTTAGAATCTGAGCCAACACTGCACACGTATGCCACAACCTCAATAAATACGCCACAAGTAAAGTCTCACAGGTACTCATAAACCTGAAAGTAAGGGGATTTTTTTGTTATTGCTTTATTCATTTTTTTAAATGAGTATTTTCTGCACACAGATTATGTATACAGAGCCAACATTTTACCTTACCCTACCTTAAAGGAAAATTTCATTAAAATATTTTGGGACTACTTAGCAACTAGCAACTGTTGTGATATTGAGGACTGATCAGGATCAATGCAGCTGTGAGTGGTATGCTTTAGCACAATTTGAGTAATCACTGTAGTGCCATTTACATTCATGATCACTGTAGAAGTCCCCCCCTTAAATTGGAAATACTTGGTGAAGTGTGTCCCTTTACAGTGGTGGCTTGTGCAGTGCCCCTTTTCATTGGTAGGCAGTATCATGCTCCCTAACACTGGGGGGTGAGTGAAGATGTGTCACCCTTCATTAGTGTTAAGTGAAAAGTTTTCTTTTTCAATGAGGGCCAATTGTCCCCCATATGTAGTGTCTAGTAAGGTCCATCCAACATGGTATTTAGTAAAGCAGTTCTCCTGTTACATTCTGGTCAGTGGAGAAGTGTTCCAGGTAATGTGGGTGTCATCGGTGGAGTTCCTCCTTACAATGGTGTTCAAAAGGAGCTTAGCTTAATAAATGCAGCAGCATAAAGAAGAATGTAACTATGGCCAGAACTGCTTGAATGCCTATGATGGCTGGGTGTTGCTATACCTGAGATTCTTTAAAGTGGTTGTAAACCCTTACAAACCACTTTGACCTACAGGTAAGCCTAGATTAAGGCTTACCTGTAGGTCCAAGAAATATCTCCCAAACCTATACGGTTTAGGAGATATTTGCCCGAAGACGGGCACCGCTGTCTACGGCGCATGCGCCGTAGACAGCGGTGCGCAGGCGCACTGAGCGCACTGAGCGTGGCATTCTCGATAACGAAGATGCCGCGCGTCTTGGCTCCCGTGCGCATGACGTCATCGCGGCTTCGCCGAATGACAGCGGCGGAGCTGCGATACCCACCGAGAAGATGGATGCACCAGACTACAGGGGACAGCAGTGACTTCGCTGGCTCCTGTGTCAGGTAAGTGACACATAATGGGCTACTATGCGATGCATAGTAGTCCATTATGCTTTGCCTTTGCAGGGAATGAAAGAGGAAGTAAACTCATCAGGGTTTACTTCCTCTTTAAGACCATATGATATAGCCTGCTTAAACAAAGAGCTTAAGAATATTTTTTTTCCAAGGCAAACAAAGGGTACTTTTTAATTCAAACTAATAATGTGATTTGATAGTAGTAGTAGTAGCACAACCTTTAACGAACTTTAAGTAGTTTTTAAAATGAACTTCCGATCTTAACGAGCTTGCTGTACCATATTTTAATAACTGTATTACATATTCAGAGATTCTCTTACTATTGTGTATTTGTACTTACTTTTACTTTTACTTTTACTTTTAATCCCATAGTTTAGTGATAAACAGCTGCTAAGATAAAATATTAGCCACTTTAGGGGTAGAAAATATACCCAAGACAACTGCCTGGCTATACATTCCACCCATGTTTCTGTCTCATTTTCTGGAAAAACTGGATGCAACAATTGTCCTTGATAACAATTCAGCTCAGTGACTGATTTCCCTGTCTTAACCTGAAAAATAACAAGAAAGCAAAAAAGGAGTCACATGCCATCATGCTTTTACATACTAAAGTTACAAAATTTCTTTCACTCCCATGGAACTTTATAGGCAAACGTGTGTACAACAATGTGAAAAAAAAAAAACATATTCTTTATTAATGCAATATTAAAATGTATCCATTAACCACTTGCTTACTGGGCACTTAAACACCTTTCCTGACCAGACCAATTTTCAGCTTTTGGTGCTCTCACACTTTGAATGACAATTACTCAGTCATGCAACACTGTACCCAAATGAATTTTGTGTCCTTTTTTTCCCACAAATAGAGCTTTCTTTTGGTGGTATTTGATCACCTCTGGGGTTTTTATTTTTTGCGCTATAAATGAAAAAAGACCGAAAATTTTGGAAAAAAACGCATATTTCTTTGTTTCTGTGACAGAATTATGCAAATTATTAATTTTTCTTCATAAATTTTGGCCACAATTTATACTGCTACATATCTTTGGTAAAAATAACCCAAATTAGTGGATATTATTTGGTCTTTGTGAAAGTTATAGAGTCTACAAGCTGTGGTGCGAATCGCACAAAATTGATCACATCTGATGTACTGGTGGCCTATCTCACTTCTTGTGATCCGAGCAAGTCAGGAAAGTACAAATACCCCCCAAATGACCCCTTTTTGGAAAGTAGACATTCCAAGGTATTTAGTAAGAGGCATGGTGAGCTTTTTGATGTTGTCATTTTTTTCCCACAATTCTTTGCAAAATTAAGATTTTTCATTTTTTTATTTTTCTCCACAAAATTGTCATTGTAATAGGTTATTTCTCTCACATGGCATGTGTATACCACAAATGACACCCCCAAAAAAATTCTGCTACTCCTCCTGAGTATTACAATACCACATGTGTGGGACTTTTTCACAGCCTGGCCACATAGAGAGGCCCAACATGCAGGGAGCGCCATCACGTGTTCTAGGAGCATAAATTACACATCTAACTTGTTGACTACTTATTACACTTTTGAAATACCAGGACAATGACACGTGACACTGATGACAGATGGCACTGATACGTGGCAATGATGACACTTAGGCCGCGTACACACGCGGGGACTGTTCGCCCAACTTTGTCCGCTGAACAGTGTTTCGGCGGACAGTCCGCTCGTGTGTGGGCTTTCAGCGGACAGTTTCAGCGAACAGTCCGCTGAACAAGGTTTTTCGGAAATTCCGTAAAACTGTCCGCTGAAACTTTGTTTCAGCGAACAGTCCCCTCGTGTGTAGGCTTGTTCGTCAAACTAAGTTCCGCGCATGCTCAGAAAGGATTTACACGCCGAAAGTTATAATGCAGTGTATAGGACGTTTTATTTTCCGTCCCGTCGTACGTGCCGTTCACGTCATCGCGCACGGTTTCAGCAAACTGTTCGTTCGTCGTGTGTGGGCAAGTCCGTCCATGCTAATTTTGAGCGGACTGTTTGCTGAAACTGTTTGACGGACAAAGTTGGGCGAACAGTCCCCGCGTGTGTACGCGGCCTTATACGTGGCACTGATGACACGTGGCACTGATGACAGATGGCACTAATATGTGGCACTGATGACACGTGGCACTAATACGTGGCACTGATGACACGTGGCACTAATACGTGGCATTGATGACACGTGGCACTAATACGTGGCACTGATGACACGTGGCACTAATATGTGGCACTAATACGTGCCACCGATGACAGATGGCACTAATACGTGGCACCGATGACGCGTGACACTGATGACAGATGGCACTGAAAAGTGGCATTGATGACACGTGACACTGATACGTGGCACTGATGACAGATGGCACTAATACGTGGCACTGATGACAGATGGCACTATGTGGCACTAATGGAACGTGGCACTGATGACAGATGCCACTTATACGTGGCACTGATGGCAAATGGCACTGACAACAGGTGGCCCTGACAACAGGTGGCACTGGGGACAGATAGCACTGGGGGCAGGTGGCACTGGGGTGGGGTGGATTGCACTGGGATGGATGGCACTGGGGTGGATGGCACTGGGGCGGATGGCACTGGGGCAGGATGGCACTGGGGCGGATGGCACTGGGGCAGGATGGCACTGGGGCAGGATGGCACTGGGGGAGGATGGCACTGGGGGAGGATGGCACTTTTTTTTTTTCTCTGTGCACTGACGGCTGCTGCAGCCGTTCATCTCTCCCCTCTCACACGCTGTCTGTGTGAGAAGGGAGAGTGGCGCTGAGAGATGATCTCATATGTTTACATATGAGATCATCTCCCATTGGACACGCCGATCACGCTGTAAACGGCCGCTGTGATTGGCCGTTTACAACGATCTGTGTTTGCCTGTCCCCGGGGGACACGGGGAACACAGAACTTCCGCGATGCACGCCCGCGGCGGCGCGCATTGCGGAAGTAAACAATAGGACGTCCAGGGACGGCCAATTGCAGGAAAGCGCCTGCTCTAAGGCCGTAAATCGGCTTTAGGGCGGGCGCGAGGTGGTTAAACCAGTTATGACTGATGAATTGTACATCATCACAACAGGTGATACATAATTACAGCAATACCTAGTTAACACCCAGTCAGGACAGGAAGCAGATGACCATAGATCACCAGGCAGAACCAGGAACTGCAACACTGTGACACTTGATCAGCAGACAGGAGCATAGCCAGGACACAAGCCAGAAGGTCATCAGTGGCTGGGCAGCAAGGGAAAAGAACATCAGGCAGAGGCATAGTAAGGATACAAACCCAGATCAGTACACAGTCGTGCAGTGAGGTACAGGAGAGCAATACAGGAGCAGGGCCAGAACACAAGGCCATTTGGTGCTCGTACAGGATGTGCATGTGCGTTTTCTGCACACGCTAATATGTTTGAGTGAGTGTGCCAATTCCCATTGTGCAATGAGCCTTTGCTCATAAATATGAGCATGCAATAGCCCTTTTGTTCCAACATGAACTGAGCTTCTCCTACACTGCATCTCTAGGAGTGCTCCCAACACAAATTTAAATACTACCAGCAGTGGTTTGGTGAAGACCAAAAACTTGCATAGCCTAGTAAGAGTATATTTATCCTATCTATGTGCATCTGTAACCCTTCTAAATGGTTCTTTTAATCTTCTGGAGTTCTTACTTACTTTTATTTGGATGCATGAATATCTGTGACTCGACTCATCAAGCTATGGTAACATTTAAGCAACCCAAAAGGTGAACTTAAAACCTGCCTGTACTAAAACCAAAACACATTAGCTCACTTTGAACACAGTCTGCCCTAACAAACTGTTAAAGGTTTAGAGGCTAGGCTTCTTGTATTGTATGTTAATGAGGAAAAACTTAGGACAGACTCACTCTGACATTGTTCAAAAAACTTGCAATCAGCCATGGCATCTAATCTAGAAAAACAGTTGAAAGGTAATTTTTTTTTTTTTTTTTTTTTTTACAATAAAGTTTTAGGCATGCTGTGTGAATGGAAAAACAGTGTTTTTTAAAACAATTGACTTAGAAAGTGGAAATACACATTAAGGGCTGTTTGCTACCTTTTGATGTTATTGTAGTTTGAAAAATTAGAGCTATATGGGTTGAAGAGGTTGTAGAGCCTATTATTATTTTTTTATAGCAAACCTGTTGTACTTTCCTGCTCTGTGCAATGGTTTTGCACAGAGCATCTCTAAACTTCCTCATCTGGGGCCGGTGCTCTTGGCTCCTCCTCTTCTCCTTGTACCACCATAGGAAACGGCTTCCAATGGGGGCACACTTGCAGGCTGGCTCCCATCTCTATAGACACACACACATCACATCTTGGCCCCACCTCTGGCGCTCTCTGTTTTTGCTTGACAGCACCGGGAGCAAATAGCTCCCACTACTGCCTTTCTGTCCTGTAAATGCAGGCAAGCACAGCATTGGATCGAGTGAGGATTCAGGTAAGTATTCGGGGAGGGCGGGGTAATGCACTTGGACATTTTTGCCTTAATGCAGAGAATGAATTAAAGCATAAGTTCACCTTTACAGAAAACCTGTAAGGTGACTTTACAATGGACCCCCTAACCCTCCCTCCCGGTTCACTGAACTGCGCTCCCGCTCCTGTCAAGAACCGAAACGCCGCTTCACCAGTCCAGGGATTTAAAATCCTCCTGGCTTTCTCTCCTCTCCTCATAGTGCTGACAGGACAGGCTAGAGGGATTCTGATTGGTCAGCACCCTTACTGTGACAGTGCTGACCAATTAGTATGTCTCTTGTCCGTACACGCTGAGGCGTATGGAAAGAGGATTAAGCCTCTGGGATTTCAAATCCCCGAACCGGTGAAGTGGCGTTCCAGTCTCTGACAGAGCAGGATCATGGTATTACAGTACGGCAGGAATGGGAGGGATGGGAAAGGGGTCCAGTGTAAGGTCACCTTACATACCACCGCTTTAATCAATCGATGTTCAGTTTTAGAAGAAACACCTGTACAGTCTGGGCTAGATCTTGTAATTTTTGGCCACCGCTGAAATAATAATTATATAACAATGACATTGGCAACAAAAAGGTATATTACCATAATTTTATGTTAGTGACTTGATGCTTATTATTAGTACACAGTGAAAGGATGTATAAAAACAATTAATTACACATCATCTTATATTTAATTGTCTTAACAATCAATTTACATACTTAGAAAAACTGAGAAGATTAAAATACTATATCACATAACATTATAAAAACGTATTACACTGTAATTTCCAGACATTCATTTTCTTATTATTAAATGTCTTTCACAGCTATAAGAAGCAAAAGATAGTGAAAGGGACACTGACATCCCAGGAAATCCTGTTTGTGTGGAAATAAGATACAGTACCATATAACAGACGAGACAGTAAAATTGACAACAAAAATGTATGTCTCCTAACTTGGTGAGAGTAGAAGGGTATGATATCCCTAGCAGTCAGCTGTACTGCATGTAAGCAGACAGAATGCAAACATTAACAAAGACATGGAACTTTCTACTAGCACCAAGAGCTGTCTGGCTGCCTGTCCTCTTAGCTCTATTGATTATGCTCCCAAAAGGTCATAAATTAGTGGAGGAGTTATTTTTAAGAATATTTGCTGAGCCTGCCCTGTCAAGCGAGGTTAATCTAATGACTTCCTACCTTTAACACCATAGAATAAAGCCAGATTTTGTTCTTGGCTTTATTTAAACAGCTTTCTTGTTTAGTACAGTAATTTTAAATAATGTTCCAAGAAAAAAAACGTATATATATTGTGTATGTAATGGTTATTTCAATTCCTTTAAAATGAAAATGCAAGAGATTTTGCCGTTAATTTACAGTATCTCACAAAAGTGAGTACACCCCTCACATTTTTGTAATTATTTTATTATATCTTTTCATGTGATAACACTGATGAAATTACACTTTGCTACAATGTAAAGTAGTGAGTGTACAGCTTGTATAACAGTGTAAATTTGCTGTCCCCTCAAAATAACTCAACACAGCCATTAATGTCTAAACCGCTGGCAACAAATGTGAGTACACCCCTAAGTGAAAATGTCCAAATTGGGTGCAATTAGCCATTTTCCCTCCCTGGTGTCATGTGACTCGTTAGTGTTACAAGGTCTCAGGTGTGAATGGGGAGCAGGTGTGTTCAATTTGGTGTTATCGCTCTCACTCTTCATACTGGTCACTAGAAATTCAACTTGGTACCTCATGGCAAAAGAACTCTCTGAGGATCTGAAAAAAAGAATTGTTGCTCTGCATAAAGATGGCCTAGGCCAGGGGTAGGCAACCTTGGCCCTCCAGCTGTGGTGAAACTACAAATCCCATCATGCCTCTGCCTCTAGGAGTCATGCCTGTGATTCTCAGGGTTTTGCAATGTCTCATGAGACTTATAGTTTCAAAACAGCTGGAGGGCTGAGGTTGCCTACCCCTGGCTGAGGTTGCCTACCCCTGGCCTAGGCTATAAGAAGATTGGAAAGGCCCTGAAACTGAGATGCAGCATGGTGGCCAAGACCATACAGCAGTTTAACAGGACAGGTTCCACTCAGAACAGGCCTCATCATGGTCAACCAAATATGTTGAGTGCACGTGCTCAGTGTCATATCCAGAAGTTGTCTTTTGGAAATAGACGTATGAGTGCTGCCAGCATTGCTGCAGAGGTTGAAGGGGTGGGGGTTAAGCCTTTTAGTGCTCAGACCATACTCCGCACACTGCACCAAATTGGTCTGTATGGCTGTCGTCCAAGAAGGACTTCTCTACTAAAGATGTTGCACAAGAAAGCCCGCAAACAGTTTGGTGAAGACGAGCAGTCAAAGGACATGGATTACTGGAACCATGACCTGTGGTATGATGAGACCTAGACAAACTGGTTTAAATGGTGTCAAACGTGTGTGGTGGCAAACAGGTGAGACGTACCTAGATTCTCCAGTGAGAATCTGTATTGGCACCCCCCGGGACCACCCTCATTCAATATAGACACCCTAACAGTGCAGACCCTCCTACAGTACAGATCCTCCTAAAGTTCAGACCCCCTACAATAAAGATCCCCCTACAGTTCAGACCCCCTACAATACAGACCCCCTCCTAAAGTTCAGACCCCCCCTACAGTACAGACCCCCGCCCTACAGAGCAGCCCCCCTACAAAACAGACCCCCCTACGGTACAAACCCCCCTACAGTGCAGACCCCCCTACAGTGCAGACAAGCCCCTACAATACAGACCCCCCTATAGTACAGACCCCCTACAGTACAGACCCCCCTACAATACAGACCCCTACAGTACAAACCCCCTACAGTGCAGACCCCCTCCACCCCCCACAGTACAGACCCCCCCTACAGTACAGACCCCCCTACAGTGCAGACTCCCCTCCTACAACACAGACCCCCCTACAGTGCAGACCCCACCTTTAAACCCATAATGTACCTTGGCTCAGATGATCAGCATGGGACATGCACAGTCAGCATGTGTAGACATAACGGAGGACGGGGAGGCGGCTTCACTCTGCTCAGCTGTGTGAGACAGCCAAGACTTATCAGAGCCACTGGGTCCCGGGTATGCGGACACGTGTCACTCAGGTGTGGCTTGCAAAGCCAGGCTCTCCATGTGTGTGTTAGCTGCAGCTGCCTGTCACCGTGCCCACGCTCCTTGCCGCTGCTCAAATCCGCCCGCTGTCTCTGCTTCAGTCACGGGGGGCGTCGGCCTGACACACCCTAGTGTGACATCCCCTAGTGTGTGGCACCACTTAGTATACCACTGGGCCAGCCCACTATCCCAGCACCAAGCAGCAGTGCTTGGTGCCACCAGTCCACCGCTGCTGTACCTGTGCGGAAGTGAAGAACACTGGAAATTGGGTCCCCCCTCGGTCTGCGCCCCTGGTGGGTGCTGGTCTCACCAACCGCTTGGTACCCACCTGCCTGCTATCCATAGTGCTAAATTGACATACTTTATTTGTTTTTTAGGAGGAGTAACACTTTTTTTTTTATTCATCTCAAAGCACTCCCTCAGTGTTCAAAGGCATGCCGGCTGATTTATATTATAAACATAGTAGGGGCTTCTCCCTTTGCCATTAAAGCGGGAGTCAGCCGGGACTCCGCGTTTTTTTTTTTTAAAAGCCAGCAGCTACAAATACTGCAGCTGCTGACTTTTAAAATAGTGACACTTACCTGTCCAGCGCGCCCGCGATGTCGGCACCCAAAGCCGATCTGTAGATCGTTTCTCGGGTGCTGCCGCCGCCATCTTGGGTATGGGAATCAGGAAATGGAGCCTTTCGGCTTCATTTCCCGGTTCCCTACTGCGCATGCGCGAGCCGCGCTGCGCAATAAGGACGGTCCCCGCTGCCTGTGGGATCTGTGTTTTCCCAGCAGGCAGCGGGGCACTTGCGGAAAGGGGCGGACACTTGCGGAAAGGGGCGTAATATACGCCCCTTTCCGCCGAGAGCTATCCCGGAAGTGGGTGCAGATACCTGTACTGTACAGGTATCTACACCCCCTCCCCCCTGAAAGGTGCCAATTGTGGCGCCAGAGGGGGGGAGGGTTCTGATGAGCGGAAGGTCCACTTTAGGGTGGACCTCCGCTTTAATAATTCTTGCCACGTGATTGGTCTGTAAGGCTGGTAGGGTCAGTATGTGTTATACAATACACAATTTCCTTTAAAAAAAAACATGCTTGGGTCATGCCTTAAACCTGTATATAAAAAATGTGTTACGCTGTCTGAAGAAAATTACTGTGAATCAACCATGTAATATGTTATAATAGGGAAATAAAGTTAACTATATGAAATCTCAAACTCCATAGTGTGATAATGTGCAAAGTCCTTGAATTCAGTGCAACACCCAGTGCCTAGATAGGCCAGGCAAAATTGTCTCCTTATCAGATACAAAGACCTATCAAGGTCATCTGTGAGCTCTATTACCCCTCACATTAGGTGCAGATCATCTTGATTTATCCAGCCTCCTCATGGGGGATCGTTGGTGAAAACAAGTCAAAGGTAAAACCACAGGATATACCCGCAAGAAGCCGATCCAGCCATAGATCATACGAGAAAAGGAAAACTCATTGTGCAGTGTCCATATTAAAAATGGTCAATTTATTAAAAAAACTACTTACAACAAAACTGCAATCACAGGCTTTGGAAAAAAATGTGTCCCAGTGCTCTAACAAGTGTATGACGTCATCGCTATTTCCTGCCCTGCTGACATACGTTTCGTCTGAATAGACGTTTTCTGTGAGGCATTAGGGCTCTAATCTCGGATGAAAAAGTCTGGCTTGCAGTCTCCTCTCAAATGGATGCGCAAGTTTTTGTGTAAGAACTTGATTAGCCTGCACAGAGTCCTTACCTCAACCTGATAGAACACCGGCTATGGGATCAATTAGAGCGGATACTGCAAGCCAAGCCTTCTTGTCCAACATCAATGCCTGACCTCACAAATGTGTTTCTGGAAGAATGGTCAAACATTCCCATAGACACACTGCTAAACCTTGTGGGTAGCCTTCCTAGAAGAGTTGAAGCTGTTATAGCTGCAAAGCGTGGGCCAACTCAATATTGAACCCTATGAACTAAAGCTGGAAACAAACTATACAATTTTCATTAGATTTTTTTTTTTCCTTTACCTTTACCAAAACCATAAAATATGAAGTCGAACCTAAACACTTTCAATTTCTATGCAATCAAGCAGGCCCTTGCACTACATAGTTGAAGCTAAATCTAAAGGAAATTTAACAACAGAAGTTGGATAGTGTGTACCCAGCTTAAGACTGGGATGCCATTAAAGTTCATGTGTGTGTAAGGCAGGCATCCTTTTGACAATATAGTGTATATAGATATATATATATATATATATATATATATATATATATATATATCTAGAGACAATATTTATCTATCTATATACATACACACATACATATATATATATATATATATATATATATATATATATATATATATATAGATATACAGTATATACTGTATATGGTAGAAAAATATGAGGTAGAAAGAGGCAGAAATAGACAAATCTAACATGGTTAATGGTCCAACCAAATGAAGCTGACATATTACATGGGCAATAAAATACAACATTTTAGAGATTACTAATTGGTATACATTCTTTTGAGAATTTTTGAATCTTTTTTTTCATACAGTAAACACAGCTGTAAAATCCCACATCACATTTCATTGATCTCTCTTAAAAATATATTTTACAACTGAGAGAACAAACTACTTGTAATTACCATGCATGCTGGTACAAATTGAATAAACACAGCTTTTACCACCTTTTGGTTCTTGGGGTGAGAAACAAAGGACTTTGTAAAGGTCAGTTATGCAACTGATATGGGAAGGGAGCACTGAACTAAACAAGCACATTATAAGTTAACAAAAAAAAAAAAAAATGCTCAATGCATTATTTGCTCCTAAAAATAATTTAGTGAAATTAGCTCAGGTAATTTTTCCCTCCGTTATCTTTTTTTTGTTCAAAAATGGAGCATGAAAACTTTATTTCTAATGATTATAATGAAGAAAATGATTACTGCAAATTAAAATGAGTGAAGCATCTATTTTAGAATGTTATTAAATAGCTAATTAAGTGGAGGGGCATGTAAATTAGATGGTAATTATTTATACACTATTACAACAATATATAAACAATTTATTTTAACATGCTATAAATGCTCTGAGATACAGTAAATTACAATTTAGACAGCAAATTAGGTACACATTACATTATTGTTTGGGCAAGCAATAAAATTAATATGAAATAAATAAGTATTTAGTAAATTATTTCCTACTAGTAAGGATGAACTAACTCCCCCCCCCCCCCCTCCAATTTGGTTCGAACCAGCAGGCAAAAAATTCAGACGAAAACATGAACACTGTTATGCCCTGTACACACGGTCGGATTTTCCGATGGAAAATGTGCGATCGGATCATGTTGTCTGAAAATCCGATCGTGTGTAGGCTCCATCGGACTTTTTCCGTCAGAATTTCCGACACACAAAGAGAGCAGGATCTAAAATTTTACGACAACAAATTCTGATCATTTAAATTCCGATCATGTGTAGACAATTCCGACGGACAAAGTGCCACGTATGCTCAGAATAAATTACGAGACAAAAGCTATTGGATACTGGCCTCTTTCTAGTTCCGTCTTACATGGTTTACATCACCTCGTTCTGAACGATTGGATTTTCCGACAACTTTGTGCAACCGTATGTATGCAACACAAGTTTGGGCCATTAAAGTCTATGGGACACGAACATGAAAAATAAAAAGTGCTAATTTTAAAGGCTTATATGCAAGTTATTGTCATAAAAATGGCGTAGGGACCCCTTCAGGTCTGGTATGGATTTTAAGGGGAACCCTGCACCAAAATGAAACGTGACGTCAGAGGAAGTTGGGGTCGCCCATTTACGTCACTGAGTGACCCCGCCCTCAGCTGTCATCGAGAAGAAGCATCACTCGGCGAGAGCCTCTCATGGAGGCGGAGCTGTTGCGGATTTTTTTTGCCATTTCGGGTGGCGTGATATGGATCTACATCGTGGGACATTTTTATTTTTTCATTTTTTAATAAAGGGCTTGTCCCAAAGTGTTTTCTGTCTTTTTTACTATTTTTTTTTTTGTGCAAACACACACAGATACTAGAACCCATGGGACGAAAGATTGACTGGGACACTGCATGAATAACATTTTTGTTACTGTATACTAATATGTATTTATTGGCCAATAACATTAGATCTATTTTTGGAAATGGGGTGGGTGATGTATGGACTACAATAAAAACATTGTCAGATGTTTAACCCTTCCAAAAAATGTGTTTTTGCTTGTGTCTGTGTCCATGTTGCAGTTACTTTCCCATCCTTTCAAAAAGTATGGAAAATCTCCTCAACAGGGACACAGATGACACTAAAACCAGGCTCTAACTCTTTCCTGCTTTGCCCACAATGAAGTAAAGGGTTTTGGCCTATAAATCCCAGGTGTCATTTTAAAACACAGCTGAGATTACACTTGTCTGTTCAGCACCGTTTTAAATTGATGACTACAGTGGGTCCCTGTGAATGTTGACACTGGAACCACTGGCTGTCAATGACAAAGACAGTACAAAGCCCAGAAAGTGAATTGATTAGCTTTCAGACTTAAGAGGAATCATCTGGGTCATTGGTACTTATTGTGAGCTCCTGCAGACCTCTTTAAATAAGATAAAGCTTATCCAGTCCACCTCTTCCTCCCCATGCAGCAACAGATCACTGCAATAGTGACCCAATGCTTGTAGATGACAACACACTATACATAACTATTATAAGTGATTGATTGCTTTAGACTTGCATAGTAGAGCTCCATAAGGTCTCCCCTAACATCTTCATGAACCAAAAAAGTGTCAAACATTATTGCAAGAATGCACATGTAATTCTGAATTTTTGCACATGCGTATCTGTGAAAACGGGACCAATTCACTCTACACAATCTCAGTTTGCTCCTATCTTAACTATACATTAACAATTTTCACAAACATGTTATTTTTTTTGTGCATCATTAAGTAAAGTTAACATGGCAATAAAGCTTCCCTAAAAAAAGCTAGACTTCCACTTTAAGATTTACAGTTCTACAACGACATTAATTAATTACACTTTGTTGCCTGGGTATATAATTTTTTTAGCATAACTATAAGCTTGCTGATGTTTAATATGCCCCCTATCACCCTCAGAAGGGGGGGGGGGGGCAATATGCCTAAGGCTGTCTGATGAAGGAACTTTAAAGCGGTAGTAAACCCGCACATTTTTTTTTTTTTTTTTTAAACCTGCAAAGCAAAAGGCATAATGAGCTAGTATGCACCGCATACTAGCTCATTATGAAATACTTACCTTAGAACGAGGCCCCCGACATCTGGCCCGATCCACGCCGAGGGAGCTGACATGCTCCCTCGGCGTTTCTTCCGGGTATCGCGGCTCCGGCGCTGTGAGTGGCTGGAGCCGCGATATCGTCACTCCCGCGCATGCGCGCGGGAGATCTCAGTCTGGCCGCTCGGCTGCTGCCGGATTTTGACGGCGAGAAACCCCTTGTGCGCATGCGCCGCTGCAGTCAGCGGCGCATACCGAGGGGAATATCTCCTAAACCGTACAGGTTTAGGAGATATTTTTTTTACCTACAGGTAAGCCTTATTATAGGCTTTCCTGTAGGTAAAAGTAAAAAATGTGGGTATTCAACCACTTTAAATAATAATGTAAATTTGTCCACACTGAAGCCCCATACACACTATCAGATTTTCTGCAGATTTTTGTCTTCAGATTTACCAAAACTATGTAGTGCAAGGGCCTGCATGATTGCAAACACATTGAAACTCCTAAGGTTTGACCTCATATTATATGGTTTTGGTAAATCTGAATGAAAAAATCAGCAGAAAATCTGATAGTGTGTATGGGGCTTTAGGGATTGATTTACAAAACTGGAGAGTGCAAAATCTGGTGCAGTATTCATGGAAAGCAATCTGCTGCACCAGAATTTGCACTTTTCAGCTTTAGTAAATCAACCCCTGTGTGTCTGAAGTTGGTTGCATATTGTATCCATAAAATGAAGGCTGGGTGGGATCTTTGTTGCTCCTGGTGAACGTCAAATGATCTGTCACTGGCTGTGTCCTGATTAGTGTACTGGCCCGCTGCCGGTACCATGTGATCGCTGTGACCAAACACAGCAGATCACATGCTTTGATTAATGCCATTCATTATGTACAATTGTGTTGCTAGCTGTGACTGTCACAGTGATCACATCATCAGATTGTCTGTGATTGGCACTGGCTGTACCATGTGATTAGCTATGGCCAATCACAGCTAATCACAATGATACAAAATGAATGAATCAATTTAATTCAGTAATTTAATTCAGTAAAAATGCTTGCATATATCAGGGAAATTCAATAGTATGGTCAGTGTTTAGAAAAAAATAAAAAGCCCAGTGACAATGAAATACCACAAAAAAAAATCTCTATTTCTGTGAAAAAAAATTGAGATGTCATATGGGTACAGTGTTGGATGACCCAACAATTGTCATTTAAAGTGCAACAGTACTGAAAGCTGAGCATTGGCCTTGGCAGGAAGTGCCCAGTATCAAAGCTGTTAAAATTGTGTACGTTCGTGCAACAGGTGATAACTCTCATAACTTTGAATATCCATAGGCGACACTTGAAAAGCCTTTACAGGTTACCATTTTATATCTACACAGGAGGTCTGGTGCTGGAATTACTGCCCATGATCTGACGTTTGCAGTGATACTCCACACGTGGAACCAGCACACGCATTCTTCTTTTGCGCTGGGCGGGGGGGAAGCAGTGGCATTCACATTTTTTTTTTACACTGCCGCTTTAAAAAAAATTGTAATCACTTTTATTGCTGTCAGAAGGAATATAAACATCCTTTGTTATAGCAATGGGCATGTGACAGGTACTTCTGCCTAAAAGCATTTGATCATACCAAGCTTGGTGCGATGAAATGCTTTTGATTTTTTGAATTGGCGCTGTTTACATCCAGGTAAACCGGAAGTGATGTATGGTCATCGCTTCTGTGTTACTATATCATAGAGCTGAACAAAGCCTATCCGGTCTTTGTTCAACTCTGTGGTCAATGGGCAGAAGTGTCAGCTGGCATACCCCACTTTTAAGTACACAATGGGATTTATTTACTAAATCTAGAAATTGCAAAATCTGGCTGCCTTGCATAGAAACCAATGAGCTTCCAGGTTTTAATACCAAAGCTTAATTGAAAAAGCTGAGGATAGAAGATCATTGGTTTCTATGCAGAAGGGAGTCTGATTTTGCAATTTCTAGCTTTAGTAAATAAACCCCATTTTGTAGTTAAAAGTGGGGTATATATATATATATATATATATATATATATATATATATATATATATATATATATATATATATATATATATATACATACAGTGCCTTGCGAAAGTATTCGCCCCCTTGAACTTTTCAACCTTTTGCCACATTTCAGGCTTCAAACATAAAGATATAACATTTTTATATTTAACAAGTGGGACACAATTGTGAAGTGGAGCGAAATCTATTGGATTTTTGAAACTTTTTTAAGTAATAAAAAAATGAAAAGTGAGGCGTGCAAAGTTATTTGGCCCCCTTTCGTTAATACTTTGTAGAGCCACCTTTTGCTGCGATTACAGCTGCAAGTCGCTTGGGGTATGTCTCTATCAGTTTTGCACATCGAGAGAGTGAAATTCTTGCCCATTCTTCCTTGCAAAACAGCTCGAGCTCAGTGAGGTTGGATGGAGAGCGTTTGTGAACAGCAGTTTTCAGCTCTTTCCACAGATTCTCGATTGGATTCAGGTCTGGACTTTGACTTGGCCATTCTAACACCTGGATACGTTTATTTGTGAACCATTCCTTTGTAGATTTTGCTGTATGTTTGGGATCATTGTCTTGTTGGAAGATAAATCTCCGTCCCAGTTTCAGGTCTTTTGCAGACTCCAACAGGTTTTCATCCAGAATGGTCCTGTATTAGGCTGCATCCATGTTCCTCTCAATTTTTATGTTTGAAGCCTGAAATGTGGCAAAAGGGTGAAAAGTTCAAGGGGGCCGAATACTTTCGCAAGGCAGTGTATATATATATATATATATATATATATATATATATAGAAAGGCCAGTATGGTGGCCTGAAATTATGGGTGGAGCCCGGTGGTATATAAGCAGCCGTTCGCCCATCCTTCCT
Organism: Lithobates pipiens; assembly: GCF_037356315.1. Classification (NCBI taxonomy): domain Eukaryota; kingdom Metazoa; phylum Chordata; class Amphibia; order Anura; family Ranidae; genus Lithobates; species Lithobates pipiens. Next base: position 377,637,074 of record NW_027507764.1, on the reverse strand, counting down.
CGTCGGTTCCAGTGCGCGATATCTGATACGTCAGATATCAAGGGCCGACTATCCAGACCAGACGCAGTGAGCCTGTTCGTCAGCTCCCGCGTTATTCGTCTCCAATTTTTTGACAAACCATCTCTCATCCATCAGCATCCGTAGGTTTTCGCCGTCGGAGTGTCGTTGTACCCGTCGAATTTGTCGCTACGCCTCGGGCCGGCTGTCGCAGGTAGGGCTTCGGCACCCTCTTTTCATTATGTTTTCGATGTACCGTCATCATGCTTATACTCACGAGCCGCTCGGTCCTTTCATATCGAATGTTTTCGGTGGCCTCGTACGCATGTCACTATGTTCTACTTTCGATGTAGTCGTTATCATCATTCGACACGTTCGATTTTGCCACATCAGGCGATTCATTCGCAGGTACGGCAGTCGAAATCGTTCGACTGCCCGAGCATTTCTATTTGTAGCGGTCGAATCGTTCGACTCACAGCCGACTGCTTGTTACGACAAGGCAAACAGTCCGCACGTTTCGCTTGGTCTACTCCAGTTCGAATATGTCTCTTCATTCATGCAATTGTGTTATGTGTCTCATTTTGTCATCTTGTTTCATTCATTTCAGTCCCAGTCATTTCTACTGTCTCAAAATCATTTCTGTCACTAGTCGCGCTCCGGCGCGAATCCTGTCGCACCTCCGGTGCACCGATTCGCTTTGAAGTGCCCCAGGGTTCGGCCTCATTTCTGTACATGCTCCAGAGACTGAATCACTCGCAGGATCACGCACGGTCCCCGATTCTTGTCTTTGTCATGGCATACCATTTCTGTCACTTATTACGCTCCAAATCGAGTCTTGTCGCATTTCTCTATGCACTGATTCGTCCTGGTGCGCCCAGCTGCTACGCCTCATTTCGGTACATGCCCCAGAGACGGATTCTCTTGTAAACCTACAGATCAGTCCTTGAATCCTGTCTCTGTCATGGGACATCATTTCTGTCACTTATTACACTCCAATTCGAATCCTGTCGCATATTGTTATGCACCGATTCATTCTGGTGTGCCCAGCTGCTACGCCTCATTTCAGTACATGCGCCAGAGACGGATTCTTTGTTGCTACCATCAGTCCAGTCGTTGATTCCTGTCTCTGTCATGGGATATCATTTCTGTCACTTATTACGCTCCGATTCGAATCTTGTTGCATTTATTGGATGCACCGATTCGTCCCGGTGTGCCCAGCTGCTACGCCTCATTTCAGTACATGCTCCAAAGACAGGATTCATCTGTTAGGTGCATGGGCTCGTCTTCTGATTCCAGTCTTTGTCATGGGTTTCATTTCATTTCACCTATCACGTTCCGGTACGAATTAATCACATTTACGATCCAATTCGTCCCGGCGTGCCCCAGGATTGGCCTCATTTCAGTACATGCTCCAGTTTCCGTTTCGTGCTCGGTCGCAAGTCTGTGGCATGGCGATTCGGATCTCTGTCATGGCAGATTTACTCATTTCACGGTCACGTATCGCTTCCCGCTTCGAGTCCAGTTGATTCTTCAATGTCGGATTCCTATCGGGGGGCCCTTGCTCGTCAGCCTCATTTCACAAAAAAAAAAAAAAAAAAAAAAAAAAAGGAAAAGAGGGGGGAAAATATATATATAATAAAGGGGGTAGGGGGGAAGAGAAGAGAAATTTCATCTGTTTCTTTCATTGGTGTCATTTTCCATCTCATGTCTGAAGTCTCACCTCCACTGTTAGCTAGCCTTCATCAAGTGCGAGTCTCAAACAAAAAACTTCACCTTCATCTCCTCAGGTCAGTCGAGTTCAGTAGGTCCAGCCTGCACCTGGTCGGACGGTGCCTCCTTCGGTAAGCATAAATCATCTAGGGGGAAAAACGCCCTTCAGCAAGCATCCTTCCTTAAAACAGGTATTTTTGTAGGAGTCTCCAACCAGTTATAATCCATGTCACCCCTTGTAGGTCCGTATTAGGAGAAAACCCGGATCAGAGGGCGTAGCCTCATCAGACCCACGTTCTGTTACCATGTCCCAGGCTGACAGCGAGGACCTCACGGCTCCATTATCCCCATCCGTTTCAGAAAACGGCAGTCAAAGGGCCTTCAGAGCATGGACCATTCCCAGGCTGACAGCCGAGCTGAGACGCAGGGGCGTCCCCTTTCCAGCAACAGCCAGAAAGACAGAGCTTTTCCGGCTCCTGTTTCCTCCCCCCGCGGTGGTGGAGGCTTCGGCTCAGCAGGCCTCATTGGGCTCCATCGCCTCCTCTATCTCGCAGCTCCACACCCTGGTGACGTCCCTCACTACCTCGATGTCTGATCTACAGGGCCGAGTGGCCCTCCTCGAGACACACCCCTCTGTTTCTCCGCCAGAGCCAGCATCCCAGCCAGCTGTTAGTCTTCCCGCAGGTATCTCCGGAGGTGCACCAATAGTGTACCCATCTCATTTGGTGTCAGCAAACATCAGAAAAGATATATTAGAGGGCAAGGACGTCAACTTGGCTTCTCTTCTGATCTCGATTCACGAGCTGGCAGAGAATAAGGCGTATACTTGGGGGGACGTATCAGTGGTCCTCAAGGCCAAGGATCCCAGACTAGACAGGAAACTCTCTATCACCGAGTTTTCCCTGGCCTTCGGCATGATGAGGGATATCATTTGCTCAGCCTCCCCTGGCAGAAGGGAGGAGCTAGATCGGTACCTCCATGTGGTAGTTGACCTGGGGTACAAGTACGGCGGGTTTTCATTCTATGACTATCACCGCTCCTTCTCCGCTAGAGCAGCTGCCAGGCTCTCCCAGTTCCAGACCCCTACGGACTGGAGCACCATGGACACCGAACTGTTTTGCCGCCACTTCGCGGGGCTACGGTCTCCTCTGTGTGCAATATGCCAGTCAGCAACACATACTGCGGCCTGGTGCGCTACCTCAGTGGCAGCCTCTCCCTTCGACGGTCCATCTACCTCGGGTACCGCTCAGAGCCTGCAAGCACCAACTCGCCCGCCACAGACCGATAAGCTAGGGCGCCCAGTTAAGACCATGGGCGGTGCTCCGATCTGCAACAACTACAACAGCGGGTCGTGTAACTTCAGTCAGTGTAGGCTGCTCCATGTGTGCACCCAGTGCCATAGAGCTCACCCCCGGCTCATGTGTGAGGTCAAGCAGCTCAAAAGGTCCTGACTGAGCCGGCTCAATGTCGCATGGCTTAGTGTCTACCTTTCCAGTCATCCTACCCCCTCACTGTCCACCTTCCTCGTCCAGGGCTTCACAGACGGCTTTCACACTGGACTTGTCTCTCTCCCTCACTGCACGCATGAATGCCAGAACCTACGGTCAGCAGCCACGGATGAACTAGCCATCGACCAACTACTGCAATCTGAGCTAGATCAGGACTTTGTCATCGGCCCTTTTGAAGAGCCCCCTTTCAGCACCTGGCGAGTCAGCCCTATTGGGCTTGTCAAGGGCAAGTTCTCTAATAAACTCAGATTGGTTTATGATTTGTCAGCGCCTCATTCCTCCACGGTTCCCAGCCTCAATTCCCTTATTCCCTCTGAGGAATTCTCCCTTAAATATGCATCAGTAGACATGGCCATCCAGGCCATTCTTAAAACAGGCACAGGTACCTGGCTTTCCAAAGCCGACATCTCAAACGCTTTTAAACTTCTTCCCATCCATCCGTCCCTCTGGTGCTGGCATGGAATCAAGTGGAGGCAGCGGTACTACTTTGCCACTAAACTCACGTTCGGGTCCAAAAGTAGTCCTTGGCTCTTCGACACCTTCGCGCAGGCTCTTGCTTGGATCCTGTTACACGTAGCCCAGTGTCAGGAAGTCATTCATTATCTGGATGACTTCCTGCTGATAGAGCCACCCGGCTCTCCTCCACGAGATCTGGGTAAGTTGAGGGTAGTCTTCAATAATCTTAATGTCCCCATCGCCGAGCACAAGGTGGAGGGTCCGTCGCAGGCTATCACCTTCCTCGGGGTCAGCCTAGACACCAACACTATGCAGGCCAGCCTTCCCCCGGATAAACTGACCCGCATCAGGACGGTCCTGAGGGACTTCACTCATGCCAGAACTTGTACCAAGAGACAACTTCAGTCCCTTCTTGGTATGCTTAATTTTGCTATGCGCATCATCCCCCAGGGGCGCTCGTTCGTGTCACGCCTGTTAGCCTTGTTATCCCACTCTCAGGACCCGGAGCAAGTACTCAGCCTGGATTCCGCGGCTATGGCAGACCTAGCCATGTGGGAGGAATTCTTATCTTCTTGGAACGGAGTGTCCCTGTTCGTCCCCTCCGTGTCCGCCCTTTCACCTCGGGTGGTGACCGACGCGGCGGCCTCCACGGGCTTTGCAGCGATCTTTGGCAACCTCTGGCTCGCAGCCCCCTGGCCTCCACAGATACTGGCTATTCCTGGCTTCACTGAGACGTCCTCCCTGTTTGAGCTATATCCCATTGTAGCCGCTGCACACACCTGGGGCCGCAGCTGGTCGGGCCAGACGGTGGTCTTTTCTACAGATAACCTGGCCTTTGTTCCCGGCAAATTTAATCAGGCGGCGGATGCTCTCTCCCGCTTTAACTTTGTTTCATTTTTTAATCAGGTACCCGGAGCCGAACTAACATCAGCAGCTATCCCGGACTGGTCTCAACTGATCCTGGATTAGCCCCACACTTGTCAGCAGCAACGCAACTCATCGATCACTCCCTCTCAGACAATACCCGCAAGGCCTATCAGTCGGCCTGGAGGGCCTTTAGTCGCTTCACATCATCTCACAATACAGAGTCCTCCCGGGTCAAACAAGTCCTTGCCTTCCTTTCCTACTGCCATTCGGACTTGGCATTATCCTTCAACACAATCCGGTTGTACTTGGCCGGGGTACAACACTTCACGTCCCTCCAGGACCCTACCAAACCCTCCTTATTTACCTTTCACGCCGTCCGGGCTCTCATGCGCGGCATTCAGAAACGTCGGCCAGTTTCCAGCGTCAAACGGCTGCCCATCACAGGCGAAGTGTTCAGGGACATGTCAGACATTTTGGCCTCTTCACCTTTCGGTCTCCATGTCAGTGTCGTCCTGCAAGCAGCCATACATCTGGCCTTCTACGGCTTCCTGCGCCCAGGCGAGTTTACCTGCAGTAGCCCCTCGGCACGTATGCTGTGCAAGCACCATCTAGTCAGGTTCGAGGACCACTTCATCTTGCACTTAGCGGTTTCCAAGACACAGCAGCTTGGCCCAGGGACGGACATACATTTCTATAAGACCTACAACCGCTGGTGTCCGGTTACTGTCCTCTCCCGCTTGTTGACCCTTTTGGCCGATCAACCAGGGACTGGCCCACTTCTACCCTTTCACTCAAAACCTCTCAACGCAGCCCAGTTCATGGAGCATGTCAGGATACTCCTGGGCATCCTTCACCTCAATCCTGCGCACTACTCAGGACATTCGTTTCGCATCGGGGCAGCTTCAACGGCCTCCCGCCAAGGGGTCCCGGTCCATGTTATTAAAAAGTTGGGTAGATGGAAGTCCTCCTGTTTTGCACGTTACGTACCCAATCCGCAGATTGAGATGGCCCAGGCCTTTGTCAAGCTTACCCAGTAACAGTCTGTGTTCAATAAAATGCTTCCCCTACCTGAGTGTTTTGCCCCCTTATTTTGGTATACCGTACGTTAGACCAAGGCACACTTTCAGGTCCATTTCAAGTAAGCGAGTTTATGTTATCCTTGTCTGTCATCCTTATCCGTATCGGTCAGAGGGCTCTACACCATAAATAGAAAGGCCAGTATGGTGGCCTGAAATTATGGGTGGAGCCCGGTGGTATATAAGCAGCCGTTCGCCCATCCTTCCTCGTCGGTTCCAGTGCGCGATACCCGCCCACCCGCCCCTTTTATCAGGCCTTTACTCTAGCACACTCCTCATATGAGTACTCATTTCACCCATTTCATATTTATTTCATTTTAAGGTATGCCCCCTTATTTTGGTATACCGTACGTTAGACCAAGGCACACTTTCAGGTCCATTTCAAGTAAGCGAGTTTATGTTATCCTTGTCTGTCATCCTTATCCGTATCGGTCAGAGGGCTCTACACCATAAATATATATATATATATATATATATATATATATATATATATATATATATATATACATATACATATACATATACATACACACACAGTATCTCACAAAAGTGAGTACAGCCCAGCCCAGGTGAGAAGTACAAAGATAAGTGTGTCTTGCCTACAGTCAAGCATGGTGGTGGTGTTCTCATGGTCTGGGGCTGCATGTGTGCTGCTGGCATTGGAGAGATACAGTTCTTTGAGGGAACCATGAATGCAAACATGTACTGTCACATACTGAAGCAGAGCATGATGCCCTTCCCTTCAAAGACTGGGCCGCAGAGCAGTATTCCAACATGATAATGACTCCAAACACCCAAACACACTTCCAAGACAACCACTGCCTTGCTAAAGAAGCCAAGGGTAAAGGTGATGGACTGGCCAAGCATGTCTCCAGACCTAAACCCTATTGAGCATCTGTGGGGCATCCTCAAATGGAGGATGGAGGAGCGCAAGGCCTCTAACATCCACCAGCTCTGTGATGTCATCATGGATGAGTAGAAGAGGACTCCGATGGCAACCTGTGAAGCTCCGGTGAACTCCATGCCCAAGAGGGTTAAGGCAGTGCTGGAAAATATTGGTGGCCACGCAAAATATTGATGCTTTGGGCCCAAATTGGAAATTGTCCCTTTGGGTGTACTCACTTTTTTTGCCAGTGGTTTAGACATTAATGGCTGTGTATTGAGTTATTTTGAGGGACAGAACATTTACACTGTTATACAAGCTGGACACTCACTACTTTACATTGTAGCGAAGTATCATTTCTTCAGTGTTGTAACATAAAAAGATATAATAGAATATTTACAAAGGGGTGTACTCACTTTTGTGAGATACTAATATATATATATACATATATATATATATATATATATATATATATATATATATATATATATATATATATATATATACACACACACACACACACATATATATATATATATATATATATATATATATATATATATATAATATTTTGTCAAGGAACATAGATTCAAGACTACATCTGATATATCAACTGTGTTATACAACCTTTGTAACATAAGCTACCAGTAGTGCACAGTAGAACAGGGCAAGACTAGTACCTGCAATATCACACCTCTAAAATAAATACTGAATTTCTGATACACTGGAAGTAGAACAAACTGTTTGCACCTGGGTTGGTTGTGTATGAACCCTTTACAACCACTTTTGACTACGGGAAAGCCTAAAATAAGGCTTGCCTGTAGCTACCCCGGATATCTCCTGTATCAGCATGTGTCGACATCATCGGCACATGCGCACTGAAGCAATGGCACGTCTGTGCTGTTGCTCCAGCTAGTATGCCTTTACATGCATGCGCGTGATGTCATGGCGGGTCCAGCCAGTCACAGCGCCGGAGCCCGCGATACCCGGTAGTAACTCTAGGAGCAATGTCGCTGGCCGAAGCAGTGTACAAGGACCGCTGCGGGGGCTTTGATCTAAGGTAAGTAATTCATAATGAGCTAGTATGCTATGCATACTAGCTCGTTATGCCTTTGTCTAACAGATTTTTTTTTTTCTGGTGGCTTTCCAACCACTTTAAGAGATGTAACATAAATGGAGGTGAGGGGGTAAAGATGTTAAGTATGCAGTAATTGCTGATAAGTGATGTTTCATGTTTCAAGCCCTGACCTTAGTAAATATTGCCTTATATACATTATTTTTAAACCATTTATCTTCTCTGTCCAAAATGTATATCTTACTATGCTCAAAACAGAATACAAGGATGCCTTGATAGTCCATCCACAGGATGAATTCATATACTATATGAATTCAATACTATACCGACTTTAAATTGCAGTTCTTGACAAAACACCTGCTCAAGGGAATTCTCCTAAATTAAAAAATAAATGTAATGTGCAGTTTTAAACCATAGAACTGGAATAGTGAACTTTCAAATCCATGTGGAATTTATAGATGACCAAAAAAATCAAAATCATATATTGTTATAACATTCCCTGTTGATGAAACCTTTTCCTTCAGGATCCTTCTATGATAGTCAAATTATTTGTTGTCAAGTCTAGTTAGCTGTTTTGCTTGAAATACTCCTTTGAGTATTGTTTTGGAAATCAGCTTGTCGTTGATCAAACTACCATTGTCAGTTATCCTAAAAGGTGATGATAATGCTTTCCTGACATCCAGATCCAGTCTTTCTTCTTTATAGGACAGAGACTGTTCCTACAACTTAAAAAAAGATGATTCCAGTCAGGAATTAAAAAGAGTTTCTAAACTCAGAAAAACTGCAGTTCTATTGAGTGTGCTTGTTTTGACATAAAACAAACCTAAAACTTGCAATGGCTTAAAATTCCTAAAATTCTGTTTAATCCAATTCCATCTTAAAATAATTTACACTATATACCAAGCCAAAATGTAACCAAATTATTTAATCAAAGTAAAATTATGAGCCATGTATTCCTCACTCTGCAAATGCAAGCTGAGACATGCAAACTGTTATTAACATATTATAGGCATACATGAATCCTGGACATCTGTGTTATAGGACCAATATCAAGTATGTATATAGATATGTAATACATGGTGACTGAAGGGATCTTTTGTATACTGGCATGGAAAGATCAAAAACCACATGAAACCAGAGATCTCTTACCATTATCTTTTGCTAGAAATTTATTGGTGGTAAGGATAGGTTGGTTGCAGCAAGTTCCTCCATAACGCTCAATTGGCAGCCACAATATGTCTCTATAGAATTTTAGGGATGTGTTCTCTGGAACAATCTTTTTCAACCAGCGTACCTAAGCACCCTGGCTTGCCTTCTGGGTTCTTCAGGGAAGCCTTGGCAAAATGCCTTAAAATGTACCAAAATTTACCAAATATTGTGTACAAGCCAGTGGATACATCAGGCCTAATTTATTTTTTTGTTACACAAATCCACAGGTTTCATTGTGCAACATTACAAACTTGGGCACTGTGCAAGCCAGCTACCAACATTGCAACAACCGCTGGCATCATTGATTGATAAGAAGGACATGTAGCCCCAGGAACAGCATCTTTGTTTGACCTTCCCCCCACTCCTCTGTCAGCACTGGGGTCATGTTAGCTGCAAGAGAGAGAGAAAATGAAAAAGAAGAAATGCTGGAATACCAGTCATACACTCAACATAAATTGCTTCTAATGTTGGGTGTCCTACAAGTGTGGAACCTCCACCGCATAACTATTAGTTACATTTTTTACATTTTAGAATAGAGTACCTCGAGTGCCTTGACTGGAAAAAGATTGAGAGACTGTAGGGACCTGGATTACCTGCTGGTGGCATTGTGTTTCCCTGGATGTAACTCCAGTGTGTACCAGCGGGTGTCTCCCAGCAGCCAGCAGACCCCGGTAATCAGTTTCTGCCTAAAGCTGGCAGCTGGGAGAGTGTCACGTACCTGGGTGAGGCCGAGCTGACGGACGGGCTTTCTCTTACACCTCCTGTCCTGTTTCTCCTGAATTTGGTGAGAGGATATGTCAGAGCACGGAGTGGCACAAATGCCTGGTTGGAGATCCTGGGCAGAAGGTACTTGCAGCAGGTGCCAAGCAGCGTTTGTGGACTGGCCGATGCAGATACACACCAACAGGTTGCCTGACGTTTTGACCAATTGGGAAACGGTTCTCACGACCCATTATGTAAGGCCTATTAGAGCCTCTGACTAATCACATGCTTCAAAAAAAAACCCCCCCATTGGAATCTATAGTCCAGCCACCTGTATGTAGATTTGCGGGCCGGATGCATGGGTAGGGGGGTGGCTCACGTGCGCCCCTAATGGATGGGACACCACTGTTTGCACTAGTGAAAGACTGATGAAGTACATTACTGTTGCTTTCTATAATCAGACAAAGGAATTGAACTTTGTTAGCCATTGCCCTAAGTTTGTTCGGAGATTATATCCCCACTTTCAGATGATTCTAACCAATTCAGATCTGCCTCTAAACATCAAGAATCTCTTCCTTTGCTGCCCTTAGCCCCCACAAATGCTACAAAGTGCTCCTTACCTCCTGTATATAAGTACTGTGCTTTCATTAACTGCCCTTCCCCTGCATTTAACCCACTTAGGGCACCTCCTACAGTTCTGTTACCCATGACTACCTCTCAGACACCTTCCTCTGCTTCTGCTAAATTTTTCTTAATGCTCCCCAATCTGCCTCCATGCTGCTTGCCGATAGGGTCCAGTCCACCTCCATTCTGCCTGCTGATGGGGTCCAGTCAACTCCCATTCTGCCTGCCTAAGGGGTCCAGTCCATCTCCAAGATGCTTGCTGATGGGGTCCAGTCCACCTCCAAGCCACCTGCTGATGGGTTTCAGTCTGCCTCAATGCCTACTGATGGGGTTCAGTCTGCCTCAATACTTGCCTCTGGTGATCCCCTGTCTGCTGCCAAGCTTGCTTCTGGTGGTCCACTATCTGCTGCTAGCCTGCCTCTTGTGGGGCACTCTCTGCTGCCCAATTTGCCTCTGGTAGTGTGCTGTCTGCTGCCAAGCCTGCTCTGCTGGTCCACAGAGTGCTACCAAGCCTACTGCTGGTGATACGCTGTCTGGTGCCAAACCTGCCTCTGGTGGTCCACTGTCTACTGTCAAGTTGGCCTGTAAGGATCCACTGCCAGCTGTCAAGTCAGCCAGCACTTGTTCCCTGACTAGTGCCCAGCCAGACTTTGCTAATTCCCTAGATGCTGCCCAGCCGGACTTTTCTGGTTCCCTGGCCACTGCCCTGCCAGACTTTGCTGGTTCCATGGCCTTTGTGGGTTTCCTGACTGCTGCCCACCTGGACTTTGCTGGTGCTCGAGCCGCTGCCCAGCTGGATTTTGCTAGTTCCTGGGCTGCTGCCCAGCCATACTTTTCAGATTTTTATGATTCCCTACCTGCTGCCCAGCTGGACTTTGTTGGCAGGATACCTAGCCTGCTTCCAGATCCCCAGCAGGGGGCACGGTATAGCACCCGGAGGCCGCTCCTTAAGGAGGGGGACTGTCAGGACCTTAATCACTTGCTGGAGGCACTGCGGTTGCCTTGGCAGAGGATTTTAATCCCCATGTTCACCAGTGAATGTCTTCCAGCAGCCAATAAACCCCAGTAATCAAAAACACTGCTCTAGAAGCCTTGTTGTGCTTTGTTTTGTTTTGGTTTCACTTTTATCTTGCAGGGCATAGCATAAATCAATTTCATCACCTGCCAGTTAAGGAGAAGTTGAGGAAGCAACTATAGAGAAGGCTCTAGAGACATAGATAAAGATAAACATTATCTTAGACAAAAACTCTGTCTTAAAGGGGAACTAATCATAATAACAATTATGATATATATACAAATGTAGATATTAATTCAGCATATTTAGAGAGGGAAGGGATTCTATCAGCCAATGGGGACATTAGATGATTTGTTCACAGTAACCGGATAAATCCACTATGATTTGATCTTATCAAGACTATTAAATGACAGTGCTGACTTCAATCTCCTCATTAATTCCTCTGGGTGTCAATGTATTGAGGGTGAAAATCCAGTATGTTTCCTGTCTCACAACATTTCAAACCGTTCTGCTGGGGAATATGTGTCTGGGATGGATTCAAGGACCCATGCTATCAGTAATCTTGAAGATTGTGGTATTCCAGGAAATTACAGGGGATGTTATGCTTAGGGAGACCCTAAGCATAGAAAATCTGCAGTGCTTCCCAAACCTAGCACGTAAAGTCCTGATGGTATGGCCCACATACAACATACCACAAAGGCAGGAGAGGCAGTACACCACAAACATTGATTAACAATTATGAAAGGTGTTAAAGATATAAGTCTTTCCCTTATGGACAAAGAATTTTTGTCCATGTTGGATGTGAGCACATGTCAGGCATAAAGATTTTTGCATTGAAACATGCTCACCTGTGCAATTAGTGCCAATTGAATTTTGTCAGTGGATGATGTGATAGGTTTGATTTTACTAGGGGCGACTTTCACTTTTATGTTAGGTGCCTTTCTGTAGGCAAATTGGTGAACCATGGAGATGGTAGTTTTAAGACGGGGGTCCTGGGGGTCCTGTAATACGGACCAGTGTCTTTTGAACACACTCTCCATTCTCTGGTGTTTATTATGGTATTGTGTAATAAACAAAAGTAAGATTTATTACACCCCTAGTAAATTCAAACCTATCAAATCATCCACTGACACAATTCAATTGACACTCATTCTGCTGGTGGGCATGTTTCAATGCAAAAAATCGTTATGCCTCACGTGCTCACATCCAACATGGCCAAAAATTCTTTGTCCATAAGGGAAAGACCTATATATTTAACACCTTTCATAATTGTTCATCAATGTTTGTGGTGTACTGCCTCTCCTGCCCTTGTGGTATGTTGTATGTGGGCCGTACCATCAGGACATTACATGCTAGGTTTCAGGCGCCCCGCAGTCCCCCGTCATTTCCTGGAATACCACAAACAATCTTCAAGAGAACTGGAAGTATGGGTCCTTGAATCCATCCCAGACATATATTCCCCAACAGAGGACACCTAGAGGAATGAACGAGGAGACTGAAGTGAGCACTGTCATTTAACCACTTGAGACCCGCGCTATAGCCGAATGACGGCTACAGCGCGGACCTCCTTTGCCGGGACTACGTCTATTGACGTCGCCCCGTGCACGAGCGGCCTGCGCGCCCCCTGAGGGGTGCTCGCGGCGAGCTCTGTGATCGGCAAATCTATGAGATCCCGACCCCTTATCACCTGATCAGCTGTCAGCCAATGACAGCTGATCATGTGATACAACGGAGCCGGTAATCGGCTATTATTCCTCCTCGCGCTGACAGCGCGAGGAGAAAAAAAAGAGCCGATCACCGGCCAGCCCTGCCAGTGCCCACCTGCCCCCTGCCAGTGCCCACCTGCCCCCTGCCAGTGCCACCTCATTAAAAAATAAGTGCCCCCCATCAGTGCCACCCAGCAGTGCCCACAGTGCCACCCAGCAGTGCCCGCAATCTGCCTCAACAAAGGTGCTGCACCCCAGTGCCACATATCCGTGCCCATCAGTGTCATCTACCAGTGCCCATCAGTGCCCAGCAGGGCCGCCCATCAGTGCCCAGCAGTGCCACCTATCAGAGCCACCTATCAGTGCCACCTATCAGTGCCCATCAGTCCCATATATCAGTGGTACCTATCAGTGCCCCTTAGTGCCACCCATCCGTGCCACCCATCCGTGCCACCCATCCATGCCATCTTATCTGTACCCATCTTTGCCCATCAGTGCCGCCTTATCTGTGCCTATTAGTGCTGCCCTAACTATGCCTATCAGTGCCCACCAGTGCAGCCTATCAGTGCCCACCAATGCAGCCTATCAGTGCCCACCAATGCAGCCTATCAGTGCCCACCAGTGCAGCCTATCAGTGCCCACCAGTGCAGCCTATCAGTGCCGCCTCATCAGCGCACTTCAATGAAGGAGAAAAATGACCTGTTTGCAAAATTTTATAACAAACTATTAAACATGATTTTTTTATTTTATTTTTTGCATCTTTTTTTGTTTGTTTAGCAAAAAAATAAAACTCCCAGCTGTAATTAAATACCACCAAAAGAAAGCTCTATTTGTGGGAAAAAATTATAAAAATGTCATTTGGGTACAGTGTTGCATGCCCGCGCAATTGTCATTCAAAGTGCATCAGCGCTGAAAGCTGAAAATTGGTCTGGGCAGGAGGGGGGTTTAAGTGCCCAGTAAGCAAGCGGTTAATAGTGTTGATAAGATCTCCTTGATCAAATCCTAGTGGATTATCATCCTTGATGTAAACAACGTCACTTTCTGTTTACTCGGCTGCAAATGGAGCCGGATTTTAAAAAATATACAGTATTCAGATATACCATTTTCAGTGATCTGAATACTTTGAAGTGCAAAGGAGGGACTTGGGGTCTTTTAGACCCCTGATCTCTCCGTAAAGAGTACCTGTCACCACCTATTACTGTCACAAGGGATGTTTACATTCTTTGTGACAGCAATAAAAGTGATCAATTTTTTTTTTTTTTTTAAACACAATTATTTAAAAATAAATAAGAAAAAAAAAACATTTTCAAACCGCCCCCGTCACCGCGAGCTTGCACAGCAAAAAAAGCGCATATGGAAGTCGTGCCCGCATATGTAAATGGTGTTCAAATCACACATGTGAGATATTGCTGCAATCGTTAGAGCGAGGGTTTTTAACTATACTATACTATAGCCAAAAGACAGCTGCAGCGCGGACGCCAATTGCCGGTAGGCCGTCCCTGGATGTCCTCCTGTTTACTTCCACAATGCGCGCTCCCGCGAGCGTGCATTGGGGAAGTTCTGTTCTGGCCGTGTTCCTTGGACAAAGCCAGTCACAGATCGCTGTAAATGGCCAATCACAGCGGCCGTTTACAGCGTGATTGGCGTGTCCAATGAGAGATGATTTCATATGTAAACACATGAGATCATCTCTCATCGCCGGCTCTCCCTCCTCACACAGACAGCGTGTGAGGAGGGAGAGATGAACGGCTGCAGTGGCCGTGAGTAGGAAAAAAAAAACACATAAAATAAAGTGCCCACAATGTCACTGCCATCTGTCCCTACTGCCATCTGTCCCCACTGCCACCTGTCCCCACTGCCACCTGCCAGTGCCATCTGTCCCTAGTGCCACCTGTCAGTGCCATCTGTCCCCAGTGCCATCGTCAGTGCCATCTGTCCACAGTGCCACCTGTCAGTGCCATTTGCCCCAGTGCCACCTGTCAGTACCATGTGCCACATATAAGTGCCATCTGTCATCAGTGCCACGTATAAGTGCCATCTGTCATCAGTGCCATATCAGTGTCACGTGTCATCAGTGCCACATATTAGTGCCATCTGTCATCAGTGCCACGTATCAGTGCCATCTGTCATCAGTGCCACCTGTCAGTGTCACGTGCCATCTGTTATGTGTCACATGTCATCAATGCCATGTATCAGTGTCATCTGTCATCAGTGTCACGTGTCATCAGTGCCACGTATTAGTGCTATCTGTCATCAGTGCCACGTATTAGTGCCATCTGTCATCAGTGCCACATATTAGTGCCATCTGTCATTAGTGTCACGTATCATCAGTGCCACGTATCAGTGGCATCTGGCATCAGTGCCACGTCAGTGTAACGTGTCATTGTCCTGGTGCTCCAGGGCCTTCAAAAGTGTAATAGGTAGTCAGCAAGTTAGATGTGTAATATATGCTCCCAGAACACCTGATGGTGCTCCCTGCATGTTGGGCCTCTCTGAGTGGCTAGGCTGTGGAAAAGTCCCACACATGTGGTATCGTAACTTAAGAAGAGTAGCACAATTTATTTTTGGGCGTCATCTGTGGTATACACATGCCATGTGAGAGAAATAACCTATTACAATGACAATTTTGTGAAAAAAAATCTTCATTTTGCAAAGAATTGTGGGAAAAAATTACAACATCAAAAAGCTCACCATGCCTCTTACTAAATACTTTGGAATGTCTACTTTTAAAAAGGGGTCATTTGGGGGGTATTTGTACTTTCCTGGCTTGTTCGGGTCTCAAGAAATGAGATAGGCCACCAGTACATCAGATGTGATCAATTTTGTATGATTTGCACCACAGCTTGTAGACTCTCTAACTTTCACAAAGACCAAATAATATCCACTAATTTGGGTTATTTTTACCAAAGATATGTAGCAGTATAAATTGTGGCCAAAATTTACGAAGACAAATTAATAATTTGCAATATTTTATCACAGAAACAAAGAAAAATTTGTTTTTTTTCTAAATTTTTTAATTTATAGCGCAAAAAATAAAAAACCCAGAGGTGATCAAATACCACCAAAAGAAAGCTCTATTTGTGGGGAAAAAAAGGACAAAAAAATTATTTGGGTACAGTGTTACAAGGAAGTAATTGTCATTCAAAGTGTGAGAGCACTGAAAGCTGAAAATTGGTCTGGTCACGAGGGGGGTTTAAGTGCTGGAAAATAATGGTTATCACACAAAATAATGACACTTTGGGCCCAATTTGGACATTTTCACTTAGTGGTGTACTCACTTTTGTTGCCAGTGGTTTAGACATTAATGGCTGTGTGTTGAGTTATTTTGACGGGGCGTCAAAGTTACACTGTTATACAAGCTGTACACTCACTACTTTGTAGCAAAGTGTAATTTCTTCAGTGTTGTCACGTGAAAAGATATAATAAAATATTTATAAAAATGTCAGGGGTGTACTCACTTTTGTATATCCTTATTTTTAGTTTATTTCATTTTTACATATACAGTAATATACATGTATCCAATTATTATTTAGAATGTGCATAATATGCTCATTATCACAATGAATGTGTTTATTTCATTACAACAACAGTGAGTATACTCATGTTTGTTTTCACAATTCAATCTTCTAGCTTGCTTCTTTATTGATAGGTATGCAAGCCTATCAGATGTTCTTCTTAGGCCTTTTTTCCTTATAGGATTGATAGATGTGATAGCTAATTATGGTCTAAAGAAGAAGCAGTTGCTTCTAAATGCATTACAGCCCCTTTCACATCAGTACGCCAAGTATCTTGTTCCTATGATGTCATGTCCGGCCTGGCGACATCTTGCGGTTCACGCTGGTCACGGCGGTGATCGGCTGTTTCCTGGTTCCATCACAAACACTATGTGTTTGAGCCTGCCACGGCTATCAGGATGATTTGGAGAAACTCCGGGACTGGCGATTACTATTATACATGCCTACATGATTCATCCATCTTGTGAGTTGCTAATTTGCTTTTAACTAGTAGACCTACAATTTTAATGCAGCACTTAGTCTGGAGCCCCTCTAGTCTTGCTTGTGTGCCTAATGTTCTAGAAGAGTCCTTGCTAGCTCTTCCCATCTACGGATAGGAGATCTGTGTGAAAAGCTGTAGGCCTAGTTTGAGGAACCAAGGCTGAAGCCCATGCCTAGAGGGTATTATCCCTCTGTATGCGGGTCGGTGTTCCTGGTGGTCACATGGGTCTAATTTTTTCTTATTCTAGAATCATTATTTTAAGATAGAAACATTAGAACCCCTTTTTTGTGGCTGATGTAATTCAGAAGAAGTTCTGTGTAATCTTTTTGAATGCTGTGGTCCACCTAGCGACTTCTAGACGAGGAGTTGTGGGAGTCCCCAAGAAGACATTGGGCATTCCTTTTTTTTTTATTCCACCTCTCAAAGCCACATTCAAATAAATGTTAAAACTGCATTCAAGTCTGGACCTACATTTCTTCAGAGATGCAAGACAATGGAATTGATACATCCTTGGGACAAGGCATTCCTGGGAGTCCTCCTTTTAAGCTAAGGCCCTTTTAGAGGAACTAAACAATAAAAAATATCAGAACACTATACAGTATGTTAAAATCTTCACTTAGCATAGCTTAAGATGCCCTGTTACTCAGGTGCTGCAACAGCATTGGGATGTATTGGCCACAATTGTAGCATATAAAAGTGGTCATACACAGAAAAAAATCTTTATAATGTTTAAAGTGATATTAAATTCAATGCTTTTTTAATTAAAGTAAAAAGCATGATATACTTACCTGCTCTGGGCAATTATTTCACACAGAGACGTCCCTTACCTCTTCTTTGGTGGTCCCCTGCAGGTACTCTTCCTCTCCTCCGAGTACCCCTGTAGTAAGCCGTGTGCTATGGGGGCACAAAAGTGGGAGCACTCCTGAGTCTGGCTGTGTGCATCCATAGACACAAGCAGCGGGGCTCGGCCATGCCCTCCACTCCCTCCTTTACAGGATTTACCTGACAGCAACAGAAGCCTAAAGCTCCCACTGCTCACAGTTTTGCCTGTGAATACAGGAAGAGAAGAGTACGAGGCTGCTGGTAATGATAGCCAGATTATCGAGATCTCCAATCACGTCACTTCTGCTTACTGTAAAGCATCAGTATTTGGAGATATAGACGAGATGTTGTTTTGATATAACATTGGCAAGTGTATACACTCCGGTACACAAAGAGTTTGCTGTTTTGACAGAACAGCGGCTAAGGAGGAAAAAGTTGTCACCGCCTTGGAGGCGGCCATGTTGTTTGATAATATCAGGTGAACTAACATTGTCCACTCATAATATCATTTCCCGGAGTGTACATGCTTTACAGCGTGTCAAAACAGCAACTTGTCTAAATCTCCAGTTACTGATGCTTTATAGTAATCGGAAGTAACGTGATTGGAGATCTCGATGAATTGGATATTTTGACAGAAAACCGCCAGGAACAGCGCAGTGTTTAGAAGGGGACAAGTAGTGGGGTGTTTTTTACCTTAATGCAGGGAATGCATTAAGGTAAAAAAAAAACACCTAGACTAGAATCACTTTAAGTACAGTATATGTATTGCTATTTTTTTCTTTACATTCTAACTTCCCAGCATCTTCCAAACATGTAAAAGTCTGTTATGGCTGGACCGACCTTTTAACTGCGCTCAGAAAATTTTCACTTAGTAATTGTAGCATTCTTAGAGTCAAACAATCTATTTCTTCAGATCATTTTACTGTCCACCATTTCCATTACAATGCCATTGGTTACAGCTATACATGCAAAGTACTCACCTAACACCACTTTGCTGTAATTATAACTTTGCTGCCGACTTTCAGATTTGACAGGCTCCGTCTTGTCTGCCCAATGAAGCTATGGCATTTATTTACATTCTCAATAACATCTTGCTGAAAATGAATTGCAGCAGGGATTGATATATTGACATGCAATGCTAGCACTGTGTCTATTATAAGACATGAACAAAAGCCATGAAGAATTCACTGTTTATCACATCTTCTGTTTCAGAATCATTAAATATAAAACAATTTTTTTTTTCTAGCAAGTGGATGAATTATCATTCCAAAACAGCATGGAACATATTTAGTCAGGGCTTTTAAAGGGTAATAATTTTCTATGACATTTGTTGTACTTGAGAAAGCAAAAGAGGTGTTTATGGTAAAAGTGAATTAAAGATCCTGGAGTAATTTGTGACACATTTTTAATCTTGTTTCACAAATTCTGTTTACCAATGATGGATAATAAATTACAAATATATATTTTTTTATTAATAATGAATACTGTAAGTGCACATTTTCATGATATAACTTAAAAGCTAGGTTTTATCATGACAAATTCTTGAAAACCCATTGTACTGTATTTAATTGCTAGGCATCTTTTATATTGTTGTATTGGTCTACAAAACAGGAATTCACACACATAACTGTAGTAAAGTTTACCAGGGTCAAGAGGTCTAGTCTTGGCAAATAACAATGCCACATGAGCTAAAACAATGAATGAAAAAGGGATATTTTGGGACAGTATGTGATCTAGCAAGGAAGCATTTTTCATGATTTGCATGTATATCCTGTATATAAAGGCAAAACGTATACATGCAAAGCAGATGTTGTAAAAGCAGATACTACAGAAATAATGTTAATTGTTTAAATGTAAGTATTGATAAATAATCATTAGTGGAAAGTCAATGTTTTACCATTTAAAAGGAAATAATAATACAGTAATGCTGTAAAGTAAGCATGCTGTTAAAGATTTTACATACATACATGTATGTATGCAGTATCCCATAAAAGTGAGTACACCCCTCACATTTTTGTAAATTTTTTATTATATCTTTTCATGTGACAGCACTGAAGAAATGACACTTTGCTACAATGTAAAGTAGAGAGTGTACAGCTTGTATTAGTCCCCTTTCACATATGCGGACCATTCAAGTCCACCTGTCAGTTTTGTCAGGCGGACCTGAATGGACGCTCCATGTACCTCTATGGAGCGACGGATGTCAGCGGTAACATGTCCGCTGACATCCAATCTGCTCCGCTAAATCTAGACGGATGGAAACCCTATTTTCTATCCATCTGGTGGATCGGATCGGATGAAAACGGACAGGTGGTTTGTTTTTATCCGATCTCTCCATAGAGGAGAGCAGAGATTTGACAAGTCCCTCTCTGCACAATGAGCGGAGACGGACTTGTCCTCTGCCTGCTCAGCCGGGATCAACGCTTTGATCCCTGCTGAGTAGGGATGAACAAAACACCCCCCCGGCTCGGGTCGCACCAGAACCTGCGAACGGACCTAAAATTTGTGCAAACTTTAGAACCCCATTAAAGTCTATGGGACTTTAACGTTCAAAATCAAAAGTGCTAATTTTAAAGGCTAATATGTAAGTTATTGTCCTAAAAAGGGTTTGGGGACCCGGCTCCTGCCCCAGGGGACATGTATCCATGCAAAAAAAAGTTTTAAAAATGTCAGTTTTTTCAGGAGCACTGATTTTAATGACGATTAAAGTGAAAAAAAAGAAATATTACTTTCAATGTCGTGCCTGGGGGGTGTCTATAGTATACCTGTGAAGTGGCACGTGTTTCCCGTGTTTAGAACAGTCCCTGCACAAAATTACATTTCTAACGAAAAAAAAGTAATTTAAAACTGCTTGCGGTTTTAATGTAATGTCTGGTTCCGGTAATATGGATGAAAATCATTGAGAAAAATGGCAAGGGTAGCCCCCCTGCCCATTACCAGCCCCTTTGGGTCTTGTATGGATATTAAGGGGAACCCCATACCCAAATTAATTAATGAATGAATTAATTTAATTTTTAATAAAAAAAAAAGGAAAGGTGTGGGGCCCCCAGGCCCTATATACTCAGAACAGCAGTATACAGGTGGTGCAAACAAGATAGGGACTGTTTAGGTTTATTGTTAAGTAAAATCGGTTTGTAATTTTGAAGTGGTACATTTTTAAAGTGTAGCTCCAATCAAAAAATCTATTTCTAAGCTTTTTTGAAAACATAGGGAAGGGTTATTACCCCTGTAACATTTTTTTGTCAATCTGTGCATCTCTTCAAAAGATTTCACCTCACTTTCTGTCCCAATGACCAATGTTTTTGAAAATGTGGGTTTTTTAGTAAAACAAGGATTGGGATAAAGCATCAGTGGAGAGGAGACACGTTTTTCCCATATCAACTCTTACAGGAGAGAATTTCCCTTCCATGGGGTAGATTTCATCTCACTTCCTGTTGTCTCCTTCCGTTTGCAAGTAGGAGACGCTTGTAAGTTGGATGTTTAAAAGTAGGGGCCTGCCCTATATGCTCTGCAGAAATTTGGGCCTAAGGTGTTGGTGTTGCCACAAGTTAACACTGAAGCCCTCAAAGGGAATCTTGGTGGGCGCTGGAGCGCCCTGCTGTGAACTATTATACTTATAAATACTGGAGTTGCCTGCGATATAGGATCAGCAGAACACCAGCAATTGGGGTAGCTTTAGGTGCACACTGTGCAGATGACACAGTACACAGACTAATTACTGCAGTTGCCTGCCTGTGGTATAGGATGTGAAGGATACCAGCAATTGGGGTAGCTTTAGGTGCACACTGTGCAGGTGGCACAATACACAGACTGTAACTGCTGCAGCTGCCTGTGGTTTAGGACCAGAACAACATGAGCAATTGGGGTAGCTTCAGGTGTACACTGTGCAGCAGGCACAATACAATGACTAACTGCTGCAGCTGCCTGTGGTATAGGACCAGAACAACACCAGCAATTGGGGTAGCTTCAGGAGTACACTGTGCAGGTGGCACAATACACCGACTGTAACTGCTGCAGCTGCCTGTGGTATAGTACCAGAACAACACCAGCAATTGGGGTAGCTTCAGGTGCACACTGTGCAGGTGGCACAATACACCGACTGTAACTGTTGCAGCTGCCTGTGGTATAGGACCAGAACAACACCAGCAATTGGGATAGCTTCAGGTGCACACTGTGCAGGTGGCACAATACACCGGCTGTAACTGCTGCAGCTGCCTGTGGTATAGGACCAAAACAGCACCAACAATTGGGGTAGCTTCATGTGCACACTGTGCAGGTTGCACAATACAACGACTGTAACTGCTGCAGCTGCCTATGGCATAGGACCAGAACAACACCAGCAATTGGGGTAGCTTCAGGTGTACACTGTTCAGGTGGCACAATACACCGGCTGTAACTGCTTCAGCTGCCTGTAGTATAGGACCAGAACAACACCAGCAATTGGGGTAGCTTCAGGTGTACACTGTGCAGGGGGCATGCACCGTCTGTAACTGCTGAATCCTGCCTGTGGCCAATTATGGCTCTCTTCGCTGATGGCACTGTGATTGGCCAAGCATGCGGGTCATAGTTCATGCTTGGCCAATCATCAACCAGCAATGCACTGCGATGCCGCAGTGCATTATGGGCCGTGAGCGCCACTCGAATTTGGCGCAAACGAAAAATTGGGCCCAATTAGCCATTTTCCCTCCCTGGTGTCAGCATGGCACCTCATGGCAAATAACTCTCTGAGGATCTGAAAAAAAGAATTGTTGCTCTACATAAAGATGGCCTTATTTATAAGAAGATTACCAAGACCCTGAAACTGAGCTGCAGCACGGTGGCCAAGACCATACAGCAGTTTATCAGCACAGGTTCCACTCAGAACAGGCCTCGTCATGGTCGACCAAAGGAGTTGAGTGAATGTGCTCAGCGTCATATTCAGAGACTCTCTTTGGGAAATAGACGTATGAGTGCTGCCACCATTGCTGCTGAGGTTGAAGGGGTGGGGGGGTCAGCCTGTCATTGCTCAGACCATACACCGCACACTGCATCAAATTGGTCGGCATGGCTGTCTTCACAGAAGGAAGCCTCTTCTAAAGATAATGCACAAGAAAGCTTGCAAACAGTCTGCTGAAGACAAGCAGACTAAGGACATGGATTACTGGAACCATGTCCTGTGGTCTGATGAGACCAAGATAAAAATATTTGGTTCAGCGGCAACCAGGTGAGGAGTACAAAGACAAGTGTGTCTTGCCTACAGTCAAGCATGGTGGTGGGAATGTCATAGTCTGTATTTGTATGAGTGCTGCCGGCACTGGGGAGCTACAGTTCATTGAGGGAACCATGAATGCCAACATGTACTGTGACATACTGAAGTCGAGCATGATCCCCTCCCCTCGGAAACTGGGCTGCAGGGCAGTATTCCAACATCCCCAAACACCTCCAAGATGACCACCACATTGCTAAAGAAGCTGATGTTAAAGGTGATGGGGGCCAAGGGTATCTCCAGACTGACTTACTGAGCATCTGTGCACTTGGAAGTAAAGTCGCTGTAGATCCGAGGAGGACATGCAAGGAAAATAAAAAAACATTTTAGCTTGCACATGATTTTTATGATAAAATCAGCAAAGCTTTCACTTATTTCAGATCTACCCCTTAGATTTAGAGCGACTGCACTTCCACTTTGCACTTGCAGTGCAAAGTGGATTTGCCTTTCGTAAATAACCCCCTGTTTTTGTAAATATTTACTTTGGCAAGAGGCATGAGTTTATGTGGGGATGGCACCCTAATGAGCACCTTTTCAAGCTGTGTCTGTTGATTTGAACACTGATAAACCACTGGGATACTCACTGTTCAATTGGATTATTTGAGTTATTGGAGTCTATTTAGGACTAATTTTTTATGAGCTGGGAAATGCGTGATGACAGACAGTTTACCTAAAATCCGACCATTAGTATGCTCCTTCAGACAATTTTTGGACAATTTTTGGGCAACAAATGTTGAATAGCAGGCTAGTAAATTTTCGGCGGACAACAGTCTGTTGTCAGATTTTCATATCGTTTGTACACAAGTCCGTCACACAAAAGTCCAAATTACAAACACGCATGCTCGGAATCAACACTCACCAAACACGACATTAGCAGAAGGTGCCCAAAGGATGGCACTCAAGAGCTGAAATTCCATGTAGTATGCTACTACGTTCACGTTTGTTGGCTGACAATTGTGCGCCGTCAGTATGTAAGACAAAATCGAGGCACTTGCCCTTTGGACAAAAGTCTGACGCTTTGTCTGCCGAAATCGCGTGTACGAGGCTTAAGGCATGTATTAGAATTTCTATGTGTAGATCAATAATAAATTGTTATTTTATGTCCAATTCATTTATATATTGGTGAAGTACCTTATTTAAAATCCCATAGGTAAACAATAAATGCTGTATACGTGTTGAATATGGGTAGAGGCGCATCACACTGTGCATCAGAGGTCAACAATAAATTCTTCATTCTTAACAATTTGTTGTGTTCTCCGTTCTCTTTCACTACATGAAAGATGTCAGCATTTGGAACTTTACCTTAAAGGTAGCTTTTTTTCCTCTACTACCATAACTTCTAGTTGCCGGTTTAAGAAATACAAACATTAGGCTGTCACAAAGCCTCATCTATGCATTTTTCAAGATCCCAAAAAGAGTCCCACAAAAACTGCCCATGTTTCGACCTAAAGAAACAACTGCTTTTGATGTAAACCAAGGCCTTACCAACTTTTCCAAGCACAGTAAAGAATCAGTTTTACCCACTGGATGTTGGCCATTCCACCCAAACACATCTGCACAGGACCAGAGGTTTCAGGTCTACAGAAAATGCAATTCTTCTGATATCAGGCACTCACAAAGCACAATCAAAATCTTCAAGAACAATTGCATCCTGAGTGTAAAAACGATCAAATAATGTATTCTACCAAGGGTATCAAAGCTCTCATTGGTGTTACGCCACACTCCTTATGTGGTATGTCGTTGTATATAACAGCATATAAAGGAATCACTTGTAAAGAGATTTGCATGGCAAAAACCTTGTCATCCTACGAAACCTGATTGGCACATTACAGGGTTGATCTGTCCTTACCATAGTTGGCTTTAGTAGATCAGTCTTCTAATTCCTAATCTGCCGATTTAAGTTTACTTGCAGTTACCCACCCTTGTCTTTCGTTCACTATATCCCATAAGTATTCTACCATGCTTATGTGAGGAAAATAAAAAAAACTGTATACTTACCTATCTGTAATTTTCCTTTTCCTGACACATATGCAAGGTAGAATATTAGTTATTTTAGTTTCTGTTTTGATTTACTGCCAGATAGGCTATTACGATTGCTAATATAGAGAGGGAATTATTTATTTAGAATATTTGTTCCTATCAGTGTAGTTGTGTGGAGCTACCTATCGGTATGCTGCCTTGCATATGTACCAGGAAAGAAAAATTGATGAAATTTTCATTTACCTGAGAAAATATGTAAATACTTGAATGTCCACAGCTTGACCACGATATTTATTTAAGCTGCTATTTTTGATATGGAGATGCTTGTTCTTGACATTGAATCCTGAAACATTACTGTATATGCACTAGGCCTTAATTTAGCATCTAAACCCAAAATAAACATTTATATATTGCAGCTTACTTTGTGTGTATTGGCTGCATTAGTTTTAATGATTTTTTGTCCTGGTAATACTGAGAATAACATGCTTTCTGCCCCTTCATATCTGCACTCATTTGTCCACTGTATCTATGGGGGCATCCACGGTTGTCACACAAGTTGCCTGCCTTTGTTAATCTCCATTACATGATGGATTAAAGAGACCAATAGTCTATACAGTAAAGATAAGCTTGCAGGAATTGACAAGATCATCAAGTATTTCCTGTATGTGCTGAAAATCTTCTTAGCCTGAAAAGTGAAAACAAACACAGCCATGACATCTAAGAACTGGTAAGCTGCATTATATCTTTTTTTTTTTTTGGGGGGGGGGGGGGGTGGTTAGATATGCTTTAACTGTTTTCTGTTGATGTAAATTGCCATTCCTAATTACTTAATAGTAACAACATAAGGGTAAAACATTTTGGGAAATACGTTATTGGTCATAGTTACAAATCAGGAACCTAATTTGATTTCCCTAAGGAATAAAATACTCTTTCTTTTTTTATCTTAATAGATTTTTATTCAGGTTTTCAGTATACAATGAATAAACAGGATAGAATGTACAGCATTAGGTAACGTACAATATTAGAACTGAAAGTACATCAAGTTAACAAAGGCGGCATTTGCTAAGATATCTCTAGAGATGGTAAAGTGTATGTAGGCATCTGAGGATGCGGTTGTACGCCTAGCTATTATAGAAAAAAAAATAAAAGAGGAAAGGAAAAAAACAAAAAAAAACAAAGAGAACACGAACAGGCTTCAAACTAAATAAAGGACAATGAAATAGTAACGTTTCCCGCCTATAGAAGGACGTCAGGAAGGTGAGATAAGTGTCGTCCGCTATGTAAATTAGAGAAGCCTAGATATCGATGGACACACACAATGGAGAAATCAACATTTCAATGTGATAAATAATAACATAAGTAAAATCAAGGATCCAGCTGGTAATCTAGTCTTGAGGAAGACTGGGTCAGTACCGTTTGCCATATTCTTCAACTACTTCGGAGAGAGAGGATGTTCCACCCGAGCACCCCCTGAGGGATCTATGCTGTGCTCGAGCAGAGCCATCCCCTCCTGCACCGATGGTTGCGTTGGGACTTGTTTCAAAGATTAAGGATAAAATAGTGGGATCAACTTAGGGGAGTTGACCCAGTCTTTCCATTGTTGCCAGTTAGAGAGAAGTCGGGTTTTGGGGCCTCGTCTGAGTGCGAGTACTGTTTCATGTATGTAATGTGTGTGGGTGGTGCTAATTACTTCTGTTAAGGTAGGTGGATCAATGTCCTTCCACTTCCGTGCTATATTTAAGCGTGCTGCTAGGAGTATGTGTATTATGATGTTTCTGGTCGGGTTAGGAAATTGTTCAATAGTTAAGGACAGGAGGGCGAGGTAGGGGGATTCTGTGACTGATTGTTTGGTAACCTCGGCGATCAGCTTGAATACTGATTGCCAGTAGCCCTTGAGTTTGGGACATTTCCAAAATATGTGCATAAGGTTCCCATGTTGGCCACATTTCCGCCAACATGTGCCGTCGTTAGTCAAGTCAAATTTGGAGACTATGTCGGGGGTCAAATACCAACGGTATGTCAGTTTATACATTAGTTCCCATAAAGAAGCGCAACATGTAGCTTTATAAGTGGATTGGTAGGCTTGTTCCCATTGTTCCAATGTGAATTGCCGGTCGAAAGCTGTTTCCCAGCGTAGATTTGCTGCTGATCGTGTAAATGTGGATTTATGTTGGAGTAATTTGTAGAATAGAGAGATACCTTTTTGGCGAACCAGAGTAGATTGGAAGAAGAGCCAAGCGACGTGGGGAAGAGTACATTTCCATGTGGTGAGGGAAGCGAGACAGTGTTTGGTGCGTAAATATAGGAAGATATCAGAGTTTGGTAGCATGAATTCTTTTTGGAGTGTCGGAAACGATTTCACGGTCTCGTTAACAAATAGGTCTGACAGTGAGGTTATGCCCATTGATTTCCAACGATCGAACGATGTTGATTGCATCAGTATGTGCAAGGTTTCTATTGGTATAGGGACTGATACCCCTTTAGTTTGGGCGGATAGTGATTGGAGGAATCGCGACCACGTTTTAATAGTTGCCACTATGGTCGGGGATAGTTTAGTGGGGATTTTGGCACCCATGATTGATGCGAATAGCCAGGAGGACAGGTTCCCCCCTGGAATTAGGGATGCTTCCATTTCCCCCCATAAGGTGAAATTAGGAGAGATTGGGGACCAAGCTTTGGTTTGCGTAAGAATGGAAGCCATATAGTAGTCTTGGAAGTCTATATATCCTGTACCACCAGCCATTCGATGTTTAATGAGTTGGGCGTGCTTGCATCTAGGTTTTTTACCTTGCCAAATAAATTTGGATAAAATTGACTGGAGAGATTTGAAGTAGCTAAGGGGAAGTGGGATGGGTAGGGTTCGGAATAGGTATAGTATTTGGGGAAGGTGTAACATTTTAAACGCCGCTAAACGTCCCGTCCAAGAAAATTCGAAGGACGCCAGCCTGGTTAGGTCGCTTTGTAGCTTTGCGCGTATCGGTATATAATTGGCTGCAAACAGGGATTTCGTGGTTTTAGTTAATTGGATACCCAGATAGGTTATGCTATTTTCCGCCCATGAAAAGGGGAAGCGTTCTTTGAGTCGATCGCTCGTGGACTCGTCTAAACCTAAGTCTAATACAAATGATTTGGATTCGTTTACTTTGTAGAAAGAGACAGAACTGAACCAGGCGAGCGTCTTCTGGATTGCTGGGAGGGAACGTTCAGGATCAGTGATCATAAGGATCACATCGTCCGCAAATAGACTAATTTTGTGATCTACACCAGCGAGGGATATACCAGTGATGTCGGAATTTGATCTGATTCTTTCAGCCAGGGGTTCCATTACTAAATTAAAAATTATCGGCGAGAGGGGGCACCCCTGCCTTGTGCCGTTCGAAATTTGAAAGGGTGAGGACATAGCGTCTGCTGAGAACACACGGGCTGATGGATAAGAGTATAAGGCCATGATAGCATCATGTATGGGTCCAATGATCCCAAATTTGTTAAGTATTTCCGACAGGTATCCCCAGTGGACCCTGTCGAATGCCTTTTCGGCGTCGAGGGATAGGAGAATCGAGGGGAGCTTAGTCGATTCGGCATGATGGATGATATTTATCAGTCGTCTTGTGGCATCTGAGGTTTGGCGTCCCTTGGTAAATCCCGATTGGTCCCTGGAAATTAGAGAGGGCATAATGTCTTCTAATCTGTTGGCTATCAACTTTGCGTAAATTTTTAGGTCAAGGTTCAGTAGCGAGATGGGGCGGAAGTTTTTAGGAGAAGTAGGGTCTTTACCTGGTTTGGGAAGAGTCACTACCATGGCAGTAAGCATCTCTGTCGGGAATGAGGCGGTTGAGGTTGCTAGATTGAATGTTTGGGACAAAGTGGGGGCTAGGATGTCTTTGAATTGTTTGTAATATTCCCCAGTGAAGCCGTCCGGGCCTGGGGACTTGGAGGAAGGAAGCTTATTTATTACTGCGATAATCTCGGCAATCGTAAAGGGTGAATTTAAATCTGAGAGCTGTTCCTGAGATATGGACGGGAGGGATAGGTCTTGTAGGAAAGTTGGGATTAATTCAGGGGAAGGTTGGGTGGTCTTTGGGTCCTCTTTAAGGTTGTAAAGATCTCGATAGTATGCGCTAAAGGCGTTAGCTATGGATTGCGGTTTAAGGAGTTTTTCGTTGGTGTGTGGGTGATAGAGGAACGGGATTTTTGTTTTGTTTCTGTGACCTTTAATTTTAAGTGACATCATTTTACCTGCTTTGTTACCTATGGAGTATGATGATGCCTTGAGTAATTTGTAGAACTTTTCATGTCTCTCTAAAAGAAGTGACCGCAACTCGTTACGAAGGGTAAAAATCTTGGCTCGAAGGGACTGGGAGGGGTTAGATTTATTGAGAGCTTCAGTGTCGGTGATGTCAGTCGTGAGTTCGTCCAGTCTCTGGGACCTTTGTTTTTTGGCCCTAGCACCCATTTGAAGGAACACACCTCTCATGACTGCCTTGTGGGCATTCCACACCACCGTCGGGTCGGACACCGAGGATTGATTAAATTTAAAGTATTCTTCCAAGTGTCGTTTGATGGGGATGGAAAATTGAGGATTGGTGAGAAGGTAATTGTTCACTCTCCATATAAAGGAGTCTGGATGATGTGTATCATCAGAGATGTTGATGCTGATGGGGGCGTGATCCGACCAGGTGGCGGTGTGGATGCTTGAACCTAAAGTGTTCTGTAGTATTCGTTTATCTGCTAGAAATAAGTCAATACGTGAGTAGGTGTTGTGACGCGGCGAGAGGTACGTAAAGTCCCTCTCACTCGCATGACAACACCTCCATACATCATATAAATCATTAGATACAATAAAAGACTCTAAAGGGGAGGCAAATCTTTTAGACCCTGCTGTGGAGTCCATAGTAAAGTTTGGTACTATATTAAAGTCACCGCTAAGTAACAAGAGTCCCTTTTGGACTTTTCGTACTTTCTTCAATGTTTTCCTAAGGAAGTGCATTTGACCTTGGTTAGGGGCATATATGGTAACAAGGGTGTAAAGAACCTGGTTGATATTACAGATCAAAATAAGATATCGACCTTCCGGGTCTGCAATAAAATCCTGCAAGGTGAACAGTACAGTGTTCTTTATGGCTATCAGAACTCCGCGTTTCTTCTGAGGGGATGAAGCGTGGAAGATATGAGGGAACAGTCTGTGTTGACAATTAGGAGTGGCGTCTGCGGCAAAGTGGGTTTCCTGAACACATAGGACATCACAGTTATGCGCCAATGCAGATCTCCATAGGGAGTTGCGCTTAGCAGGGTGGTTGAGCCCATTCGCGTTTAGGGAAAGGATAGTGATTCCCATAGTGTGTTGAGAGACAATAAAAAAATAGGGTGAGAACTTACAGTGGTTGAGATTTCTTACTCAGATTTCAGGGTACCAGCTGGAACAGGTGGATCGTATGCGGGCCTAAATCGGAAGTCCAGGTGAGATGGGAAAGAGAAAGAAAAAACGGTGATCCAGATACGATGTGAAGATCCGTGAAGCTTGTGGAAGATAGATTTCCGTAGATTGAAAATAAAAGGAAAAAGAGCAACAAAGTATAACAACGTGTAGGAGAAAAAACAAAACAAAAAGTACAAGAAGTCAGTACTAAACCGCTCTTGTGAGCAACTGACTAAGTTGTGGGGAAAGTTCAACAGTCAGGTGTGTAAACGCAACTCCAGACCGGACATGTATGTTGTTTAGGCATTAAAGTACGGGCCAAACGTTCATCTATGGGTGTTGTTGGGTGCCTCCCGGGAGGTACCAAAGGAGAACGGATTGTGCTGACCGTCAGGACCCAGGGGACGTTGTGGGGGATCAGGTAGAATGCCCCATGCATGGAGAAGCTTCAAGCCCCCTTCCAAGGTGGAGATGGTATGCGGGATGCCATTATGGGTGGCCAGGATGGTCGCAGGGTGGCGCCATTTGTAGTTAATCTTGTGATTGTTCATTGCTTTAGTGAGGGTTCTTAATTGCCTCCGCATTTGCAGCGTATACTTTGATAGGTCTGCATACAGTTGTATGTTGGAGTATGGTGCAGGCAATGGAGAGTGCTCCCTAGCCTTCTGTAGAATTTGTTCTTTCGCCTGAAAGAAGTGAACCCGTAGTAGCACGTCTCGAGGTATATCTGCCTCAAGGTGGCGTGGTTTAGGTAATCTGTGTATTCGATCGATAGTGAGCTCAATAGGGGTGAGTTCGGGAATCATACTGGAGAACATAGTGGTTGCAAAGTTATGCAGCTCGGTGGGCTGGATGGACTCTGGAATACCGCGTATTTTGACATTATTTCTTCGGGAGCGGTCCTCAAGGTCCGCGAGCTTAGCTTTGATCCAAAGAGTTTCATCCCTTTGTTCAGAGTATGCGTCTACTAAATCATTGACCGTGTCAGTACATTCACCCATTTTGTTCTCTATGAACTGCACTCTATTGTCTACATGTTTCAGTTCCAATGAGAATCTATTGATCAGGGATGACATGTTGGACATAAGTGACGATTGCAAGGACAAGAGCATATCCTTCATCGTTGTATCGAGCACAGGCTGTCCCGTAGTTGGGAACTGTGCTATTGACGATTGCAAGTCATTTATAACAGATTCGTTATGGAGGCCTGTACTCACTGCGCCTGAGGCCTGGTTGTTAGGATCCATCCGCATCCTCGATTTTACTGGGCTCCGGGAGGCCGGGGTTGAAGGAGATGAATCAGGCGAACATGCTGTCTGTGGATCCGCCTGAGTGTCACGAGGATGGGCATCAGGGAGATCTGTGTAGCTCAGGGAGGTCCGCGCTGTGCCGACGGCGCCATCTTGGGCCTTGCGGCGGGGCTGGAAGGAGAAGGTTTCCAATCGTTTCGGACCTCTTTCCTGGATCCGTTTGCGGGACATCGTGGTGGCGGTGTATCGAGAGGATCGTGCAGAGCACTTTCGGGATGATACCGGCGGAACGGGCTCCCGTTTGTCGCTCTTTGTCCGGTCTGGATAGCGGAGCTCTCTGCTCAGGCGTCCATCACTGTGTGTGCGCAAGCCACGCCCCCAAAAATACTCTTTCTTAATGGCGGCAGCAACCCCACCACTGCACCCATTTTTCTTTTTTCATAGTTGTATTGGGTGGCTATACTTATAAACATTACCAATTTATAAGGTCATGAATGATTATCCAAGGGGATAAAGCCTTACATTTAGTCATTTTTGTTATTTTCCTTATCAAATGGAACTTAAAATCAGAAAAATCTGCCATTTGTTGTATTGCCAAATTCCATACATTGCCTAAACAATGGATATGTAAAAACGATGTATTTAAAATGTATTTAAAATTCTGGAAACTGTATCTGGGTGGTTGCTCTGAGAGATTTAGTAATAGATTCACAGCAATGGGCTCTACTAAAGAATTTATTCTAAACGTCTAGTCATGATAAGGAGAAACTCCTTTTTAGAAATTGTTCATATTTTTGGTTTACCACTTATAAAATAGATGGACCTTATTTTTTAATTTGGACTTTGGATAACAGATTTAAATCTATATAACTAACACAAGAAACCATAAATTCACTGGCCATATTTGGAAATATTTCATAAGGCATCTGCAATTTTGTCATATTGAAAGATAGTGTGCTTAAAGCAGAGTTCCAGCCTGTAAATACGATAGCTGTTAACTTTTAATCTAAGGACACTTACCTGTCCAGGATTCCTGCGATGTCGGCACCCCAAGCCGTTTCATCCATCAACTTTAGGTTCAGGTGTCGGCATTGCAAGTAAGGGAAACGGCAGGGAAGCCTTCAGGCTGCACAGCTGGTTTTCTCTCCTGCGCATGCGCGAGTCACACTGTGCTCTCTCAGTTGTCCCGCCGTCTTCTGGGACAAACACAGGTCCCAGGAAGCAGCAGGGGGAAGGAGGAGGGCCCAAAGCAATTGCAAAAATGACTTACCTCACTGCTGTGAGGTAGGAAGTAGGAGCAGCTTAAAAACATTAGAAAAGGTACAAAACTATTAAAAAAATATATATATATATATATATATATATATATATATATATATATATATATATATATATATATATATATATATATATAACCTACATGCTTCTTTTAGGTTAGTGACTAACTTTATACTGAAACAGGAATCACCATGACAGAATTAAAGCATGCACTTATGACAACAACAAAAAAAAAAAAAACACAGCCAGATGCCATGATTCATTTTTTAATCATTATTAATCATTATTAATTATAATTAGTCTTTTTAATCATAAAACACGAAAGTATAAATAACCAGTATTCATTTATGAGTAAATTATCATCTAGGGTACAGAGAAACATTAATTGTAATAACTGAAAGCAATAAAATAAAATGAATTCATAAAATACCAAATAAAGCAGAAACAAAGAAATCTAGTAGTTAAACCCAAATCTTTGTACTATATTTGATAAACTAATAGGCATTTAAAAAGACCAAGTAATCCTAAAATATTCTGTGACTATCACCAAATGTGAATGGAAAGAATCAAATGTTAAACAGTTTTAAATAAGCATATTCTTTACATTTTTGCAGCGAAAGGCTTTGCAGGGGAAAAAATATCAAGGTCTATAAATTGAGATTATGAAATAATACTGACTGTTTTGTCTGCTTTAAAAACATCTGAAGTAGCTGATAACATGTTTATCTGTTTGTTTTAAGGAGTCTTTTCCAGACGTAACATTTGTTTAGGCTGTAAATCCTCAATTGCTTGAAAACTAATTGATACTTCTTTGACTATCTATAAAATTGGTTTCCTCTCTGGCTGAGAATAAAGCAAAGAGGAAGTCACAGTTTCAGACAGTTTGCACAGATGGTGACCACCCTGAGTTAACATTCTCATTAAAATAGTTTAGGCTTTTTTAGTGTATAAGCAGTGTAAAAATGAAAGTCAGCCTGTTTAATGTATACATACCAGATTTTTTTTTTTTTTTTTTTAACAAACTTTTTTAAACTGAAGTTATTTTTACATTTATTTTTTACAGAAATAAAAACCAATAATCACAGTATATGTACAGTACAGACCAAAAGTTTGGACACACCTTCTCATTCAAAGAGTTTTCTTTATTTTCATGACTATGAAAATTGTAGATTCACACTGAAGGCATCAAAACTATGAATTAACACATGTGGAATTATATACTGAACAAAAAAGTGTGAAACAACTGAAAATATGTCTTATATTCTAGGTTCTTCAAAGTAGCCACCTTTTGCATTGATTACTGCTCCGCACACTCTTGGCATTCTGTTGATGAGCTTCAAGAGGTAGTCCCCCGAAATGGTTTTCACTTCACAGGTATGCCCTGTCAGGTTTAATAAGTGGGATTTCAAGCCTTATAAATGGGGTTGGGACCATCAGTTGTGTTGTGCAGGAGGTGGATACAGTACACAGCTGATAGTCCTACTGAATAGACTGTTAGCTGCTTTGTTCTTGCCATAATACAAATTCTAAGTAAAGAAAAATGAGTGGCCATCATTATTTTAAGAAATGAAGGTCAGTCAGTCCGAACAATTGGGAAAACTTTGAAAGTGTCCCCAAGTGCAGTGGCAAAAACCATTAAGCACTACAAAGAAACTGGCTCACATGAGGACCGCCCCAGGAAAGGAAGACCAAGAGTCACCTCTGCTGCGGACGATAAGTTCATCCGAGTCACCAGCCTCAGAAATCGCAGGTTAACAGCAGCTCAGATTAGAGAACAGGTCAATGCCACACAGAGTTCTAGCAGCAGACACATCTCTAGAACAACTGTTAAGAGGAGACTGTGTGAATCAGGCCTTCATGGTAAAATAGCTGCTAGGAAACCACTGCTGAGGACAGGAAACAAGCAGAAGAGACTTGTTTGGGCTAAAGAGCACAAAGAATGGACATTAGACCAGTGGAAATCTGTGCTTTGGTCTGATGAGTCCAAGTTTGAGATCTTTGGTTCCACCCACCGTGTCTTTGTGCGACGCAGAAGAGGTGAACGGATGGACTCTACATGCCTGGTTCCCACCGTGAAGCATGGAGGAGGTGTGATGGTGTTGGGGTGCTTTGCTGGTGACACTGTTGGGGATTTATTCAAAATTGAAGGCATACTGAACCAGCATGGCTACCACAGCATCTTGCAGTGGCATGCTATTCCATCCGGTTTGCGTTTAGTTGGACCATCATTTATTTTTCAACAGGACAATGAGCCCAAACACACCTCCAGGCTGTGTAAGGGCTGTTTGACCAAGAAGGAGAGTGATGGGGTGCTTCGCCAGATGACCTGGCCTCCACATTTACCGGACCTGAACCCAATCGAGATGGTTTGGGGTGAGCTGGACCGCAGAGTGAAGGCAAAAGGGCCAACAAGTGCCAAGCATCTCTGGGAACTCCTTCAAGACTGTTGGAAAGCCATTTCAGGTGACTACCTCTTGAAGCTCATCAACAGAATGCCAAGAGTGTGCGGAGCAGTAATCAAAGCAAAAGGTGGCTACTTTGAAGAACCTAGAATATAAGACATATTTTCAGTTGTTTCACACTTTTTTGTTCAGTATATAATTCCACATGTGTTAATTCATAGTTTTGATGCCTTCAGTGTGAATCTACAATTTTCATAGTCATGAAAATAAAGAAAACTCTTTGAATGAGAAGGTGTGTCCAAACTTTTGGTCTGTACTGTATATACTGTATATAGTGTATGTACACAGTTAAATATATATATATATATATATATATATATATATATATATATATATATGTAGCACTGACCCCCAAAGGAGCTGCTGGTTTTATTTGGGCTTACCGTTACCTCCTCGTTTGCTTCTCCGTCTTGGGGTTCCCGTGGTAGAAAAGAGTCTCTCAATAGAGGGTTAGGAGTGAGTTCAGGTATTTGGATTGCAAAAATGGAAGTCTTTAGAGAAAATCTAGAGAATGAAAACCGTTTCACAACTGGATTTAACAACCCCCGGATAGACCTCTCTCACTAGGCCTAGCAGCTGGTGGAGTGCTCGACAAAGTCTCTGCCACAGACTTGTGAGATACACTTGAGCGTTACTGAGGGATGTGGATAAATTTAAAGAACTGGCATACGGTACCAGGTTCTCTCAGCCGATCCGGAGATACCGTATGAGTGTTGATCCAGGTTGCGTCCTTCAACTAAGCCTCCAGTCTCCTTCAGAGAAACCAGTCTTGAGCAGGTCTTCTCCTGAAAGAGTTCTCCCCTGGGTTTCTTCAGTTCCTGGGCCTCTCCCTTCAGATGAGACGGCACTGGACCACCCTTGGATCAGTAGGTCCCCGAAATCCACTCGGGCCTGTCCCTACAGTTGCGTCGCCTCGGGCCAGCCGGCCCCAAGACTCAGGATGCATGGGTCCGCACCCCAGGCCAGGAGGGCCATGGAGCTAGGTCAGGAGGACCACCAGAACTGAACAGACAGAAAATAAAAAGCCCCACCAATGTGGCATTGGTACCTTAAATACCACCCCCCAGAATGCACAGCAGGAAAACACTCCCACGGGGCAGGTTCCGAGAGAATAGTGGCATTCAATGCACCCAGCTAGACTGCGTTTCTACTCTTGCCGGCGGTGACAGCGACACCTGCGGTCAAGGAGAACCCAGTGTAACCCAGCTGGACTGGTACTGAAACCAGAAATTTAGAGAAATAGATCCGAAACCCAACTGGGGCTTGAGGCAAATTAACTTTTCAAAAACCATAGCGCCTGCTCATCAGGAGCCAGCACTACATATATATACATACATATACACACACACACAACACACACACACACAATAATGGGACCATAAATGTTTGCATTTTATTAAAATTAAACAATCTGTTGATAGATATCAATTTTATTATTCTTTAATTAATAAAAAATGTGCTGTAATGTATTATGGCTATGTTAATGTGAAAAAAAAAAATTTTTTTAGTGTTTAAAACACATTACAAAATAACCCATATATGCACACATGCATGCACATAGCATTTTCACCTTTTCATAAAATTATAAAAATATTAGAGGTAGCAATAGAGGTTAGCAATCTTAATATTTAGTGTGTCCATACTGGGAATTTGCTGTAGTTTCAATCTAGGTGCATCATTTTCAAGCAATGCCCCTTGATCACATCACACCTGATTATCTTATAAACAGTCTGACTCAACAGCATTCCTCCATAAATCACTATCATTAAAGCATCACATTAGGGCTTTCACGTGAGTTTTGGTAATACACTTTTATAGGTGGTTAATTTGTGGTGCATTTAGATTGCTAACATGCTTTCATCAAACTGATCTAAATGTTACTGCATTATATGGTTAGAGTGCTTGTATTTTTTTTGCTCAACTAACTTCACTTTATGTACAGTAGAATAAAACCTGAACTATATGAAGATGCCTTTTTTATGAAACAAAAAAAAATATTTATTTTACTGTGCTTTTCTCGGTATAGGTCACCATAGAATTAGGACAGTTTTTCATAACCTCCTTATTTCAATTTAGGCTTTGCAATACTCATGGCATACAGTAACAACTGAAATTGTATCTTATTTCATAGGAGACTTTGGCATATCCTGCTTCTTGAATAATTTCTGATTCATTTTAAATATGAATACAAGGTATAGCAATTTTGAAATAGTTACATTGCTCCAGTGTATGTATGTGCTATACCAATGTGATTCCTCTGGAAACTGGAAATCATTGTATTAGCCACTGCTGCTATGGTGATCTCAACTAGCTTCTGGGTCCCATGCCAAGCAGCTTACCTGCTGCATTAGGAATACAAGAGGTCTCCGATTTGGTACTACTGCTATTCACACAGGAGATTGCTCACTCAGCTTGGGTGCCATTTAGGGAACACTTTGCATATTTTCAATGAATGCGAAGTGTTCTCTAATTTTACAAAGTGGAGATTGTGATATTACTGCCCTGCCTCCACCTTATCCAACCACAGACCACTTTGCATTAATTGGGAAAATGCAAAGTTTTCCCTAAATGTTTTTTTTTTTACAACCTCCCTGGCGGTATGATTATGTCAGATTTTTTATGCTGAAAGCGTTACATTGTTTTGCATGGAAATTTGCCGTTTTATATGTCTGTAATTCTTAGGAATAATATAATTTTATAACAGCTTACCTGTAAAAATCCTTTTCTTGGAGTACATTACGGGACACAGTAGCTCATACTAATTACAAAGTGGGTTAGACAGATCAATTAGACAGGAAGTTTCCTCCCTATATAACCCCTCCCCTACAGGGAGTACCTCAGTTTTTGTAGAAAAGCAATAAGTGTCCCACAAGAGGGGCGGGAGCTCTGTGTCCCATGATGTACACCAAGATAAGGATTTTACAGGTAAGCTGTTAAAAAAATCCTATTTTCTTTATCGTACATTATGGGACACAGAGGCTCATAGTAATTACTAAGGGGGGTGTCCTAAAGCAATGCCTACTGAGGGGAGGGAGACACAAATAAACGCAGATCACCATCAGACGTGAGGACCTATACTGCTGCCTGCAGTACACTGCACCAAAAGCAGCATCCTCTTGCCATCTTACATTCACCTGATAGAAATTAGTGAACGTATGTATAGATGACCAAGTAGCAACCTTTTAAATCTGAGTCATAAAGGCTTGGTAATGCACTGCCCATGAAGCGCTTACTGCCCTGGTAAAGTGCACTCTAAAGAAGAAAATATTTTCTTCAAACCACAAGCCTGAATAACAACTTGACGAATCAACATTAAAATAGTTGATTTAGATGCTATCTGCCCTTTCCTGAGACCTCCTTGGCAGTGGCTTCAGATAGTCCTTGACTGCTCTCACTACAACGAGAGAATGCAATCATTTTAATAGCTGATTTGAACGCTGCCTGCCCATTTTTTAGGGCCGTCAGTTTCCCGTATCTGAAACATTCAGATATACTTTTACCGCTCTCACTGTATTGAGAGGAAGTAATAATTTTCCTTCCGCAGAACAAGGTTCTGGTAAAAGGAAGGTAAGAAACGTCTTGATTCAAAGGAGTATGGTGCATCGGCCCAAGGTGCTGTCCTTGTAAGCCAACAAAACTAGACTCAACCCTACGGGCACAAATGTGACCTAACTGTCGGATTTATACGTGTTGTCCCTTGTATAAAAAGGCCCAGATCAAAGAATGTGAAGCAAGCGGCATTCAAAAACAATGACAAAGGCCAAGATCTGACTCTTGATGGTATTCAAGGCTAGCTTCATTTTTACCCCCAACTGTAGGAAGGCAAGAATTCTACCTATGACATACCGCCGAAGATGCCATTTTTTGGTTTGATACCAGGAAACATAGGCCCTCCAGACCCTATAATAAATGGTCCTAGAGGGCCACTTTCTTGCATTAATCAGGGTAGTTACCACTGAACCTGAAAGCCCCTGATTCTTTAAAATGTGTGTTTCAATAGATAAACCATTAAATTTAACGATTGTAAGGCCGGAAGAATGTGGTCCCATGTGGTATTTTTTGGTCATTATATTGACAACGTGGTGATCATCTGGGATAGCCCTGACACCCCTCATCCCAGAGTTCCTGCAATACTGCAATGACAATACTATGGGATTGTCCTTGAACTCAGTTACCGATAGTGACAAGCTCTCCTTTCTAGATCTTGAACTGTTCTATCAGGACACTACCATCTGTGCACAGAATTATATCAAACCTTCTGCTGGAAATTCTTATTTACATTTCACGAGTTGTCACCCTCCCCCCGTTGGATCAACAACATCCCTAAAAGCCAGTTCTGTAGATTGAAACATAATTGCACCCGCGAACAAGATTACATCACCCACAGTCAGCTACTCAAAATAAAGTTCAAAGAAAAGGGATACCCAGAAGACACCATAGATGAAGCCTTTAAGCACTCTCCACAAAGATGATAGTGTCACTAAAGAGCCACCATCCTCCGACAATCCCCGTTCCATGAGGTTTATCACACAGTTCCACAATAAATTCAAAAATATGGAAATTATCTTTCACAGACACTGGCCAATTTTGAAAGAAGAGCCTTACCTCAAAACTGTTGTTACTGATCGCCCCCTGATCACCTACAGGAGAGCCAAAAACATTAAGGCTCAATTAGCACCCAGCAAGCTGAAACCCCCTTGTTCTACCACTGGTCCTGCTCTCAAATCCTTTTTCAATATTAGAGGAATGTACCTCTATGTAAGAAGCCTCTATGTCTTACATGTCCTTACATAACGCATAGACAGAAAGACTTCTTACACAACGACAAACTACATCAAATACCTGATTTTTTTTTACCTGTTCCTCCAAATTCGTGATTTATGGCCTCACCTGTCCTTGTGGCCTTCTATATGTCGGCCGCACTATCCGGACTTTATGCAATCGGTTTGGGGAACACCAAAACTTGATTGAATTAGGCAGGGACAAACACAGTGTGCCCCGATCATTTCTTCACAGTTCATGAACATTCCACTACACGTCTACAAGTGTGGGTGCTGGAATCCATACCCAAAACCCTCCCTCCAGCTGAACGCTACAAAAAACTCTGTGAGAGGGAGAATTATTGGATTTATTCTTTGGACACTTTATCCCCTGGAGGGTTGAATGAAACCATTGACCATTGAAATAAATACTCTGTTATAAATTATAAATTATACACATTCAGAATACTAATATAATTCATATTCCATGCGCTTATTTATTTATAGTTTATCTTTTCTTTTTTTACCCCCCCCATTTTTTACCACCTTTTTACCACTTTTTTTTCCACTCTTTATTTTATTTTATAATACAACTGTTCTGAAATGCTCTCATTTATTATTCATATAAATGTATCCCTCATAATTATATTAATATTCAAAAATGTCTAAAATTTCCCCATAATCAATGTATAATTTCCTCACAATCAAATTAAAATTAAACTAGACATGTCCTAGTCATCATTTGCATTAAACATAAGTAATATCTATAGTCCATCACATCCATATTTCTCTTATGATTTTCTCATTTATTCTCATTTTTATATTTATTTTTATTTATTATTATTTTTATTTATTTTATTTATCTCACTCGCTATTCCCCTCTGTTTTACCATTCCAACAATCCATATCTTAGCTATGTTTATTCTCATGTATGTATACTTTTTCCCCCATCACTCTATACTCCTCATTACCATTAGCGTTGTTTTTTTATATAGAGCCCTTCTTGTTACTTCCTGTTTCTTATGCTGCTATGGTAACAATCCCGTGACCTAGGGGGTATAAAAGGACCTTATCTACTTCCTGTTTCTTATGCTGCTACTTCCTGTTTCTTATGCTGCTATGGTAACAATCACGTGACCTAGGGGGTATAAAAGGACCTTATCTACTTCCTGTTTCTTATGCTGCTATGGTAACAATCACATGACCTAGGGGGTATAAAAGGACCTTATCTAAAATGACCGCCATAAAGCCTGAAGAAGGGACATGCATGTCCCGAACACGAGCATCCAGCGGTGTTTCCGGGCGTGGGACTATCCACATCATCTATCCCTCTGCCGGATTTACAGATGATGGCCTCTCCTCTCTGACGGCAACTAGCAGATGCTGAAATTATTACAATGCCCTTCTATGAATCACTTTTGTGAGTGTATTGATTTTTTAAATTTTTATTAAAATTTACCATTTTACTGCACTTAGAAGGCGCGTTCCTCTTCTATTTGTCTTTTTTAGAGCACTTTTTACATTTCTACTGGACAGTTTCTTTTGAATTATTTTAACTATTTTAATTATGTTACCTTATACTTCATGGACATTACTGACTGTAACAGCCCATTGTGGTCATTAATACTTATTATACTCTATGTTCATTCCCATTTAACACCATATGAGTTTGTTTACTAGTCATATTCAGAGTGCGCCGTATTATCTTCTATCTTGTTTTTTTTTCGGATGGAATACTGGCCCTTTGCGAAAGCAAGTCTGGACTAGATGGAAGAGTTTCCCTGCTGCCAACCTTACGATCTCGGCATACCAGGATCTTCTGGGCCATTCCAGGCTAGTAGCACAAGGGGTGTGAACTTTTGCAATACTACATTGTTTATATGGTAGATATGAGCCACTTCACAGGCAGGTTTAGGGGACGCCAAAGAAGGCTTTTAAAGGAATAGTTCACATTTATTGTTATATAGTTGGTCAGGTTGAAAAAAAACACCCAGTCCTTCAAGTCTAACCTGTGTGTGTGCTTTTATGTTTATATTACATTGTATATCCCTGTATGTTGTGGTCATTATAGTGCCTATCTAATCATT
Organism: Lithobates pipiens; assembly: GCF_037356315.1. Taxonomy (NCBI): domain Eukaryota; kingdom Metazoa; phylum Chordata; class Amphibia; order Anura; family Ranidae; genus Lithobates; species Lithobates pipiens. The sequence goes on along the minus strand of NW_027507764.1, from coordinate 377,594,950 downwards.
TTTTGAAATTATCAATGCTCCCCACTAATACCAATGCTTGTGGAAGAGAATTCAACATCCTTACCGCTCTAACAGTAAAGAACAGTTTAAGGTTAAACTGCTTCTCTTCTAATTTTAGTGAATGGCCACATGTATTTTTTATTTCCCTTGCGCGGAAGAGTTGTATCCCTATTGTGGGGTCACCAGTATGGTATTTGTACACTGAAATCATATCCCCTCTCAAACGTCTCTTCAGAGAGAATAAGTGTTTGTAGTCCTTTCCTATAGTGGAGATCCTCCAGTCTCTTTATTAGCTTTGTTGCCCTTCTCTGGACCCTTTCCAGCTACAGCACATCCCTTCTGAGGACTGGTGCCCAGAACTGTACTGTACCAATATTCTGTTGGCTTTGCTTGCAGCAGCCTGGCATTGCATTCCATTGCTGAGTCTGCCATCTACTAAAACCCCCAGGTCCTCTTCCATCCTAGATTCCCCCAGTGGTTCTCCCCCTAGTGAGTAGATTGCATTCAATGCAATATTAAATTCACTGCACCTTGCAAAATAGTAATTTTTCCAAAAAAATGTTTGCATTGGTATAACCTTCCATGCACTCTTTAAAAAAAATGGAGAAGATTGATTTGGCAAATTCAGCTCCCAATGACTTTAATAGGATTTGAATTTGGCATTCAAACTTTTCACAAGTTCGATCGAACCTTCATCAACCAAACGGCGATGTGTTCAGCTCATCATTATAGCCAAGCATAACTTGTAAGTCAGGGCTAGTCTGTATATAAAGATTAGTACCATATCACATCATGACCTATAGCAACATGGAAACCTGACTTTTATTGTTCTGACCTCATTATGTACAAATATATACAGTATGTAGGTTTTCTACGTTTTTACAAAAAATTGGTACCTTCGCAGCAAGAAAATTTTGTTTTACCAAACACTAAAAGATTACTTTTTCAGCTTTTCGTTTTCACATGTAGTATAGTCACAGAAGGAAAGTCCAGGTGAAGAACACATTTAGTTAAACAGGAGATATCTAGAGCATATTGTTTACACAGAAATTCTACCACCCAGCTTTCTTTGTAGGGCTTTGAAATGAAAGCTTACAAGACTACACAATGTGCTTATGGACACACGCCAAAACCCCGTCCACCATAGGCTGTTCATATGCTTCAGCTGCTATTTCTTTCCTAGAGCAATTATGTAATCTAGACCAAAAATGAAAGTATTTCTAAAGGCTGAAACTTGTATGCACAGCTCACTTTCAATTTATACCTATATCCAATTTCTTCACTAACAAAGTCATGCAAACAATACAGCCAAATACACTATTATAAATTTCCTCTGAATGTATAGTAGTCTGCCTTGGCTACCTACTAATATCTAAGCATCAAAGAAACCTAAAACAAAGTTAAAGAGACCTATAGAAATCAAGTATATCCCAAGCCAAATATTGCAACACTGGGCTTTATACATGAAAACTGCAAGAAAAGGAGGCGCAAGACAGAACGTGATATTAAAGGCTTTTCTTTAAAAAAAAAAATTACATGCATGTTAGTGGTTTTGCACAGAGCAGCCCCGATCCTCCTCTTCTCTGGTCCCACACCGGACTCTTGGCACCTCCCTCCTGTTGATTGCCCCCAGAGCAATCAGATAGCAATAGGGGCACCCAAGCATGTCCATTTACACACAGAGCCACAGCTCGGCTCGACCTTCTCTCTCCTCAGTGGCGCACTGGCTGTGATTGATAGCAATGGCTGCTGTCTCAGCCATTAAGGAGGGAGAGTTCCTGGAGAGCCTTGGTAAACAAATGAAAAAAGACAGAAAATGTTGTTTCAGTTACAAGATTTTATAAATAAGTAATCCTCCTTCACTGATGTGCGCTGATAAGGCTGCACTGACGGGCACTGATAGGCTGCACTAATGAGGTGGCACTAATATGCAGCATTGATATTGCCACTGATGGGCACTGATAGGTGACACTGATGGGTGTCCTTTATGGGCACTGATGGGCTGCAATGATAGGCATTGATAAGCTTACGTCATAGGCTCTTTACCATGATTGGTAAATCATGGTAAACATGGGCTCTAGCATGAAATGCATCGAAGCGAGGCATGACACCTACAACCACAGGAGCCCTATATTTTTTTCTGTACAGCTGAGATGCACCGCACATATTACGAGTTTTATACCATCGGACCGGCTTCTGCTTCCCTTTGAGCGGATTGTTTGTGATCGCATGCTGGACTATGCAAGTGCTCTTTTTAAGCAATAGAACATAAGCGGTATTATACTATATCCTGCCTTCTGCGGCTCTTTGTTGTGGAGCCTTTTCACAGACATACTTGATGCAAGTTTATATATGTAGTAGAGAGATGTTATAAGGTGAAGATACCTACATTTATTACCTGCATAGTGGAATGGGATTCAGCTTCCTTCATATATGATTGCTTGATTGGAATGGGATACATGAAGGAGATACAGCATTGGTTTCCTTATTAAAAGTCATTCTTTGTGGTCACTTTGTGGCCGAGGCGATCTGGTGAGCACATTTTGTTATCACTTCGGGTGAAGAACTTTAAGCAAGTTTATTGACGCACGTTTGCACTTTATTATTCACGATGTTGGAGTAGGCACAAGAAGATTTGATCACATATGTTTATTACGGACATTTCTGATGGTTCATTTTATTGTGCACTTTACTAATTAGATACACATTGTATGTGATTTAATTGCTATTTAATTCATTTATTGTTCCCTTTGCGCCCTTTATATATATTTCTTCTTTACCATGATTGGAGATGTCTGAGCGACACGCCGCACCATCAAACAAGCAGCTTGTTCTGAAGGACATCATATGACATCCAGTCAAAACAATTAAACCACCGCCTGGCTGTCATTTTGCTGTAGGCCGGGAGGAAAGTGGTTAATCACTCCCACTGTTATGCACCACCCAACCGTCACCATTATTGTCTCCCTATGTTGACCCTTCATTGTAAGGCTGAACAGATTACGTGTTACTGGCGTTATTAAAATGTACATATCGTTTTCTGCTTTAATTACTTGAATACAGGGCATTTCACCCCCTTCCTGCCCAGGCCAATTTTCAGTTTTCAGTGCTGTAACATTTTGAATGACAATTGCGCGGTCATGCAACATTGTATCCAAATTAGAGCTTTCTTTTGGTGGTATTTGATCACCTCTGCAGTTTTTATTTTTTGCTCTATAAAACAAAAGAAGAGCGACAAGTTTGAAAAAAAACACAATATTTTTTACTTTTTGCTATAATAAAAGTATCCCATTTTTTTTTTAAATATATATTTTTTCCTCAGTTTAGGCCGATATGTATTCTTCTACATATTTTTGGTAAACAAAAATCGCAATAAGCGAATATCGATTAGTTTGCGCAAAAGTTATAGTGCCTACAAAATAGGGATAGATTTATGGCATTTTTATTATTATTTATTTTTTCCTACTAATGGCGGCGATCTGAGATTTTTATCGTGACTGTGACATTACGGAGGACATATCGGACACTTTTGACACTATTTTGGGACCACTGGCAATTAAACAGTGATCAGTGCTATAAATATGCACTGATTACTGTATAAATGTTACTGGCAGGGAAGGAGTTAACACTAGGGGGCGATCAGGAGGTTGAAATGTGTTACCTAGGGAGTGATTCTAACTGTAGGGGGGAGGGGACTGACCAGAGGAGGAGACCAATCGGTGTTCATACTTAGCTTGAACACGCGATCTGTCTCCTCTCCCTTGACAGGACGTGGCTATGTGTGTTTACATCACGGCTGCTGGGCACGCACATCGTCTCCTTGGTGACACGCGTGTGCCCCTTATACTGCCAAGAAGCCGAGGACATCATATGACGCCCGCCCAGGGTGGGACATCCCCTCTGTGGACGTCATATACTAATGGGCTGGTAAGGACGTGGTTAAATATCAATTATTTTAGTTTCTAACTCTGTCATATTTCAGTTTGTCAGTAAAAATGCGTTCAGCAAGCCTTCTATGTTTTTACCATCATAAAAAAAGTAATCGGGAGTTGGCAACCCTGGATTGCATTCACTGATCCATGAGGCAGTCTGATGGGTACAGGTGAAGTAAGGTGGTACACTGATGGGGACATTTAATGTAAGGGGGTTCTGATAGGCACATCTGATGTAAGGGGGGGCACAGGTTTGGTTTATTCATCCCAATCTAATAACAGCCCAATATATACTAGTTTTCCTTGTTCACTCCTGCACTGCCTCTGCACTGCCTGTAAGACGGTTACTTTCGGTAAATGATTTCTGGTACAGAAGCTTGCAGAGTGAACAGGGATTACTGCATCTGTGACAGTCATTAACTCACACACAGTGATGCCATTATGCCTCTTGACTTTTTGTTACAACACCCCAGATCAGCTAAATCCACATCCTGCTCCATCTCTGGCCACAGGGTACAGGTTGCTTCTGTATAACAGTCTAATCTTTTACTAACTAATGCACTTAGATCAGTTTACCTCTTCTATTTAGTTTTGTTGTTCCTTCAGACTTAATATTATACCAATTAGGGATGGTCTGAACACCCCCCATTTCCGTTCACCCTAGAACAAAATGTTTGAGCGAACATGCAAACCCTATTAAAGTCTATGGGACACGGACATGAAAAATCAAAAGTGCTAATTTTCAAGGCTTATATGCAAGTTATTGCCATAAAAAGCGTATGGAGACCTGGACATTGCCCCAGGGGACATGTATCAATGCAAAAAAAAGTTTTAATAATGCTTAAAGTGAAACAATAAAAATGTAATATTAATTTAACCACTTAAAGAGGAAGTAAACCCTGATGAGTTTACTTCCTCTTTCATTACCTGCAAAGGTAAAGCATAATGGACTACTATGCATCGCATAGTAGTCCATTATGTGTCACTTACCTGACACAGGAGCCAGCGAAGTCACCGCTGTCCCCTGTAGTCCGGCGCATCCATCTTCTCGGTGGGGTCTCGCAGCTCCGCAGCTGTCATTCGACTAAGCCGCAATTACGTCACTCCCGCGCATGCGCACGGGAGCCGACACGTGCGGCAGCTCCGTCATTGAAAATGCTGCGCTCAGTGCGCCTGTGCGCCGCTGTCTATGGCGCATGCACCGTAGACAGCGGTGCCTATCTTCGGGCAAATATCTCCTAAACCGTATAGGAGATATTTCTTGGACCTACAGGTAAGCCTTAATCTAGGCTTACCTGTAGGTCAAAGTGTGTTGTAAGGGTTTACAACCACTTTAAGGACCAAGCCTTTTTCTGAGATTTGTTGTCTACAAGTTAAAAACAGTTTTTTTACTAGAAAATTACTTAGAACCCCCAAACAATATACATTTTATTGTGGTTCGGGGGGGGGGGGGGTTTCTCGTCCACCCCTCTTTTCCTGCGGCCTGCCAGATTGCATGCTCAGATAAGGGTCTGGTATGGATTGTGGGAGGACCCCTACGCCATTTGTTTTTAATTTTTGGTGTAGGGTTACCCTTAATATCCATACCAGACCTGAAGGGGGGACCCCCACGCAATTTTTTTTAAAATTTGGTTCTTTTTTTCAATAAGTTTTATCTATGTTGCCGAGACCTGACAATTCATTGCAGCCGCAATCAGTTTTAACCACTTAAGGGCCGAGCCTCTTTCTGAGATTTGTTGTTTACAAGTTAAAAACAGTTTTGTTAAAAAATTTGTTAGAACCCCCAAACATTATCCATTTTTTTCTAACACCCTAGAGAATAAAATGCCGGTTGTTGCAATACTTTCTGTCACACCGTATTTGCTCAGCGGTCTTGTAATTTTTGGGAAAAGATACACTTTTTTGAATTAAAAAAATAAGACAGTAAAGCTAGCCCAATTTTTTTATATTGTGAAAGATAGTGTTACCCAACATGTCACGCTTCAAAATTGCGCCCGCTTGTGGAATGGCAACAAACTTTTACCCTTAAAAATCTCCATAAGAAGTTGCATGTTTTGAGTTACACAGGAGGTCTAGGGCTAGAATTATTGCTCTCACTCTAACGATCATGGTGATACTTCACATGTGTGTTTTGTAAGCAGCTTTCTATAGTATGGGACATGGACTTAGCCCCCTGAGCCATGATTAGCCTGCCTTTGGCCAATCATGGCCCCCCAAGGAACCCTGCCTTTGGCCAATCATGGCTCTCCCAGCAGAATCACGCTGTTATTGGCCAAAGCATGCAGGTCAGATGGATGTATTGGCCAATCAGCAGCTGTCAAAGCACTGCGATCTCGCAGTGCATTATGGGGCGCTCATCGGCGCTCAAATTTGCCCCGAATGCCCCATATGTTCAGTTAGTTTGTGGACAAACGAACACCCGATGTTTGAGTCAAACTTACCTTTAATTCGAATATCGGGACCATACCTAATCTCAATCAAGTTTTGAACAAAGACCAGTGCGTGTAAAGATTTCATGCACGTTTCCATGAGTGTACCGTGTAGTAGCACAAGTTGTGACATTTTTTCTTTATCATTTCTATGCCCTGTATTGATAATGGCCAACAAGAATGAAGACGCTGTACATAATTTGGAATTGATAGTTCTATAACTTTATTCTGTATCTGTACAATACAGCAGCAGTTCTGGATTAAATATTTCTGCAATGATTTAGCTTTGTGTAGTTTCTGGTAAGCTGAACGAGATGCTTTATAGTAGGATCTCACAATCTAAATTCTCAGCAACATACATTTAGGCATGTGCTTCCTTGTGTTAAAGTGATTGTAAGGTTTTTTTTTTTTTTTTTTATAACAAACATGTCATACTTACCTGCTCTGTGCAATGGTTTTGCACAGAGCAGTCCTGATTCTCCTCTTCTTGGGTTCCCCGTTGGAGCTCCTGGCTCCTCCCCTCTGCTGAGTACCCCCATTGCAAGCCACTTGCTGTGGGGGCACTGGCACATGGTCACTGATGAGCCCTGCTCCCGCTCTCTTGTCTCTGGCTCTGATTGACAGCAGTGGGAGCCAATGGAGTATAATGCAGTAAGGTAAAGTAAACCTTATGCCTTTACAACCACTTTAAATGTTTCTTTGTCATGGTTACAGGCTTTGGGTCTGATTATTCTAACTGTGTATTTGTGTATTATAACCATTTGCTACAATGTACAATAGGTTATATTTCACTGTTGTCCTTGGTTGACCTGCTGAGCTAGTGGATCCTGAGAAGGAAGGGTTAACACTGCTGACCAGTCTTTCCTGCTCTTTTCAAGAGGTTACTGCCAATCACAGGCCATGCCATACAATTAGGGGCTCATTAGTGCCCCAAAGGAAACGAGGAAGGGAGAAAAAAGCAAGATGTAGCCATTACTCTGTTTCATTTTGCCCCCTCATGGGATCCCAGTCATTTCAAGCGGTGGCAACTTTTTGGACTTGGGTTACCAGATGCTGGACTTTTATGGATTATTGGTACCACATGTGGATTTACTGCCAATAATTCTTGCCTAGAAAAAAGGACTCTTAATGAACCTAACCACCTAGTTCAGGTATGCCTGCCTCATGGGGCACTACAACAGGGGCACTTAAAAACTTTGTCAGGAATGTGTTTGTAAATATCTCGAAGAACTATTTTCTTGCTATTCTCAACTACTTCAGTAAAAGAACGTGTTAGTCAGTTATACTGCCTGGTCCGAAGTAATTAAAGAGAGGCATGCAAGCGTATCAAAAGAACAGGGCTTATTCAAGGGGACAAGAGATGTTAGAGAAGATACAGTATATAGGTCTAATGAGTAGAGAAGCTGTGCTAGGGAAGCTATATTGGCATTGCTAATGACTACAGCACTTGTGTCATATGCTTAAGCAATCAACCAGGCAGGAAATTGGTGACATGGCAGATGACAGGAGCTCTTGTAGTAAAGAGGTGTTATGCTTGGCCCCTTCACTACAAGAGTTACTGGAGTCTTGTACAAGCTCTGCAGTACTGGCTCAAAAATCATGCACACCTAGGGGGAGGTGAACACTAACCAAAGTTGTGTCCATGGTACATTAATGTCAAGAGTGTAGAAGTTTAGCTACAAGCTACAAAAAGTTAACAAGTGTGCTCTCGGAGGAGTCTTGCTTTTAATTCAGAGCACCCTACCTTAATGTTGATTTCATGTGAACACAGCCTCTGCCCACCACTAGCAAGGGCTTGCTCTGAGTTCCCCTGCGGGGTGCATTAAGCCCCATCCCCACATATATCACACCTTCCCTCTGGATCGTCCAATAATATAGAGTAATTGCGACCTTGCAATTAATGGTAAGAGAGAGGATCTTTTTTTACCTGATTTAATTCAGTTTGTTGTTTAACATTTTTTCCTTCATGGAGGGTCTGTATTGGGTCAATTGAGACCTGATATAACCCCTTCGCCCCTCTGGCTCCCATGCACCCCTGCATCAACAGATTTTTCTAACTACGGCAGTGATTTGTTGCTGCAAGGAGATGTAGGTCAGAGCTGGCTCAGCTCTGCCCTGACTTGTCACATAGATGGAAACAGAGGAAATGCTGATGGCATTACAGCTAATATCACAGAGCGTCCTACACTGCAATGGAGTACGAGCCCAGGAACTGACCAATTCGACCTTTTGGCTTAGCTTGGACCACAGCTGTCACTGAGAGCTGGCAGTTCCAGTGCTAATGCCAAGCTTCAGAGCTGAACTGAGGTCTAGAGCACAGCAGATCTAAGGCTGAGCAGTAACTGGCTGTGTGTTCAGTTACAGGGATCAGGAGATATAGAAATGAACAGATATTGAAGGCTACCTTCAACAGATGTATCAGCCTAAACTGGCCTTAAAAAACAAAAATAACAAAGGTGAGTACACTCCTCACATTTTTGTAAATATTTTATTATATGTTTTCATGTGACAACACTGAAGAAATGCCACTTTGCTACAATGTAAAGTAGTGAATGTACAGCTTGTATAACAGTGTAAATTTGCCGTCCCCTCAAAATAACTCAACACACAATCATTAATGTCTAAATTGCTGGCAACAAAAGTGAGTACATCCCTAAGTGAAAATGTCCAAATTGGGCCCAAAGTGTCAATATTTTGTGTGGCCACAATTATTTTCCAGTACTGCCTTAACCCTCTTGGGCGTGGAGTTCACCAGAGCTTCACAAGTTGTCACAGGAGTCCTCTTCCACTCCTCTATAATGACATCACAGAGCTGGTAGATGTGAGAGACTTTGCGCTCTTACACCTTACGTTTTAGGATGCCCCACATATGCTCAATAGGGTTTAGGTTTGGAGACACACTTGGCCAGTTCATCACCTTTACCTTCAGCTTCTTTAGCAAGGCAGTGGTCATCTTGAAAGTGTGTTTGGGGTTGGCATCATGTTTGAATACTGCCCTGTGGCCCAGTCTCTGAAGGGAGGGGATCATGCTCTGCTTCAGTATGTCCTATACCAGTGGCGGCCCGCCCATAGGGGGCGCCCGGGCGCCGCCCCCCCTCTCCCTAGGTGTAAAAAAAAAAAAAAAGTAAAAAAAAAAAAAAAAAAAGTAAAAAAAAAAGTAAAAAAAAAAAACGGGCCCTTTAAGACATTTAAAAAAAAAAAAAAAAATGTCATTTAACAATTTAACATAGTGTACTGTGGCGCCGGTCACAGTGCACTATGAGAAGCGCCACGTCCATGCAATCACAAGATTGCATTCATGGCGCTTCATTTGCGGGTTAAAAACCCGCCTTGCGGCGCACAGCAGAACGCCGACTAGCTTCCGCCCGTAAAATCACTGTGATTCTACGGGCGGGAGCATTGTCACTCTTAGACAGGCAGTCACTTCCGGTTTTCGGCTGCTTCACGAAACCCGGAAGTGACCTAGGCAGCTCCGTTCCTTAGCCCGAGCGGAGCTGCCAGACAGTGAGAGGTGAGTCACCGCATAAAGGCTTTCTAGCCTCTACTTTGTGGAGAATGTTCGTGCATTTAGCTGAATGAATGCAAAAAGCTTTCACAGCCAGAAAGGTTTCCCCAGGCCAGGCGACTTTTGCCGTGGCCAATCAGAGAATGAGCTCTGAAGGGGGAACTCCACGCCAAATTTCTGAAAAAAAAATTTGACGTGGGTTCCCCCTCCGAGAGCATACCAGGCCCTTAGGTCTGGTATGGATTCCAAGGGGAACCCCCTACGCTGAAAAAACGGCGTGGGGTTCCCCCCCAGATCCACACCAGACCCTTATCCGAGCACGCTACCTGGCCGGCCAGGAAAGGGGGTGGGGACGAGCGGGCGCCCCCCCCCCTCCTGAGCCGTACCAGGCCGTGTGCCCTCAACATGGGGGGGTGCCTTGGGGGAGGGGGGGCGTGCGGCCCCCCCACCCCAAAGCACCTTGTCCCCATGTTGATGAGGAAAAGGGCCTCTTCCCGACAACCCTGGCCGTTGGTTGTCGGGGTCTGCGGGCGGGGGGCTTATCGGAATCCGGGAGCCCCCTTTAATAAGGGGGCCCCCGGATACCGGCCCCCCACCCTATGTGAATGAGTATGGGGTACAATGTACCCCTACCCATTCACCTGTGAAAAAAAGTACAAAAAAAAAAACACAACACAGGGTTAAAATATTTTATTGCACAGCTCCGGGGGTCTTCCGTCTTCGGGGGTCTTCTCGCCGGACTCCTCCGCTATCTTCTTGTAGCTCTTTTACTAGCGGAGGAGTCCGGCTTTCTTCCTCGCCGCCGGCCTCTTCTCCCGACTTCGGGGGTCTTGTCCCCCTCTTCAGTTCTTCTGCCGGGCCACCGCGCCTTCTTATAGCTCTTTTACAGGCGGTGGCCCGGTCTTCTTCTTCTTCTTCTTCTTCTTCTTCTTCTTCTTCTTCTTCTTCTTCTTCTTCTTCTTCTTCTTCTTCTTCTTCTTCCATGTGACCAACCCATGTGACATCAACCCATGTGACATCAACCCATGTGACACCGCCCCATTGTCCCTGTCTCCGGCCAGGGAGATCGTCGAGGCAACATCTCCTGGAGAAGAAGGAGAAGAAGAAGAAGAAGAAGAAGAACGGGCGGCGGCGGCGGCGGCGGCAGAAGACCGGGCCACCGCTTGTAAAAGAGCTATAAGAAGGCGCGGTGGCCCGGCAGAAGAACCGAAGAGGGGGACAAGACCCCCGAAGTCGGGAGAAGAGGCCGGCGGCGAGGAAGAAAGCCGGACTCCTCCGCTAGTAAAAGAGCTACAAGAAGATAGCGGAGGAGTCCGGCGAGAAGACCCCCGAAGACGGAAGACCCCCGGAGCTGTGCAATAAAATATTTTAACCCTGTGTTGTGTTTTTTTTTTGTACTTTTTTTCACAGGTGAATGGGTAGGGGTACATTGTACCCCATACTCATTCACATAGGGTGGGGGGCCGGTATCCGGGGGCCCCCTTATTAAAGGGGGCTCCCGGATTCCGATAAGCCCCCCGCCCGCAGACCCCGACAACCAACGGCCAGGGTTGTCGGGAAGAGGCCCTTGTCCTCATCAACATGGGGACAAGGTGCTTTGGGGTGGGGGGGCCGCACGCCCCCCTCCCCCAAGGCACCCCCCCCATGTTGAGGGCACGCGGCCTGGTACGGCTCAGAAGGGGGGGGGGCCGCCTGCTCGTCCCCACCCCCTTTCCTGGCCGGCCGGGTAGCGTGCTCGGATAAGGGTCTGGTGTGGATCTGGGGGGAACCCCACGCCGTTTTTTCGGCATAGGGGGTTCCCCTTGGAATCCATACCAGACCTAAGGGCCTGGTATGCTCTCGGAGGGGGAACCCACGTCAAAATTTTTTTCCGATTACATAAGGGGCGTGTTTTATGAGAAGTGGGAGGGGCCAAAATGGTGGGCGGGGTCATGATGGGCGGGGTCTGGCGCCCCCCCATCCAAAAACTTCACCAGCCGCCACTGTCCTATACATGTTGGCATTCATGGTTCCCTCAATAAACTGTAGCTCCCCAGTGCCAACAGCACTCATGCAGCCCCAGACCAGGCACTCCCACCGCCATGCTTGACTGTAGGCAAGACACACTTGTCTTTGTACTCCTCACCTGGTTGCTGCCATCTGAACCAAATACATTTATCTTGGTCTCAGACCACAAGACATGGTTCCAGTAAGCAAGCTGTTTGTGGGCTTTCTTGTGCATCATCTATAGATTAGGCTTCCTTCTGGGACGACAGCCATGCAGATCAATTTGATGCAGTGTGTGGAGAATGGTCTGAGCACTGACAGGCTGACCCCCCCACCCCTTCAACCTCTGCAGCAATGCTGGCAGCACTCATACATCTATTTCCCAAAGACAACCTCTGGAAATTACGCTAAGCACGTGCACTCAACTTCTTTGTTCAACCATGGTGAGGCCTGTTCTGAGTGGAACCTGTCCTGTTAAATTGCTGTTAAAGTGTTGAGTGCTATAGGATGATAGAATAAAGTGCAACAGTGCTCCAATCTTTAAAAAAATCTGAAGTGCCAACACTCCCCCTTCGGTGACCCATAGCACCAGAATCAATGGACCCTCAGCTTTACAGTCTAGGGGTCAACATGGCTGTGATGCATTGATCTGGGGTATGTATGATGGTTGCTCAAAGGCTCCTCCAGAGGGGTTGCAGAACTCATGTTCCTTCTTCCATGAAAGTTTCCGGTTAATCTATTATAGTGACCCAGGCTGTATACAAGAGAGGAGTGGGCAGGATGAGTCCCAGCACTGTTAGTACAAGAAGTTGCCTCGACAGATTCTTGCACGGACAGTGCTGGGACTCATCCTACTCCTTTAGTTTTATTCTTATAGCCTAGACCATCTTTATGTAGAGCAACAATACTTTTTTTCAAATCCCCAGAGAGTTCTTTGCCATGAGGTGCCATGTTGAACTTCCAGTGACCAGTATAAGAGTGTGAGAGCGATAACACCAAGTTATCAACCTTCTCCCCATTCACACCTGAGGCTTTTAACACATGACACCGGGGAGGAAAATGGCTAATTGGGCCCAATTTGGACATTTTAACTTAAGGGTGTACTCACTTTTGTTGACAGCAGTTTAGACATTAATGGCTGTGTGTTGAATTATTTTAAGGGGACAGCAAATTTACACTGTTACACAAGCTGTACACTCACGACTTTACATTGTAGCAAAGTGTAATTTCTTCAGTGTTGTCACATGAAAAGATATAATAAAATATTTACAAAAATGTGAGGGGTGTACTCACTTTTGTGAGATACTGTACATATGCATTTTGTATGGTATGTTTAAACCTCTAAAACCAATCGTGTCAGTCACCCTGTGTCTCCTGTTGAATGGAACGTCACAAGTTTTCTATAATTGTTTTTATTACTATTGCTAGAAATATTTTGTTTTAAATAATGTCAGTGTTTGCATAGTTACTACATAATGTTAACAGAAACATAGCTTAAATCTCACATGCATAATAAAATAATAAATACAAATTATGAAAATAATAATAATAAACATTAGCATTTATGTTGCAACACTATGTAAGTTTGTTCTGTTGACAGTTTTGCAAAAAAAAGCATGTGTTGTCCACTATTTAGGAGAATGATGTGGTAAAGATTTCCTGTCTGTTAGAATATTTTTGTCTGAAATATTACAACACTTCTTTATGAAATATAGAAGTTTGTACTCAGCGTCTGGATGTGTTCATGCTTTGTTATAATAGTAACTTCACAAAATGGATCATAATAGCCTGCATTTCACGTTACAGTAACAAGTGTCTTTTGCTTGCATGGATACCCAGCCGTCCTGCACCCAGGAAGTAGTTTATTTATTTTATTTGTTTTCTTATTACAGGTATTTATATAGTGCTGGTAATTTATTTAGTGCTTTACATACTGTACATTCAAATAAGTTCTTGCCCTTACAGCCCGTTCACACCTGAACGTTTTGTAGCCCTACGCCTGAAGCTACAAAACACTGGAGGGGAAAAAATCCATTATTCTCAATGGAGATGGTTCACATCTCCACTCCATGTCGCCTGAAGCCCTACGCCTGAAGCTCAAACAAGTTCCGGACCCTTTTTTGTTGCGCGAATTGGTCTGATTTGGGCGTTTTCATTCCCATAGAAACTAATGGAAACGCTCGATTCGAGCGTTTAGCGCGACAACGAGCGTTTCTGCGGGCGTTTTGACGCTGTATCTGCTCAAGAAAAAATAAGCAGATGAAAAATATTTTTCCTATTGGCTGAAAAAAAACGCCGAAGTTAAAAAACGCTCGTTGTCGCGCGTTGTAGTGTGACAAAACGCTCGTTGTCGCGCGACAAAACGCCGGTAAAAACGTTCAAACACGCTACGCTCAGGTGTGAATGCAGCCTTAAGGAGCTTACAATGTTAGGTCCCTACCTCAATTACGTTCAAATACCAATGCCATTTTAGGCATGGAGCTAATTCATCCACCAGGTTACACACTAATGTTTCTAGTACAGTCATGCTCACACATCATGGATGGCATTAACACTTTTAACGCAGTGCTTTACAGAGACTTATAGGCAACTGGTATCACATGCTGATCCAAAAGAGCTTTCAATGAAAAGATGCACAATCATGCAAACCCACACAATTAAATACAGGTACACACACATGCCAATTTGTTATGGATATTTGTTATTCTAAAGGAAACCCAACTAGCCACAAGCACAACATACACTGCATGCAAGTGGCGTACTTGGTAGGGATCTAAAATCAGGACTCAAATAAAGTGCAAACCATTTCAATATTTCAATACCATTTCAATATTGTTCTCCCAAGTGGTATTAAAATAACAAGAAGTTATTTTAGGGCTTTAGATGAAGCTGTAACTGCTACAACTAAAATCAGGATGACACAAGTTAATATAGATTGTGTTTGTTTGCTTTGGGCCTGCGTTTGCAAATGCGTGTGGACTAAACCCCTGTTTTTAACGTACTGTTAGACAGGTTAATTTGGTTGTCTGCAAGCTGGTGGTAAGTAGGCTTGTGTTTTTTTCCTGGGCATTTCCCAGGCCTTGTTGTTATCTGATTTAGCATTCCAATGCCGCTTACTGCTATAGCCAGCTATAGATGAGGGTGGTGGCGAGTTTTTTCATATCGTATTTTGTATTGGTCCAGCAATGCAGCAACACCTTTGCAGCCATTGTGCTACATGCTGGGTGTTTGGTGTGCTGCATGTACCTTTAAGAAATGGTGGGCTCCCCTTCAGTCCACCTGACCTCATATATCCATTAGAATGCCTGTGCCTCCACTGTGGGGACACTCATATTTTAGTGTTAGGACCACAGATACCAGGGTGCCTTGACGAGGCTCTCCGGCTTGCGCATGCGTTTGCAAATGCATGCGGACTAAACCCCTGTTTTTAACATGCTGTTAGACAGGTTAATTTGGTTGTCTGCGAGCTGGTGGTAAGTAGGCTTGGGTTTTTTACTGGGCATTTCCCAGGCCTTGTTGTTGTATTGTGTATTTCCATATATGGCTTCAAACACATTTATATCGCGATCACACCACGACAGAAAGGGTACACCTTTTATCTTCAAAGCACCATTTCAAACACTGTTGCTCACGATCGTATTTCTCATTGGCACTAAACAGAGAAAACTGTATATGTCAATCTGTGGTATTGTGATTGTATGAATTGATAACAGACAATACCTCAGGCACTATGCACTTTAATCAATAGCTGATTTTGGATATAATCAAGCAATTTGCACATATATTTTTACACATATATTTTTGGGATTATTTAGGATATATTTGTATATTTATTTTGCGCTGTACTATAGGCGTGATGATGAGGAATTAGTATTATTGCACATATAGTTTGCACTTACTGTATAGGTACTACTAAGGCCCATATAAGCATATTGTTTTGTATTGGGAATTTATTTGAGCTTATATTGCAAAGCCCTTTGTAATTTTCTTTGCACATCATTTATTACTATTATTATTTTTGCATAATTTGCACAACATTAAGCACTTTAGACGTTTGTTTGCACTCCTATAGAATTTTTTTTGCAATTTTTGTACAGTATATACGGTATTAGTACAGTAGCTAACAACGCCTGATTTATGTTTGTGAGGAATTTAAGCAAATGTAGATGCATGAGGAGCACCTATAGTTTGAGCAGTGAATTAATAGAAAATTTATTTGAGTGCACCATCATACATAATATTATTTTTAAAGTTACAGAACACTGATATGGTCGCAGCCTAATCATTCAGGTTTTTTCTATTTTTCTATCTCTACATATTTAAAATATCAGCGCTAAGGCTTCTTATAACTTATAACATTTTGCCATGTATACTCTTCTTCCTATAGAGGATACAGATACCCCTACCTAGACATTTGATTTACAAATGGGCAGCATGCTGTCTGGGTTTGTGCAGAATGCATAGAAACCCAGAATAGCCCGAAGGGTGCTGAGACGCCCAAAACGTGAGGGTGCCTTGGGAATCCCAGACATACAGCGCTACTACTGGGTTATAGTCCTCCAGAGGATACTCAACTGGCACTTCCATACTCACTCCAAGCTATGGGTCTCCCTGGAGAAATGCCTGGCTGGCAGGAATTTATCCTATGCACCATGGTTGCCCCGGGAACACAGGGGGCTGTCTGATACAGCCTCCCCGTTGACAGCCCATGTGCTTTCAGTATGGGACAGTATTAATCTGCTTCTAAAAGTGACTCCTCCTGTGTCCCCGCTGGCTCCACTGGGCAGGTTCCTATGGCTTCCCCCTGGTGAGCAAATTGCCTTTTTTGGGCCCTGGGTAGATGATGTCAACACCAGTAGTGGTAAACTCATGAAAGATGGTAAGATCTTGGGCTCTGATGCCCTGCAGGCTAGACACAATGGACTTTTGGAGGTAAAGACAACTTCACAATTTTTTGGTGATACACAGCCACTCAGAGTCCTCTCCTCCTTTACACCATTTAAACACCTATTCCCAGATGAAGAACCAATACCTCATGTGGTATCTGCACTATACTGACTACTGAGCTCTGCCACATATGAATCTAAGCCTGCTTATATTGGGGTGTGGGAAAGAGACCTGGGGCGCGAACTTACAGAGACCCAATTAACTCACTTATACCAGCTCACCTACTTAAGCTCTATTGACTCTGAAACCCAAGAAACAAACAATAAAATACTGTCCCGCTGGTACCGGGTGCCAACAGACTTGGCACGTATTTATCCCTCCACGTCTGAGCTATGCTGGCAGGTCTGTGGACACAGGGGTACACTTATCCATATGTGGTAGGAATGTCCCTTAATTAAACCCTTTTGGGAAGATATCAAGGATCAAATAAAAGAAATACTAGGGCTCAAAGTTCCTTTCTCCCAGACTCACTTCCTCCTGCAAATCCCTCCAATTCCAATTAGCCAATACAAAAAGAGAGCACTGCCTCACTTGCTAAATTTGGCATGCTGCCTGCTTTCAGCATACTGGAAACGGTCCAGGGTTCCTACCCAGGAAGAACGGATCAGCAGGGTTAATGACATCTGGGAGGCGGAAGACTGGATAGTGACCTGTCGGGGTTCTGGAGACCGATTTGTTGATATCTGGACACCTTTGGATAGAATACGTTTCCGACCCTGGGCACATACCCTCTAGCCTAGACACGGCTCTGTTAGAACTGTCAGAACCATGCCTTAAAGCCTGTGGGCCTCTAAGAACCTAGGGGACAGAGAGACATTCCTCACTGCGTGGCAGCTTTTGGAGTACCAATAGGCCACCTATTCCAATCAAGAGCAGGATGCTTGGTGTGGGCATGAAAAAAGGCTTCCCATGAGACCTCAGGTATGATCTGGTCACTTCCCTCTTCCTTCTTTCCCTCTTTTCTCTCCTATAGCATTCAAAAATTGTACACATCCCCGTTACAGGGATGATGGTTTATGTATTGCACACCATGATGTGATAGGCATAATATCTAATGCCTCTTCGCTGGAGAGGAGGGCTTTTTATCACCCCAAGCATTTATCATTAATCCCAGGTACCCCTGGCTTAATTGGAAGGCGGGGGGAGGTTATTTGGAGGCTTTTCTGCCCCCCCCTCTTGCCCTGGGCGCTGGCCAGACAGCCATACTTCCATTAAGAAATGAATGACAGCACCTGCGGGCTTAGCGTCTACGGCAGGGCTATCACGCATAGGCTCTTCTACACCAATTTTTTATATGCTTCCATGAACCCCTTAATGGGGATAGCCCTTCAGCTACTGTTTCAGATATTTCAGATATCCACAAGCTCATGTGGGCTTGAGACTATTCAGATACCAATGTTGGACATGACATGTTATTTGTTTTCTACAAAATAAAGATTATAAAAAAATGCTTTTGCAAAATCCAGATACACCATGTCTACGGCCTTCCTTCATCTAGATGGTAGCTCACCTCCTCATAGAAGGTTAATAGACTGGTTTGACAAAAACAATTCTTCATGAATCCATGCTGATTACTACTAATGCTAAAATCTTGTATATAGTCCCTTATCACCCCCTCCAAGAGCTTGCATGCTATTGATGTTAGGTTAACTGGTCTGTAATTTCCAGGGATGTATTTTGGCCCTTTTTTAAATATTGGTGCTACATTGGTTTTTCTCCAATCAGCTGGTACCATTCCAGTCAGTAGACTGTCAGGCCTGGCAATTACTTGAATGACTTCCCTACTGTCAGGGCTGGGCTCAACCCTTAATTCTCTGAGCTGGCTGATCAGATATCTGCTAATTGCCAGCTCCTAGCTCTCCACAGTTACTCAGTTGTTGCTGATATCCTGCTCATCAGTCCTGCCTACTCAAGCCGTCCAGTCTAGAGGAGCTCTGCCTTTGCCTTAGTCAACATCACAGACACTCTCCTGCATTCTTGTTAAAAGACTTGCTGTTTTATTACGCTCATCTCCGGCTGCCTGACGCTTGACTTGTCTGAATATCCGTTCCGGTTCCTGAACTCTGCCTATGTTTTGACTGTTTGTTCTATTTAATTTTATTATTAAACAAGTGTGATTTAACTGTACTTATGTCTAGGTCTGATTTCATGGTTTCTGACACCTAAGTACCCTTGGTTGCAAGCCATCTGGTCCCAGTGATTTATTTATGTTAAGTTTCCCAAGCCTGTTTCTAATTCTGTCCTCTGTTGGCCTTGAGGGTGCTTCCTGTGATGTGTCATGAGGACAAACACTGCAGTTTTGGTTGCTGAAGCCCCCCCCGATGCCCTCGTGAAGACTGAGGAGAAGAATAAATTCAATACCTTCGCCATCTCTCCATCCTTTGTAACCAGATGTCAGTCCTCATTCTTTATGGGGCCAATATGGTCTGTCCTCCCTTTTTTTTACTGTTTATATACTTAAAGAATTTCTTGGGATTTTTTTTGCTCTCCTCCACTATGTGTCTTTTGTGTTATGAATGAATGAATGAATGAATGAAATACTTGTATAGCGCACAATGCGAACTGAATCACCTCTAGGCGCTGTGGCGAGCTTTGATCATCTGCTAAAAAGAGGAAGGTCTTGAGTTTTTTCCTAAAAGCCAGGTGATTTTCTTCCAGGCGGATGTTGATTGGTAGAGCATTCCATAGCCGAGGCCCTTGGACAGCGAATCTCCGATCACCCTTGGATTTATACCGGGCTTTGGGCACGAGGAGGAGGTTTTTATTGGCTGATCGAAGACTGCGGTTTGGTGTGTAATGATTTATTTTTTCCATTAGGTATTGCGGAGCTTCTTTATGCACGCATTTGTGGGTGAGGCACAGGGTCTTGAACGTGATCCGATTTTTTACGGTTAGCCAATGTAAGCTCCTCAGTGAAGGAGAGATGGATTCCCAGGGTTTTTTTCCTGTTATCAGCCTTGCTGCCGTGTTTTGGATCAGTTGTAATTGCACAAGATGATATTGTGGTAATCCTATGTAAAGCGAGTTTGCGTAGTCCAGTCGTGAATTAATGATTGTTCCAACTACCACTGCTTTGTCATTCTTTGGGATAAAAGGGATGAGTCTGCGAAGCATGCGCAGCAGATGGTGAGATCGACTGACTACAGATCCTATTTGCGCATCCATTGACATTTGTGCGTCTAAAATAACCCCGAGACTCTTCGCTTTGGTCTTTGGGGAGATAGTCTGCCCAAAGACGGTTGGTGGAGACCAGGAGGTTTTGGTTGCAGGCTTATGATTTGGGTGTAAGATAAGAAGCTCTGTCTTTGATTCGTTCAGCTGGAGGGAGTTGGTGGTCATCCAGTCCTCTATTGATTTGAGGCAGTTTTCAAGTTGTTGTTGGTGATATCTTAGCCGCCCTAATTGCACCACTACATATCTTGTTGCATTCTTTGTAAAGTCTGAATGCCGATGATGATTCCTCAGCCTTTTTTGAAGGCCTTCTCCTTTGCTTTTATATGCATTTTTAAACTGGAGTTAAGCCATCCAGGACTTTTTAAATTAATTTCCCAATGGGAGGCACTGGGTAATGCCCTTATTTATTATGCTTTTAAAGCAAATCTATCTTTCCTCTATGTTCTTTGTTTCTAAGATTTTATCCCAATTTATATCTTCTAGCAAGGTTCGTAGTTTAGGGAAGTTGGTGCTTTTTAAATTCAGTGTCTTTGTGTTCCCCTTGTGTTTCCCATTTGTGTGATTTATATTGAAGCCAATTGACCTGTGATCGCTGTTTCCTAAATTGCCCCGTATTTCCACATCCGTGATCAGGTCTGTATTGTTGGTAATCAGTACATCTAGTAACGCCTTGTTTCTAGTTGACGTGTCTGCTATCTGACCCATGAACTCGGCATACATGGCTCGGTTTGTCCACTACCTGATGGAGAGAAAATCAATCAATTCCCATATTCAAGGTAACAGCATGAATAGAGGTATCACACTGCTTGTTATTGTATTCAGGAAGCTGTGGTACCTGTGACTACCCAAATACCCCAACAGATCTTGGATTCTGAAAATTTAGAGAATTGGGGATACAGGAACGGGAGGCAGTTTGGGAAATGAGAGGTTGTAGTTCTGAATTGTTTTTAAGAGCTCTGTTTTAACATTTTATTAAACTTTTAAAGACAATGTATTGTGATACTATGAAAAAATAAGCTCACAAACTATATTATTAAACATTTATGCCACTGATCAGTTTGCACAAGGTTGAGGGCTTTAGCTTTTAGTGATATTTACTATAGCTTTTAAACCTCTTGTGGCTCCTATTTCTATTGTTGAATAAAAAAAGCACAGCAAGCCAAGGAGGAGCCAAGACCGTTGGCAGGGGACACCAGAAGAGGGGGTTTGGGGCTGCTCTGTGCAATACCATTGCATGGAGCAGGTGAGCATTATATGTTTGATATTTTAATTTATAAAAAATCCCTTACAACCACTTTAAGATTTGGCTTTTCAGACTCTACGTGAGATATAACAAACCCCATCAAACCAACCATAGGCACATTAACCCATTCCTAGTATCAGTTCAGTTTAGGAATCAAACTCCAATTTTCAGTCAATGCAAAACTAAACTATGAAAGCTGCTCAAAAAAAAAAAAAAGACAGGCATAAGGCAAAGTGCTGATCACTAATATTGCCTGTGGTCTCTGTGAAAGATCCCGTACTCAAGACGAATATGTCCGCCATATAAGCTTCCCTTGCCTGGAACTAGCATGATCCATGATCCCTTAGCTCACCCAGTCAATGGCGAGACATCAGTGTAGGGTGGTAAGAAACATAAGACTGTTTATTCAAACACAGGTACAAAGAGATATACACTTGGGACAATCCCCCCTTCTTTGCATAATGGCTCAGGGCACGGTAAAACTACATTCAGTAACAAGAGACACACAGGCACATTCCAACATTTTAACAGTATACAGTCTTTAGTTTAGGAAGGACTGCAGGGGAAATCCCCCCCCCCCCCAGCAGCTAATACCTGACAGTGGTTTCATTAACATGTAA
Organism: Lithobates pipiens; assembly: GCF_037356315.1. NCBI lineage: Eukaryota > Metazoa > Chordata > Amphibia > Anura > Ranidae > Lithobates > Lithobates pipiens. Next base: position 377,573,114 of record NW_027507764.1, on the reverse strand, counting down.
GCTAATCCACATGGGCATATACACCCCATAATCATTTGCTCCCAAGGCAGTCAGAGGCAATAGAACACTCCTACAATATTCTAGAAGTCTGAAAGGTGGAATTATTTATCTTCATATATCTCTTGAGGGATATTGTTCAGAAATATTACTGTCCCATGACGTGTGGGTGACCCCGCCCCCCTCTGATGTAACGGAAACCTGCATTACATCAGAGGGAGACGGGGTCCCCCACACGTCATTACGCAAGCCAGGCTTTCCCACTTGTGTCAGAGGGGGTGGGGTCAGGTGACGGATGGCCCCGCCCTCATATAAGAAATGTCAGGCTGCCCTGATCCCCGCAGTGTCTCCGCCAGTGGAGACAGAAGACGGATGGATTTGCTGCGCTGGAGGGAGAGATCATCCATCGCTGGATCAGATCAGCCATTGGTGGACCCTGGAGAGATGATCATCCATTGCTGGATAGCAAGAGTGGATTACCACCACTGGAATCTTTTTAAAAATTTTTGGATTTTTAATAAAGGACTTTTTCAAAAGTGTGTTTGTCTTTTTTAACATTCTTTTACACTTTCTTTTTTTTAAATGGTAGGTACCCCCTTACCATTTCAAACAGGGGGGCAGGATCTGGGGGTCCTCTTGTTAAAGGGAGCTTCCAGATTCTGATAATCTAATAACCCCCGCCTGCAGACCCCCACAACCACCGGCCAGGGTTGTGGGGATGAGGCCCTTGTTCTCATCAACATGAGGACAAGGTGCTTTGAGGGGTCACAGACCCACAAAGCATCCTCCCAATGTTGAGGGCATGTGGCTTGGTATGGTTCAGGAGGGGAGGCACTCTCTCATCCCCCCTCTCTTCCTGCGGCCTGCCAGGTTGCGTGCTCGGATAAAGGGTCTGGTATGGATTTTTAGGGGGAACTCCATGCCATTTTTTTTTAAATTTGACGTGGAGTTCCCCTTAAAATCCATACCAGACCTGAAGGGTCTGGTATGGATATTTAGGGGGAACCCCACATAATTTTTTATTATTTGACACGTGGCTCCCCTTAATATTCATACCAGACCTGAAGGGCATGGAAATTGAATTTGGGGGAACCCCACGCTTTTTTTTTTTTTTTTTTTAATCAATGACTTTCAATGACCGTTCTCTGTATTACGGGGAGCTGACAATTCATTATAGCTGCGAGTGATTTTAAATGACTTTTTTTCCTGCAGAAATGACACTTTGTGCAGGGACAGTTCTAAGCACCGGAAACATGCACCCCTTTACAGGCATACTATACACACCCCCCAGGTATGACATTTTCACTTTAAGCATTATTAAAATCACTGCTCCCGAAAAAATGGCAGTTTTTAAAACTTTATTTTTGCATTGATACATGTCCCCTGGGGCAGGATCCAGGTCCCCAAACACTTTTTAGGACAATAACTTGCATATTAGACTTTAAAATCAGCACTTTAGATTTTGAACATTCGAGTCCCATAGACTTTAATAGGGTTCTAAAGTTCACACAAAGTTTAGGTCTGTTCGCAGGTTCTGGTGCAAACTGAACCGGGGGTTCATCCTTAGCCACCAACCATATCATACCAATTTTCTCCTGAGCAATACACTATACCTTATGCTTGCAAAGCAACAATTGGCTAGAAGCACATTAATCAACAATTTATTCTGATCTCCTTCATCTCGCCGAGTATGCACATTGCCATACAATCACTGATCTTTCTTATGCTGCATACACACGATCAAATTGTCCGGCGTACTTAGTCCGCCGAAATGCATTTCACCGGACAATTCAATCGTGTGTGGGCTTCAGCAGACTTTTCCAGCGTAAAGTTCGGCGGACTTAGAAAGTATTTTTGCAGTCCAATCTTTCCGCCGAACTTGGGTTTCAGCGGACAATACATTCTTCAGTATGCTAGTTCGGCGGACTAAGAATGACGCATGCTCAGAAGCAAGTACGAAAAGGAAGCTATTGGCTACTGGCTATTGAACTTCCTTTTTCTAGTCCCGTAGTACGTGCTGTACGTCATCGCGCTAGCAAACGCCGGACTTTCTGTGTGTCCGTGTGTGGCCAAGTCCATTCGGTAGAAAGTCCGCCGGACTATCCGCCGGATTGTTTGCCGGACTAAGTACGCCAGACAATTTGCTCGTGTGTACGCGGCATTAATCAACCCATGGGCTAAACAAGAGAAAGCAAATATATTACCCCCATCCATGCTAAACAGTGAGGATGAAGGAAGAAAATGTTATTAGCAGCCAGTGAGACCTATGGATGCTGAATACCTGAACTATGATTGGCTGCAGAGGAAAGAGAACTGCTGCTCCCAGGTGATTCCTTTATTGAAAAATCATAAAAGCAATAAATGGGTACAGGCAGGGAAAAAGCAGGTAGGTTGGCGCATCCCACACTATAGAAGTGCTCTGTCAAAACCACACTGATTGGGTGCACTCACTATTTTGACGACAATTTTCCACCCAGCTCCTTAAAACAAAAGTTGATTGATTGATTGAAAACTTGACATTTGCAAACAGGTTGACCCACAGGATGACCCACAGCTTGCAGTTTGGCAGCAATTTTCTAATAATTGTGGAGTGTTTGACCAGCTTTAGTCAAACACTGCAAAAACATTTTAACATTTGTCTACCTATCTTGGGTCAATCTGATCTTTGCACATAATAATGTAGTAGTTCAGAATAACCAAAACTTTCAATGGCAAACAAATATCCATAACTGAACAGTTTACTGTTAAGTTGGCTTCCCACCTATGCATTGCAGTAAGGTGAAGTTTACATTAGTGTCAAAAGCAGATATTTGATCTGTGTTTTTTGAAGCCTCATAGACACCTGTCATACCTTGTGTCAAATATGTGCATTGCAGTAGACAGTGTTAATATGGTCAAATTTGTTTCACTTTGTGTTAAATCTTTACAAAACGTATGTGACATGTAGCGTTCAGCTACTCCTCTATTCATGTCAATGTAAACACACTGCAAATGTGCCACAAACACCTCACAAATGCCCCTATGGCATTTACAGCACATTTGAGGTTTATGCTGGGCATATATGGATTGAAATTCAGCCAGTTCAGCAGGGATCAGATGAATGTTGGTCCATGTATGAGCAGGCTTATTATAACCGAGTCAATTCATGGATTAACTTGGGTACAACCAGTCTGTCGGATTTTTGGTATGTGATTACTGCTGGTGGCTATAATCACTAACAGTAATGGTGTTCTTCCAGCCAGGAAGGCTCCCCACACCCCACCCTGCCAGCAGAACACAAAAGTGCCATGGGAGACATTCCCCCATCAACTCCGACTGTGTTGATGGGAGAACCAAGCAATTTTCTTTCCTTCCACCCATGGTGGAATGGAATCATCTTTGGGATGCTTTAGAAAGCATTACTAGCCAAGATGATAGTACAAGAATCCATACAATAGAAAACCAACACAGAGGAGGCATCTGGAAATCATTATTTAACCTTTCATGACTAATGACGCGTACACATGTAGCGGACTATCCGGCGGACTTAGTATGGCGGGCTTCCCGCCGGACTATCCGCCGGACTTTCCGAATGGGCTACTTGCCCACACACGGCACTTTTTCAGCGGACTAATACGGCGTACTAAGTCCGCCGGACTATCCGCCGTACTTTTGAAATAAACGGACTCGCCCACACACGTGGAAGAAAGTCCGCTCATTTTGAGCGCATCTCCAGGTAGCCGGGCCAGAGAAGGAGGCGTCGCTGGCCCCGCCACCTGATATGGACTTAAAGGGGAATCCGGAAGCCCCCTTTAACCTCCCTAGCGGTAATCCCGAGTCTCGGGATCGCATCGCTGGATGCAGGGGAGGACACAGTGAGACTTACTTACCTTGTCCCCTGGATCCAGCGATGTCCACCGCGCTGTGTGATCGAGCTGTCCTCCGCTCGATTCACAGTGCCGAATGCCGCCGAGCTCCGTTCCCTGCGACGTTACGGCGCACGGGAGCGGAGAACGCCGGCAAATTCAAAAAAGTAAAAAGACACAAAACACACACAGCACTGTAATCTTACAGATTACAGTACTGTATTAAAAATTACACATCCCCTTTGTCTGTGGTCTGTGCAGTGCCCTGCATGCACTTTTATATTATAAATACTGTTTTTTCTGGCTGGAATTTGGAGATTGTCCATAGCAACCAGAAAGTGTCCCTTTTTCAGTGTTTTAGGATTTGATTACATTATTGAATAATTGTTATTATTCTTTATTATATTATAAACTTTATCATACCCGGGATGTCTGCTAGACTCTGGTTTGAAGAGATTTAAGAGCGTTATTCCTAAGAGATACAGGACTACAAAATAAAATGCCAGATTTCCATGCAAAATAATTGTACCGCTTTCAGCACCTAATTCCAGACTGAATCAGGGAGGTTAATAAGGGAGGTTAATAAGGGGGCCCCCGGATACCGGCCCCCCACCCTATGTGAATGAGTATGGGGTACAATGTACCCCTACCCATTCAGCTGTGAAAAAAAGTAAAAAAAAAACACAACACACAAGGGTTAAAATACTTTATTGCACATCTCTGGGGGTCTTCCGTCTTCGGGGGTCTTCTCACCGGACTCCTCTAGCCATATTTTTTGCTAGAAAATTACTTGGAACCCCCAAACATTATATATATATTTTTAGCAGAGACTCTATTGTTGCAATATTTTATGTCACACGGTATTTGCGCAGCGGTGTTTTAAACGCAACTTTTGGGGAAAAGGGACACTTTCATGAATTAAAAAGAAACAAAACAGTAAAATTAGCCCAATTTTTTTGCATAATGTGAAAGATAATGTTACGCCGAGTAAATAGATACCAAACATGTCACACTTTATAATTACAAGCACTCATGGAATGACGACAAACTACGGTACCTAAAAATCTCAATAGACGACGCTTTAAAAAAAAATCCGGTTACCAGGTTAGAGTTACAGAGGAGGTCTAGTGCTAGAATTATTGCTCTCACTCTGACGATCACGGTGATACCTCACATGTGTGATTTGAACACCGTTTACATATGCGGGCGCGACTTCCGTATGCGTTTTCTTTGCTGCGCGGGCTCACGGTGGCGCTTTAAAAAAAAAAAATTTTTAATTTTTTTTATTTATTTTAAAATAATAAATTGTTTTTTTTTTTTATCACTTTTATGTAAACATCCCTTGTGACAGTAATAGGTGGTGACAGGTACTCTTTATGGAGGGATCAGGGGTCTAAAAGACCCCCGATCCCTCCTTTACACTTCAAAGTATTCAGATCGCCATTTTCTGCGACTCTGAATACTGTATATATTTTTTAATCCGGCGCCATTGGCAGACGAGTAAACGGGAAGTGACGTCATGACGTTGCTTCCGTGTTTACTATTAGGAGACTGGAATGAAGCCGCTTACGGCTTCATTCCAGTCCCTGCCCAGCAGCCGGAGGCATCTGATCGTGCATCAGTGCTCCCGATTGAGCGGGAGCACCGGTAACAGCAGCGGGAGGGGGGCGTCCCCTCCCGCTCCTCCGGTATAACAGCCGAGCGGCTTTTAGCCGCATTGGTTGTTATAGCTGGAAAGCCAATCGCCCGCTCGGAAAAACGGTACCGGGATGATGCCTGCAGGTGCGGGCATCATCCCGGTATAACCCCCGGAAGCCGAGTACGCACATCTGCATATGCTTGGCGGGAAGGGGTTAATTTAATGAAAAACACATCAATAATGCTTCTTAATGTGATAGGTGGGCATGGTAGCTACAATTTTAAAGCACATCTAGATGAGTCAAATTGCAGAAAATGGTCACTATTCATTGAGAATGGGACCCCAAAGACAGTACTGTAGGTGTGAACAGGCCCAAGCTGCAGCACACACAACACATGTGCAAGTGCTGCACTGCAATAAACAAGGTGTAGCTTTAGTTTTACATGTTGCCATGCATAGTCAGACCATTGTTAACTACTTCCCCCCTTCCTGACCAGAGCTTTTGTGATTCGGCACTACTTCGCTTTAGCTGACAATTGCGTGGTCATGTGACGTTGTACCCGTTGTACGTCAATGCAAAAACGGATGAAAAACTGACCATTTGTTAGTTAATATCCATCTTTTGTCTGATCCGTTTTTTTGACGGATCAAATATAGAGCTTTCAACTGTTCAAAAAAACGGATGTTGAAGGATGCCGATGAAAACGGATGATCATCCATGGTCATCTGTTTTTCCATAGGAATGCATTGATGTCCATTTTTCATCCGTCAACGGATGGATGAAGAACGGACAAACTGTCCGTATGTGTGAAAGGGGCCGTCAAAAAAACAGATCAGACGAAAAACATATTTAAGCCCCATACACTCTATCAGATTTTCTGCAGATTTTTGTCTTCAGAGTTACCCAAACCATGTAGTGCAAGGGCCTGCCTGATTGCATACAAATTGAAACTCCTAAGGTTTGACCTTATATTATATGGTTTTGGTAAATCTGAAGGAAAATCTCAGCAGAAAATCTGATAGTGTATATGGGGCTTTAAACTGACAAATGGTCAGTTTTTTTATCAATTTTTGCATTGGTAGTAGATGTAAAAAAAAAAATGCTGAAAAACTGATCAAAATGGATGAACTGAACTGATGAAATGAACTGTTGAAATGAACGGTCCATATGTGTGAAGGACCCAGGTAGTGTCGTGGTTGGGATTTGAACCAGTAACCCTTTTTACTACTAGGTGAGAATGCTAACCACTACACCACTGTGCCACCATAATTTGATTATGTTATTGAATAATTTTTATTATTATTATATTATTATTTGGTATAATTATTTATAGTTATTTATTATATTATAATTTATGATTTCTTTTTTCAAACTTTATCATACCCGGGATGTCTGTTAGACTCTGGTTTGGACAGATTTAAAGCGGGGTTCCACCCTAAAGTGGAACCTCCCCTAATCGGAACCCTCCCCCCCTCCGGTGTCACAATTGGCACCTTTCAGGGGGGAGGGGGGTAGAGATACCTGTCAAAGACAGGTATTTACACCCACTTCCGGGCATAGACTCCCGTGGGAGTCTACGCCATTTCCTGTCCTGCCGCGCTGTCTGCTGGGACACACACGGGTCTCAGAGACAGTGCGGACAATTCCTATTGCGCTGTGCGACTCGTGCATGCGCAGTAGGGAACCGGGAAGTGAAGCCGATTTGCTTCACTTCCTGATTCCCTCACCTAAAATGGTGGCGGCAGCAGCCGAGGGCCGAGCGATCGATCGGCCTCGGCATCGCTGGAACCCGAGACAGGTGAGTGTCCATTTATTAAAAGTCAGCAGCTGTAGTATTTATAGCTGCTGGCTTTTAATATTTTTTTGTAGGTGGAATCCCTCTTTAAGTGAGTTATTCCTAATGCCTTGTACACACGGTCGTAAATTCGGGCGGAAAAGGTCCGATCGTATTATATTGTCGGAAAATCCGACCGTGTGTGGGCTCTATCGGACTTTTTCCATCGGAAATTCAGACAGAAAAAAATTTGAGAGCAGGATCTCAAATTTTCCGACAACAAATTCCAATCCGACTTTTTCTGATCGTATGTAGAGAATTTCGATCGGACAAAGTGCCACGCATGCTCAGATCAAATTACGAGAGAAAAGCTATTGGCTAGTAGCCTCAACGTAGTCCCGTCCTAACGAATGAACGTCATCATGTTCCGAACAATCGGATTTTCCGACAACTTAGTCCAACCGTGTGTATACAACACAAGTTTAAGACAAAATCCGATTTTGTTGTCGGAATGTCCAACCGTGTGTACAAGGCATAACAATTACAGGCCTACAATATAAAATGCCAAATCTCCATGCAAAATAATGGTACCGCTTTCAGCACCAAAAATCTGAAATAATCATACCGCCAGGGAGGTTAACACAAAGCACATTAGCAAGCAAAGTATTGCAGAAGAACAATTAAACAGCACAGTGCAAAGGGGGTCTTAAAGTTTTGTTGCAACAGCTGTTTATGTATTTTTGACCTGTTTTCTTTGGGATCACTGTTGAGTTGAGGACTATTATTACCCATTAATTTATTTTTTATTATTATTATTATTTTTATTTCATCATTTTTTTTTTTTTTTTTTTGCTAGCCTTGATTTGGGAACAACATTGTGATTAAAAACGTGCTAATTAGAAAAGAACACATAATACAACCAGGCATTTTAACAAGGTGATATATGACTATCTGGCACACTGTACTAATAAGTAAAAGTAATTATCACTAATGGTAATAAGAATAGTAAGCTATAATACGGTATAAAAATAAACATCCATATACGTCAAGCTGACAACATTTCACAGCAGATTACAATGTATTAACATGGATGTACAAAAAACAAATATATTTAGTGTTAGTTACAATGCATCCATTGCTGTGACTTTCTCTAGAACTCCTCAATTGACTGCTTCTATTAATTTGCTTGAAATTTGTTTCCTCAAGTGTGTTACAAGCCGCACCTGCTGCTCCCTGTGGTATTTGGGACAAAACAAAAGAATGCAAGAAGGAATCTTTTTTTTTTTTGTAGATGATTTCACATAAATTATAGACTGGTGCATATGTTTTGAGGTAGAACAGGCACAGTGGCAGCTGCGATTGTGCCAAAACCATACTGTATTTGGGAAGTAATAGGGTAAAAAAAAAAAAAAAAGAGGCAATGAAATCAATCAGTGAGAAGAATAGCAACAGTATATATTTAGATTACTAATAGGAGTGCGTTTGGGGGGTGGGAGGGATAATTTTGAGGTAGGTTTAGCGAGGAACAAGCCTGGTCGCAGGCTGAAACATTAAGCTAATGATTTAACTTTTTCAAACCATTTCTTGAGTGATTGTATTCTTGTATGGCTGCATTGTGAGCATATGCTGTTCCTTTGTCATAAGCTGGACAAACGCATTTGGAAATAGAGGCTTTTTAACGATCTAAATTGTAAACATGTTGCTGCTATGAGAAAAGCAGCTTCCAGGGGTTCAAGCAAAACCGCTAAAGCCAAAAATTGGATGGTAATTATATTGACATTGAGCTTGCGTGCAGTGAAAGCATACTAAAAATAACAGATGGTTTAAATTTAAAGACATTGAGGTGTTTTAATAAACAAGTAATTCTCTGATGTTCCATTTTATAGCAAAATTCGGGAAAAAAAAAAAAGCAACAACGTATTCTACATTTGCCATATGCAAAATGTTATAGGCGTGTAATGCCAAGCCATACCTATTCTTTAGGGGTTCATGCCCACGGCCGCATGGGCAAGTATGTACAGAAACTGTGTAGTTATTCCAAGCTGCTGCGTATGGCCACGTATAGAGGGCAATTAGGGAAAGCGGCTGTATGTAGGTATACGAAAATACTTGCGTACAGTCACACACAGATGTACAACCCTGAAAACAGACATTCTAGGGTAGATTTACGACCCCAACTGATGCACTCAGAATCTGCTGCAGTTGTGCCTGGTAGCCAATCAGCTTCTAACTTCAGATTGTTTGATTACGATTTGGCAATAAAACCTGGAAGCTGATTGGTTTCTATGCAGAGCTGCGCCAGATTTTGCACTCTCCATTTTTAGTAAATAACCCCCTCAGTGTCAAGGGATCTACATCCATGTTTTGCGCAGCTTTATGCAAGTTCAGTGCCCGCATACAGTCTTTGGTGGGGCTCTGCTCCTGTCAATCATATTGCAGATTCTGTACACTCCGGCACACTGTATGGATGGCCCCTTTTCAACCATAAAACTCTTTTTGAAAATACTACTTCAGAGGTAGGAATAAAATGAATATATGTGCTTAGGATGTATGAAGTCTACCTTTACTGACCTCTCCTTTTGAAAATTCTATTTGCCTAGCTGTTATTTTCATCCAATAACTTTAAATTAGAACTATAAGCATAACTTTTTTTTTTCTTTTTGGATATAGTAAAAGGGGTTACTATAACTACTACTATACTATACTGTATACTATAGGGTTATAACTCCTGTCAGTTTATTTTTTGCTATCTATGTCCCATTGGGGAGATTTACTTTCAATTTCTGTCCCAAAACCAAAACAGGAAGTGAGATAAAATACCTACAATTTAAGGGAATTCCTTGGGGACCCCCCAGGTCACCAGAACTAGTGTCTCTATTGGAAGATTTCACCTTTATTACTTTGCTGGGGACAACCCAAAATTTGAGATTTCTTTCACTTTCACTTTTAAAGTTAATGGTAAACAGGACAAATAGAGAGGATGAGTCTCTCTAATGGGGTCACAGACAACAATGAAAGCCTCATAGGTGTTCTAACCCATTGCCACTCTAGCCAAAACAAAAACAAAAAAAATAAAAAATAAATATAGTTTTGCCTTTAGTTATACTTTAATACTTGTTCAGCCTTGACCTGGAAAAAATAATCAAGCCCTCCCAATTAATCTATCACAAACTCTGTGAAAAGTTAACATTCAATCCACACTTCTATACACTTCTTTCTGTTAAAAAAGGTAAATAAAAATATAAAGCATCATCTTAAAAATTCATAGAGATATAAAGGGAGCTACACCAATTCATTGCATTATATAAGCTGTGATTCATAAAAATGTAAGCTGTTACCAGGCGGCGGACTGACAACTCATGGGGCCCCCGGGCAATAGGAGACACACAGTATACAATCACACAGTATACACATACATGTACACACAGTATACACAGACATGTTTCTATTGGCTGGGAAGACCAAAAGGATGTCGGTACGGGACATTTCAGAAACAGATGTAAAAAAAAAAGAAAAAAGAAGAACATTTTTACATACTGTCCCTGGTTTTACTGAGGCTGGCAACCCTGATGGGGCCCCCTAGTGCCCGAGTGGGCCCGAGTGGGTGAATGGTCAGTCCACCCCTGGCTGTTACTCATAGTGCCTAAATGGTTTAGTAATCAGCATTACATTTCTTCTGTATGAGTAATGCATCATGGATGACTGTTCTTCTTTACCTAAAACCTGCTGTGCTGCATCACCATGTTCAGGATGCCCTAAGGTCAATAAATCCAGAGCATGTTAGCAGGAGTTTCTGAATCAAGAGGTCTTTGCCAGTCCTGGGTAATGCCCAAATACTGTGGCACTGGCAAGACTTAAAGAATCCTGTGCGATCCCCTGCAGTGGGATTTGGCAGTACATTCCTTTAAATGGGCTGCAAATCATACTGGTCGACAAAAAAAAAAATATTGCATGCACTACTTTTGTAAAACACACCGCACTGAAGTACCATGCAATCTGGTGCCCACAAACACACTGCATTTGTATTCTGCATCTGGGCTGCCCTTAAAGGGGTTGTAAAGCTTAGTTTTTTATTTTCTAAATAGGTTCCTTTAAGCTAGTGCATTGTTGGTTCACTTACCTTTTCCTTTGATTTCCCTTCTAAATGTTTTTTTTTTTCCTTTGTCTGAATTTCTCACTTCCTGTTTCTCCTCAGTAAACTTCACACCATCATCCGAGCGGTGATTAGTCAGCCAGAACAGCTTACTGCACAGCTTACTGAGGAGGAACAGTAAGTGAGAAATTCAGACAAATAAAACAAAGAAAAAAAAGATTTAGAAGGGAAATCGAAGGAAAAGGTAAGTGAACCAACAATGCACTAGCTTAAAGGAACCTATTTAGAAAATAAAAAACAAACCTTTACAACACAAAGGCAGTGCTTTTTGAACATGGGAAACAGGTGCGGCACATGCCTTTCTTGCACTGCGTTCTGGTGTGAGCCCACCCTGTCAGCAGCAGGAAATTATAACCCATTATTCGGATTAGCGACCTGGCTGAAATGAAAAGTCTATGTTTTTAGCTATTCACACACAAATATTTTAACTGCATATTTAGTGGTTTCCCTATATGTACATTTTTTTAAAGTGCCTCTAAAAATGAACTTCTTTTATCATAGCAGACCGGCACAGATTACCAGTAGTCACATACCTTTGAAGTAAACAGAAAATATCCAATTGCCTTTAATTACATTTAAAAAGTAATTCACAAATAAAGAGGGAGGAAAGGAATAGTATATAAGCCAATCACAAAAAATTAAGGTATTACCATAATTATAATATTTAAAGAACCCATAAGTAATGTATTACCTAGTCCGGACTTACATCACCTATTCCTATTACACAATATTAATACATGGATTTTATTTCCTGCATTCTTTAATTAGATATTTTCTTCCTTGGGAAATAATAGAGGAGACACAAAAATGGCATCACTCCCAGCCTTTAGGTTATTCAACAGTAAACTCCTGGAGGATGAAAAGAAGAACTTGGTAATTAACAGGAAAAGTGGAGTACAAGTGAGACGCTCCTGGCAAGCTACCTCTAGCTTGGGAGATGTGTGAACTTTCCTTGACACAAGTACAACCAAGTGCCATCAGTTCCTCTTGGTTTCTCATGCACCAATACAGACATATAAAGTTACATTGCCTGTGAGATCATTAACATATATTGTGACCCTGCCAAACTACAGTTGTAGAGCTTGTTGTGTGTATGGGAAATGGTGTTCCTGTTAATCATCAGACATGTAATTGTAGCAGATTATGATGTTCTCATGTAGTAGAACCGTGCATCACTGTACTCAGGGCACATGGAAGTGCTAGAATGTAATTTAAGGAAATCCCACTTGTTTGTACTTGTTTGTATTATAAAAATAGAAATAGCATACAAACTCATATCTAGTGGAATTTGATTTCCCAATTGTGGAATGTTTGGCGTTTAAGTGATAACCTCATTTGGAAATATATAAAGTCCAATTTTCTGCAAGTGCCTCTGTTGTATCTGCATGGGAAATTTCTGTAACATTTTCTATATTTGACCCTACTGAGGACAATTTTCCTTACGCATATGTGACACCGATATGAAAGGTGCAGTTGTCAGGACAAAGGCATCAAAATATTATCAGAAGATCTAATCCCTGTTCATTCTACAAAAATACTTTTGCTTTTATCTGTGTTCCCGATGCAGCAGTTTCCTGACAGTGTTTCTAACACTTCCTTACCCTATTCAAAATGGAAAAATAATAATTAAAATACTCATGTCTCTGTTTTGTTATATTTTAAATCTATAAGGCCCCTTTCACACTGGGGCGGTTGGTGCATCGGCGGCAAAGCGTCGCTATTTTTAGCGGCGCTTCACCATCAATTTTGGCAGCGGTATAGCCGCGCCGCCCCATTGATTTCAATGGGCAGGAGCAGTGAACGAGCCGTGTATACACCGCTCCAAAGATGCTGCTTGCACGAGTTTTTTTAACGTCCTGCAAGTGCACCACTCCAGTGTGAAAGCACTTGAGGTTTCACACTGGAGAGAAGAGCGGCTCTTTACAGGCGCTATACAGGTAATATTTTTAGCGCTGTAGCGCCTGTAAAGCGCCTCAGTGTGAAAGGGGTCTAAAGGATTGAGAAATGTGCCACTGTGTGGTGATATTTATATACTGTATCCTGTAAATCCAACATGTTTATGTGCAAAGTTAGCCCCACAGACAAAGCTACATGATCTACATCCACTTATGCATATACCTTATGTTGCACCCTGGAGTTTAGGCAGGGTCGCTCCTCAGAAATTTACTTGCCAGGAATAGTTATCCTGGTTGATTATTAAAGATGAAATGATGTCTCCCTAAAGACTCATACACACAATCAATTTTCCGATGGGAATTGTGTGATGACAGGCTGTTGATGAAAAAACTGACCAATTGTACGCTCCATCGGACAATTGTCGGATTTTCCGCGCACAAATGTTGGATAGCAGGCTTTAAAATTTTCCATGGACAAATGTCTGTTGTTGGATTTTCCGAGCGTGTGTACACAAGTCCGTCGGACAAAAGTCCAAAGTACAAATACGCATGCTCGGAAGCAAGGACGAGCCAGAATCGGTTGATCTTGTAAACTAGCGTTCATAATGGAGAATTAACATTCGTGATGGGGCAAATTATGAAATCTTGAAATGCAGCGCACATTCTCTTCTTCTTTAATGGGATAATAATGAAGCTGCTTTGCTGGTGATACTGAGAGAGTTATTGCAAACTAATTTTCAAAGGCTATTTTCTAGTGATATCAAGAGTAATATTATTATGCTTGTTTTTTTGGGGGGTTTTTTAGTGCAAGTTACCACAACACGATTATCCCGTAGTTTTTTAAGATCAAAGGTACAACTATGTTGGTGTCCCTTGTTAATTTTACATTATATTTTTTAAAATGTAACTGCCTACTGTCAAACTGTCATTTAAAGTAAAACACATAGCCAAATATTATTCTACACAATTTTTTTTTTGTGTGCGCTGAAAAAAGAAAACAAATAAAATTAGACATGCTATCTGCCAATAGAACTAAAAATCTAAAAATCTAGAAAATATATCAAATCAAATCATTATTCAACCAAAAAATAAAACAACACCTCATGCATGTGTCCTGCTTCTTAATGCAGGGAGTCAACAATGTCAAAACTTGGTGAAAGCAGGTATCCATCATCCGGAGATAATTCTGAAAATCATCTGGATTATTCTCCTGGAGCTCCCGCACCAAAGGCATATGACATAATTGGTCACGATTAATAAAACAACCAATTTTTGGTCAAAGAAATCCTCTTCCTCCTGCTCCTGGACTGGACTTGGGTCAAAACAATAACTCCAAGGCCAATAATAAATAACACGCTTTCACCTCCAATTCTGCAACATGGCTGGTTGATGAATGGCCATTCATAAACGAACTGAAAAGTGGTAAATGAAAAGCGCAAATCAACACTCACCAAACTTCTACTAACACGAAATTAGCAGAAGGAGCCCAAAGGGTGGTGCTAAAGAGCTGAAAAACCACATAGTACGTCACTACGTTCATGTTTGTTGGTCAACAATTGTGTGCTGTTTGTATGCAAGATAAGTTCCTGGCCAACACCCTTCAGACAAAAGTGCTCAGTTTTGTCTGTAGAAAATCCTAACGTGCATGTACGAGTCTTTAGTTTGACTTTTCTCTTCTACAACTAGGTGGCCGGGTACCTGATGGTACTGGCTATGAGAAGGGCATTGCAAGGTCAAATTATGGGTGTATGGGGTATCTCTGCCAATGGGCAGGGGTTTTCTTGGATCCCTTGGCCTGCTGGGAGAACTTATATATTCGGGTGGAGTCAGGTGATCAGTGTTCTGTGCCCCCTGGATGGTTGTCTGGGTGGATATGTGTTGTATTACCCGGGCTGCTAGGCCGGATATTGGGCCTATCCCGGGCACATTTGGCTGCTAGGCTGTCTGAGGGCCCATCCAGAAGCAAGAGAGAGCAGCGCAGGGTTGGTACTGCGGCTTGCAGTCCAACCAGAAGTGATGGTTATGCCGGCCTGAGAACCTGTCATGGTCGGAGGTAGAGGGAAAGCTGTCGCCAGTAAGGGATCATCCGCTTTATTACCAGGGACCACAGTGAGTACCTGAAGCAAGTACCGGAGCAGCATTTTCACCAACCAGGGACAGTGAAGAAACAGGAAACTTCAGTGGGTATCAAGCCAGGAACCCAGCCAGCGAAGGTGATGCTTGCAGAGTAGTCTTGAGTGCCAAGCCAGCAGAGAGGAGGGGGTGATGCTTCAGGAAGATACCACCATGAAAATTGAAGGAGCTCAAGGGATTTAGTGGCAGTGAATCAGCGAGTCGAGTGAGAGAATGCGAGCTCAGTGGGCTGAAGAACTACAAGAAGTGATTGTAGTAGAAGTGAAAGGAACTGTTACGCATTGTGTTAGGAACTGTTTAAAGACTGTTGCCACAGGAGACAGCATTCCTGCACCAGCAGTTGTGGCATCTTGCTGGATGCCTTTCTCTGCATGGCTGTCCTCCTATTGACATCTCGGAGTCTGCCAATTGAACTTGCAACTGCATAACCACATCAGCCCCGGAAGAATTTACCCCCTTCCTGACCAGAGCACTTTTTGCGATTCGGCACTGCGTCGTGGCTCCCAAACAAAATTGATGTCCTTTTTTCCCACAAATAAAGCTTTCCTTTTGGTGGTATTTGATCCCCTCAGTTTGTTTTGTTTTTTTGCGGTATAAACAAGAAAAATAGCGACAATTTTTTTTAAAACACATTATTTTTAACTTTTTTCTAGAATAAATATCCCCAAAAAATATATAAAAATGTTTTTCTTAGTTTAGGTCGATATAAAAATCGCAATAAGCGTTTATTGATTGGTTTGTGCAAAACTTACATTTTTCTTGATAATTTTTTTTTTTTACTGGTGATGGGGCAATCAGCGATTTTTATCATGATTGCGACATTATGGGACACATCGGACAATTTTGACACATTTTTGGGACCATTGGCATTAATACAGCGATCAATGCTAAAAAATTGCATTAATTACTGTAAAAATGTCACTGGCAGTGTAGGGGTTAAGCACTAGGTGGCGCGGTAGGGGTTAAGTGTGTCCTGGGGAGTGATTCTAACTGTGGGGGTGAGGGGCTGTGTGTGACACGTCGCTGATCATGCTCTTGATTACAGGGAGCGCTGATCAGTGACAGTGTCATTAGGCAGAACAGGGGATGCTTGTTTACATTAGCATCTCCCTGTTCCTCCTCACCGTGAGACGATCGCTGGTATGCCCACAGACATCGAGTCCACGGGACCCGCGATCACGGCCATGTGCATGCCCGCACGCCGCCTCTTAAAGTGCAACGTAGAGGTACATTAATCTGCCTGTACATGCCCTTCTGCTGCAGTATATCTGCGTGAGGCGGTCGCAAAGCGGTTAAGGGTGTCCTGGCCCTAACCCCCTCTCCCCCAAAAAAGTTTGTTAACCACTTGACAACTGAGCACTTATACACCCCTCGTGACCAGACCAATTTTCAGCTTTCATTGCTCTCACACTTTGAATGACAATTACTCAGTCATGTAACACTGTACCCAAATTAATTTTTTGTCTTTTTTTCCCACAAATAGAGCTTTCTTTTGGTGGTATTTGATCACCTCTGTGTTTTTTATTTTTTGCGCTATAAATGAAAAAAGACTGAAATTTTTGAAAAAAAAAACAAATTTTTCTTTCTTTCTGTGATAAAATTTTGCAAATTATTTTTTTTCCCATGAATTTTGGCCACAATTTATACTGCTACATATCTTTGGTAAAAAAATAACCCAAATTAGTGGATATTATTTGGTCTTTGTGAAAGTTAGAGAGTCTACAAGCTGTGGTGCAAATCATACAAAATTGATCACATCTGATGTACTGGTGGCCTATCTCATTTATTACGACCTGAACAAGCCAGGAAAGTACAAATACCCCACAAATGACCCATTCCAAGGTATTTAGTAAGAGGCATGGTGAGCTTTTTGGTGTTGTCATTTTTTTCCCACAATTCTTTGCAAAATAAAGATTTATTTTTTATTTTTTTTATTTTTCACAAAATTGTCATTGTAATAGGTTATTTCTCTCACGTGGCATGTGTATACCACAGATGAATAAATATATGATAATGATAATGATAAATTCTGCTACTCCTCCTGAGTATTATGATACCACATGTGTGGGACTTTTCCACAGCCTGGCCACTGGCAGGGAGCGCCATCACATGTTCTAGGAGCATAAATTACACATCTAACTTGTTGACTAACTATTACACTTTTGAAGGCCCTGGAGCACCAGGACAGTGACACTGACGTTGCACTGATGACAGGTGGCACTGATACGTGGCACTGATGGCACGTGACACTGACGTGACACTGATGACAGATGGCACTAATATGTGGCACTGATGACACGTGGCACTGATATGTGGCACTGACACGTGACACTGATGACAGATGGCACTGATACGTGGCATTGATGACACGTGACACTGATAACAGATGGCACGTGACACTGACAGGTGGCACTGATGATAGATGGCAATGATACATGGCACTGATGACATATGGTAAAGATACGTGGCACTGATGACAGATGGCACTAATATGTGGCACTGATGACACGTGACATGGCACTAATGACAGATGGCACTATGTGGCACTGATGACATGTGGCACTGATAACAGATGCCATTATACGTGGCACTGATGACAGATGGCACGTATACATGGCACTGGGGACAGATGGCAATGACAGGTGGCATTGGGGCAAATGGCACTGACAGGTGGCACTGGGGCAAATAGAACTGGGACAGATGGCACTGACAGGTGGCACTGGGGACAGATGGCACTGACAGGTGGCACACTGGGGCCAGATGGCACTGACAGGTGGCACACTGGGGACAGATGGCACTGACAGGTGGCAGACTGGGGACAGATGGCACTGACAGATGGCACTGACAGGTGGCACACTGGGGACAGATGGCACACTGGGGACAGATGGCACACTGGGGACAGATTACTTATGACCGCTGCAGCCGCTAATCTCTCCCTCTTCACACGCTGTCTGTGTGAGGAGGGAGAGCCGGCGATGAGAGATGATCTCATATGTTTACATATGAGATCATCTCTCATTGGTCACGCCGATCGCACTGTAAACTGCCGCTGTGATTGGCCGTTTACAGCGATCTGTGACTGGCTGTGTCCAGGGGACACGGCTAGCACAGAACTTCCCCGATGCGCGCTCGCGGGAGCGCGCATTGCGGAAGTAAACAGGAGGATGTCCAGGGATGGCCTCCCGGCAATTGGCGTCCGCTCTGCAGCCGTCTTTCGGCTATAGAGCGGATGCCTAGTAGTTAAGAGAAATAATCGTTCTTTTACATTCAAGAAGTGTCTGGCACCCAATAATCTTAACTACTTTGCACCCACCATGCCTCACAACCCACTACATACAGAAGGATGTCAGCTATCTCTGGCCCTGGAGGTTCTCATTAAACTGAAGGAGGCCTGGGACCTTGCTACACTTATAATCCTTTTATTTTCATTTGTTTATTTATTTTTGCATGTTCAGAAATTATTGTATATATTATAATTATCCCATAAGGGCAAAAGAAAACTGACCCGGCTCTGGTTTTAGGATGATAGAAGAAAGTTGGACCCTTTAGAATGATTGCTGTAGGAAAGAAACACAAGACTATGATAGCATAGAAAGTGATATACGCCACACAGTTATCTTATTTGTTTCCCTTTTTAATATACATCTAAAAGAAAGTTATATCTGATCAATAAATTAAAAAAATACTTTATCCTACCAAAAATACTATGAGATGATAGTTTCCTGTGCTTTCTTCCTCTGCTGAATGTTAGCAGTTAGTATTTTTCCCAGCTATCCCTGGGAACTACAGACCACCTCATACTAATGTTATGGAGAAGTGGAGGTGTTCTGTGGTCTTAGAACTATTTCAATAGTTGGAGGACAATGCTGCTCCTCCTTCAGAACATTACAGCGATTGAACGTTGACATCCTAGGAGAAGAAGCATGTTACTGGTAGGATCACCAGGTGAAAATAAAGAGAAAAAGCCTGAACAAATAAACAAATGCAGCCAACACATCTAAGGACTCGTAGCTGCAATATATTCCATTTTTGTTCTTGGATTTAACTGCGCTTTCATTTTTACATGATGACCATCACAGCTTGTAGCTTTAATTCTAGCCATTATGTTAAATACACTGGCCATATTTACAAAGGAAAGGTTACCTAAAGGAAAATGCCTTGAAGGACTGATGCTAATAATGCCATAAACATTTGCTAACATTGTTTGCTTAAACCTCAGCGTGAACTGATAGGAAAATGTGTAGCAGAAGAAGCACCTCATGGCATAATGAATCATTGACTGAAAGTACTGTAATTAGCTGAATACTGAACTGTTTGCTAAACCATTTTTATAAGGCAACTACATTTTTCCTAGAATCCAATAGAGTAAAGTGTGTAAAATTGATAATACTTATGTTACAGTAGAAGAATATTTGGAAGATTTCACTCACTATAAGCTCAGCTTCCAAAAATATAGGGCCAGCAGTGTTTTCATTACTGTGTGTTATTTGCTTTTTTTTTCAGTTGAAAATGAAATTGTGAAGGTAGTAACCATATTATTGATAATTGTGGCATAATAATGTGAAAAAAAGCAGGTTACAAAGTGTTTTAAAAAACAAGAAGAGCCAAAGCTCTTTTTGCCCTACTGAGAACTGAGAGATTAATGGTCTTTGATCGCTCTGTTCACTGTGTAGAGGCAGCAGGGGGCAGCTGAAATTGGGATCAGTGCTGCAGCCATAATTGTTATTTTCAATTCCCATACTTCTTTTTTAATGCTCCTTTCACTCTATCCTGTTATGTTGCATTAACGCACATGAAAATGCATTATTTTACCTGTAAACATACATTATGCGACTGCAGCTCATTCTAAATGAATACATGAAATGGCACCCAATGACGTGTGTGATGGTGGGAGGAGTTTCGAAGCAGATATCACATTAAACTCTTCTGTTTAAAAAAAAAGAAAAAAAAAAGCAGATATCATATTGGCAGGAGTACACTGCAGAGACGACTGTATCACTGAGTGCCTAGTTCAATACCCCAACCCTGCCTGATTCAGATGCCAGTGGTCACGAGCAGCTGGCACAGGAGTCAGGAACCTTTGCCTACATATTTTACTGTAAAAATGTTTTGTCATGTGAGTACAATATTTGCAGCTTTTCATACCCTGTTAGTGGTACGCAATGCATTGTTGGTTTGTATCATTCTAGGATACCTGACAAGTGTATAAGTTGTGCCAGAATGCAGTTAGGCTGCAGGCAGATAGGTACAACTCATATAGTCTACATAAGTGAGGGTGTACAGCATCCTGAATAAAATGTATATCATGTAAACCCGGTCGGGGTTTGGAGTAGTGGGGATCAGGAAAATAAATCACCTCCTGGCGGTGGGGAGCAGACCCTTCTATGGAAAGCACATCAGATGACTTGGGCCCCTGTGTGACATTGGCTCCAGGTGTTGAGCTGGACTGTCAGAGCCTATTTATGGTTATATTGAAACAGGGGAGTGGTGTAGTGAAGGATTTATAATCCACAATCCATATTCAAAGCAGGAGATGGTGTGATCTAAATGGACTGTAAAACAGATGTGGGCTAAGGACTTGGGACCATGAGCAGCCCTGTAGTGTAGTAGGCCCTTTAGCAGAGTATTGATTGTTGATAGGTGCTATTGCCTGCTTACAAATGTTAACATAAGTTCCTGCCATGTCACAATAAAAAATAAAAAATAAAAATAAAATACCCTGGAGGTTACTTACTGCTGTCAGATACCTGATTGCCTTGTGATTTTTGTGATAGGTAATAAGTGTTAAACTTTTGCCCCGTACACATGAGCGGAATTTCCGTCAGAAAAATCTTGGACTCCATGTGGGTGCCTGATAGGAGAGAGGAGGAGGAGGAGGCACATCTCCAACAAGGCAGAATGCCCTCCGGGGGCCAACTTAAGGGCAGCACACCGACTGAATAACACTGCAGAGCTCCGCCTGTGCAGAGTGCTGCCTCTGCCCATTATTCCAAAAGTTCTTTGGTGTGGGCTTTTTTGAGATGAGTGCATCAGATAGTACCACTGCTATTTGCAACATATGTCTCAAGCGTATCTCACGTGGCCAAAACATCAGCCGCTTGGGCACCACATGCTTGACCAGACATATGTTGACCTGCCATGCAGCTCGTTGGCAAGCGTACCTTAAAGACCCACACCAAAGAACAAAGCGGACCACTCCTTGCTCCTCATCAGCTGGGATCTCCAAAGGTGTAGAATTAAGTGTGTCACAGCCAAGTACTTGCGGGCACTCTGCTAGCAATACGCTGATCTCCGGTTGTAGCAGGCAAATTTCCCTGCCCCAGCTGCTGGACCGTCAAAAGAAGTTCCCTCCCAGCTATCCACATGCCCAGTGGTTGAATGCTAGCTTGGCTAAATTGCTAGCACTTCAACTTCTGCTTTTTCAGTTGGTAGACTCGGCTCCCTTTCGTGAGTTTGTGCAATGTGTGGTTCCTCAGTGGCAGGTTCTCAAATGCGAATTTTTCTCACGGAAGGCGATTCCGGCTCTCTACCGGCATGTGGAAGGCAATGTCCATGCCTCGTAAGGTGCATATTACCGTTGACTCATGGTCCAGCAGGCATGGACAGGGATGTTACTTATCTTTCCCTGCCCATTGGGTCACTCTTCTGGCAGCTGGGAAGGGTACAGGACAAGGTGCAGTAGTGTTGGAGGTTGTTCCGCCACCCCACCTCCAAAATGCTACTACTGGTTGTGACACACCTCTCTCCTCCACCCCCTCCTCTTCTTCCTCCATGGCCTCTTCCTGTGCTTTGTCCTTGGAACCAGCGGTGCTCCGTAGGCGTTCAAGGGGCTACGCAAGTACACAGGCAAAAAGATGCCATGCCGTGCTTGCGCTGGTGTATTTGGGGCACAGGAGCCACACTGGGGCAGATATTTTGTCAGCTCTGCAGGGGAAGGCCGAGAGGTGGTTGACGCCATACCAGCTTAAGCCAGGAATGGTGATTTGCAACAATGGCACCAACCTCCTCTCCGCCCTCTGAAAGGGACAATTGACCCATGTGCCCTTTGTGGCTCACGTCCTTAACCTGGTGGTGCAGCGGTTCTTGGGCAGGTACCGCTTACAGGATGTCCTGAGACAGGCCAGGAATGTCTGTGTGCATTTCTGCCGATCATATAATGCCAGTGCTTGGCTGGCTGAGCTCGAAAAGGAGTTGAACCTGCTAAAGAACTGCCTTATATTTGACATGCCCACCAGGTGGAAATCAACATTGGCCATGCTGCAGCGGCTGCACACGTAGCAGAGGGCCATCAATGAGTACCTGTGCGACTACAGGACAGGGCAGGGTCAAGGGAGCTCTTTTTTTCACCACGCCAGTGGGGCATGATCAGTGCATGCATCAGTGACACTGTACCTCCCGTTCACCTGTTGGAGCATACGCTGCATGGAATAATGGACTGGGCAGTTGAGGCAGAACAGAGGCAGGAAGAGGAGGACTTCCTTGCCTCTCAAGGCCCCCTTTATCCAGACAGTGTTCCTGCTGTGCCACCCATCACACAGGAAGAGGATGAGGAGGAGGAGGATGATTGTGTCAGCATGGAGGTGGAGGCTGGCACTCAGCATCAGCAGTCTTTTAGGGATGATTTACAGTCCTAAGAAACCCGTGGACTTGTACGTGGCTGGGAGGAGGTGGCTGCGGATTATGTCATCCTTAGTGACCCAGAGGACTCCGGACCGAATGCCTCAGCTAACCTACACTGCATGGCCTCCCTGATCCTGCAAAGCCTGCGGAAGGATTCTCATATTCTTCAGATCAAGGAGAGGGACCATTACTGGCTGGCAACTCTCCTTGAGGCACATTACAAAGGTAAGGTTGCGGACCTTATCTCACAGAGGGAGCAGAGGATGAGACATCTCCGGGAGGCCTTGCAGAAAGGTCTGTGCAACGCGTTCCCAGAGACTGGGAGGTTACAAACTCCTGGTCCTGGACAATGTGTTGCTGAAGCTTCAGTCAGTCACAGAAGGAGAGGTGGAGAAGGTGGCCGTCTGACCGATGCGTTCAGACAATTTTTTAGTCTGCAGCCCAAAGGTATGATCGATTCCAGCAACCATCGCCAGCGTCTGATTTACATGGTGCAGGAATACCTAGGGGCAAGGTCAGACTTGGACACCTTTCCCACCGAAAATCCTCTGGCTTACTGGGTCTTGAGGATGGATCACTGGCCAGAGCTTGCACAGTATGCAATTGAGCTACTGGCCTGTCCTGCATCCAGCGTTCTTTCGGAACGCACCTTCAGTGCTGCTGGAGGCTTTGTAACCAATCACAGGGTGCACCTGTCCACCGACTCGGTTGATCGACTGACCTTCATAAAGATGAATCAGTCTTGGATCACCAGCAGCTACCAAGCACCTGAAGCTGATGTAACTGAATATATTTTTTTTAAATGTCACATCCCTTCAAGACTGCCTATGCTGGTGATGAATGACTATCCTGTTATGTTGACTGGCTATCCTCTTCCTCCTCAATGATCCTGCTGATAGCTTGGAAGAACATTTTTGGTTCTGCGTGCCCCCACCAGTGCCTAAGGCCCAATTTTTTAGCCCCTGTTTAACAGGAGCATGTAATTACAATTTTTGATGCAATGCTTTGCAGAAGGGCTCATTCCTGCACTCCAACTAGAGTATCTGTGAGGGGTTGCATGGTTGTGGCACCAGTGCCTAAGGCCCAATTTTTCAGCCCCTGTTTAACAGGTGCATGTAATTACAATTCTTCATATAATATTTCACAGCAGGGCCCGTTCCAGCACCCACCGAGAGTAACTGCGGCTTACAGTTTTGTGCCACCAGCACCACCACCAATGGCCCAATTTTTCTACCACTGTTCAACAATGGCATGTAATTACAATTCTTGATATAATAGTTCACAGCAGGGTGCTCCAGCGCCCACCAAGAGTCACTTTGAGGAATTACAGTGTTAACTTGTGGCAACACCAACGCCAAATTTCTGCAGAGCATATAGGGCAGGCCAAACATCCAACTTACAAACGTCTCCTACTTGCAAACGGAAGGAGACAACAGGAAGTGAGATGAAAAAAAGACAGACGGACAAAAACATTATACAGGGGCGATAACCCTTCCATATGTTTTCCAAAAAGCTTAAAAATAGATTTTTTGACTGGAGCTATACTTTAAAAATGTACCAGTTCAAAATTACAAACAGATTCTACTTAACACAACAAACGTACGCAGTCCCTGTCTTGTTTGCTCCGCCTGTATACTGCTGTTCTGAGTATATAGGGCCTGGGGGCCCCACGCATTTAATTTTTTTTATTTGGGTACGGGGTTCCCCTTAATATCCATACAAGACCCACAGGGGCTGGTAATGGGCAGGGGGGCTACCCATGCCATTTTTCTCAATGATTTTCATCCGTATTGCCGCAAACCAGACATTACATTAAAACCGCAAGCAGTTTTAAATTACTTTTTTTCTGTTAAAATGTAATTTTGTGCAGGGACTGTTCTAAACACGGGAAAAACGTGCCACTTCACAGGCATACTATAGACACCCCCAGGCACGATAGTTAAAGGAATATTTCACTTTTTTTCACTTTAATCGTCATTAACCACTTCCCAACCGGCGCACGACGATGTACGTCGGCAGAATGGCACAGACAGGCAAATTGGCGTACGTCCATTTGAAATTGCCACCCTTCCATCGCATGCGGGCCCCTGGCAGCGCCAGTGCCAGTCGGGACCCCCGTGAGTCCGATCGCGGGTTCCGTGGACTCGATCGCCACGGGGATACCCGCGATCGCCTCACGAGAAGGCTGAACAGGGAGATGCCGATGTAAACAGCATCTCCCCGTTCTGCCTAGCAACAAGTGACACTGATCTCTGCTCCCTGTGATTGGAGCAGAGATCAGCGTTCACTAACACACAGCCACGCCCCCCACAGTTAGTAAAACGCCCCTAGGACACACTTAACCACTACACTGCCACCCCCTGGTTAACCCCTTCACTGCCAGTGTCATTTACACAGGAATCAGTGCATTTGTATAGCACTGATTGCTGTATAAATGACAATGGTCCCAAAAATGTGTCAAAAATGTCCAATGTGTCCGCCCTAATGTTGCAGTCACAATAAAAATCACTGATCGCCACCATTACTAGGAAAAGGAAATTAATAAAAATGCCATAAAACTATCCCCTATTTTGCAAACGCTATAAATTTTGCGCAAACCAATCAATCGCTTATTGGGATTTTTTTGATCAAAAATATGTAGAAGAATACGTATGTTTTTTTTATATATTCTTGGGGGATATTTATTATAGCAAAAAGTAAAAAATAATGCTTTTTAAATTGTCGCTATTTTTGTTTATAACGCAAAAATTAAAAACTGCAGGGGTGATCAAATACCACCAAAAGAAAGCTTGGGAAAAAAAAGGACATCAATTTTGTTTGGGAGCAATGTCGCACGACCGCGCAATTGTCAGTTAAAGCGACGCACTGCCGAATCGCAAAAAGTGGTCTGGTCTTAAGCCAGCAAAATGGTCTGGTCTGAAAGTGGTTAAAATCAGTGCTCCGGAAAAAACAGCCATTTAAAAAAAAAATGTTTGCATTGATCCATGTCCCCTGGGACAGGAGCCGGGTCCCCACACCCTTTTTAGGGCAATATCTTGCATATTAGCCTTTAAAATTAGCACTTTTGAACGTTTGAGTCCCATGGACTTTAATGGGGTTCTAAAGTTCGTACGAATTTTCGGCCTGTTCGAAGGTTCTGGTGCGAACCGAACCGGGGGTGTTCGGCTCATCCCTACATAAGAGTCAGTATTAAACCAAGAGTTTCTTATAAGGTCACAACCCCTCCTCTACTCCCATTTGGTGCTTTAAGTGTCCATTAGTTACAGTCACCATTGTGTTTACAAAGCCAACATTTCACATAGTGCATCATCCCAAGGTAAAACCATTGAGGAAGGGCCCTGGCTTTGCAATCATAATGGCAACCATTATAGTAAGATTAGAAAATATAAGCACTGAAGCTGGAGCCAGAGTTCCACTTTAAGGCCAAATTAAGGCCAACATCCAAACTAGTGTGGTGACAATCAGTGATCCGAGATTACAATGACATTACAGTATCATATAAAATGTATAGCATGATCTTTTTAAAAAGCTAAGATATGATTTATAACCGTGTTGACTGGGTGTCTTGCACAGAAAACAAATACAAATATTTGCCCAAATAACTTATTTATTGTTATAAAAGTTACAGTAATAAAATAGTCAGCTGCAACAAAGAGCATTATAAAATTACTTCTGCAGTTTCCTCTTAAGTAATGTTTGCACATTAAAACACCATTCGTTCCCTTTCATGTATTTTACAAGCTTTATGAAAGGTGAATTAGGGCCACGTAAAATACTTGTTAAATATGCTCACATTCACAATATATTATGCCTTGGTTTCAGTCATACTATTGATTTTAGTCTAGAGAACACTTCAAATATATTTTGTACTGAATTCATTTTTGTTTTATTTTTTCCCTGTTGGTATTTCTAATCTAATGTTCTAATTGTCTTCTTTGCAGTGACTTTGCTGCAATGTTACTTGTGCTATGCCCTAAGCATGCCTTGAATGCTTACTGAGACATTTACTAAGTGCAAAGAGTGTAAGAAAATGCAGTATGATTTGTACACACTGTATGCTCAAAGAAAGTCAAAAGTAGGCCTCAAGCCCATGGAAGAAATCCTCCCAACAAATGCTTTTACAGTACACATTTCTTGCCAAGAAAAATACATATAGAAAAGTACATTCTTTTAATAACCCACAAATAAAGCTGGTTTATGCTTATTATAGATTTTTTATATCATTTCTAGTATCAAAACATTCAGATTTGCTTGTGAAGAAGTGTAGCGCTAAGTGAAAAACAATATAACAGCAGTGAACTGGAATTGTTAATATGTGGAACATATAGACATGTAAAAAACATGTAAAATACAAATAAAATATTCATATGTGAAAAAACGACAAATCAGTGAAAATGGAAAATATAGAATTCAAATGTAAATACATCAAATGAGTAAACTTCCTAAGAAGTGTGTCCATCGATTAGATGACTTGTAGGTCTTCTATAGGGATGATGATGGTGCAACAAGGTGAAGCAAGCTGTGGGACTGTAAGGACGGGGAGATCTTCTGTTACAAAGATATAGATGGGTACTCTTACCAGATAAGGTGGACACACTTGCCAGCGGCAGTGGGTCAATCAGACTCATATAGGCCGAAAACTGATCGATAATTGTACAGACTTAAGTAAGGCTGGGACCCACAAGATGGTCACTCCGTGACGGGTTAGGTTCACTCTTCAGCTGTATGAATATAACCGAAAGGCTAGAATTCCGATAAATTTCCAGGCACCAAGGGATTGCCACCCAATGGGAGAAGCATCTGGAGACAGGTGGTTGGTAAAGGCTCAGTCAAACAAACATCCTCTGCCACTAATTCAGCTTCAGCTATTACACCACCCCAACCTGCCTCATCTTGTCTTCCTTCACTAATTAGAGATAATTAACTTCAGCTACTAATTTAGATTTGGTTGACCACTTAAAGCGGGAGTCCGCCGGGACTCCGCGTATTTTTTTTTTTTAAAGCCAGCAGCTACAAATACTGCAGCTGCTGACTTTTAAAATAGTGACACTTACCTGTCCAGCGTGCCCGCGATGTCGGCACCCGAAGCCGATCTGTAGATCGTCTCTCGGGTGCTGCCGCCGCCATCTTGGGTATGGGAATCAGGAAATGGAGCCTTTCGGCTTCATTTCCTCGTTCCCTACTGTGCATGCGCGAGCCGCGCTGCGCAATAAGGACAGTCCCCGCTGCCTCTGGGATCTGTGTGTTTTCCCAGCAGGCAGTGGGGCACTTGCGGAAAGGGGCGGGCACTTGCGGAAAGGGGCGTAATATACGCCCCTTTCCGCAGAGAGCTATCCCGGAAGTGGGTGCAGATACCTGTACTGTACAGGTACCTGCACCCCCCTCCCCCCTGAAAGGTGCCAATTGTGGCGCCGGAGGGGGGGAGGGTTCCGATGAGCGGAAGGTCCACTTTAGGGTGGGCCTCCACTTTAATCACTTTAAGACTGGGCCTATATTTCAGACTTGTTGTTTACAAGTGTAGCGGGGTCTCTTTAAGGACTATAAAACTACTGTTCCCAGAACCCCACTGGTTCCCAGGATGTTTGGAGTTATGCCCCAGAGACTCATGGGGGAGGGCATATAAGGAGGGGGAGAGGCCTAGTTCGCTCTCTTTGGACACCCCCCTCTCTCCTAGCAAGAGGAGATCTGTGCTGAACTGCTGGAGGCACAAGGCCTGAAGCCTGGGCCTTGTGCTCTTTTCCAAAGAGCCCTCTGCCAGCCTAGCTGTACCTGAGAGACATCTTCTCATCCTTGCTGCAGTACACCAGAAGGATTGAAGACTCGGAGGTCGGTGGATTCCTGTTCCTAGACGAAAAGGCAGAGAAAACGGACTTGGACTTGTCCGGGTGGTGAGAGCTGTTTAAAGACAGATGCTTTATCTTTATTATTCGTTTGGATTACAAAGTTGTTCTTCAAGTGCACCACCGAAAGATTGCTAGCGAATATTGTTTTACTGGACTTCCATCTAGATCAGTCAGGCCTGACTGCATAGGTAGATAGTGCTGGGTGTTAGTTTACCCATGCGGGGAAGTAGCTGAAAAAGGGCAGTGTTAGAGTTGCATAGCAATACTTTATTATGCTGATTACTCTGTTTATCTTTATTACTGGTTACTGCAGGGACCTGCTTATGTGTTGCAATCCAAATGTTTGATTCATGTTATTCCTTTTATAAAAACAACAAGTAAAGTCAGTTATATACTTTCAAAGATTGTCTATGAGCTTGAGTTATCCACCCACGCACACACACATATTTAGAGTATAAGCGATTTAATGTGTATTGCTAGATACTAACTGTGCCAGAGTGGGTAGAGCAGATTGCCGGGGGGGTTGGCGGAGCTGTGCTCAGGGCCCAAACCAAACTTGCAGCCCTCTTAAGTGAGGGTATCGCTATACAAGTTAAAATCATTTTTATTTTTTTTGCTAGAAAATTACTTAGGGATGAGCCGAACACCCCCCGGTTTGGTTTGCAGTAGAACATGCGAATAGGCAAAAAATTTGTTCGAACACTGTTTAAGTTGATGGGACATGAAAATTATTAATCAAAAGTGCTAATTTTAAAGGCATATATGCATGGTATTGTCATAAAAAGTGTTTGGGGACCTGGGTCCTGCCCCAGGGGACATGTATCAATGCAAAAAAAGTTTTAAAAACAGAAGTTTTTTTGGGAGCAGTGATAATAATGCTTAAAGTGAAACAATAAAAAAGTGTAGTATTCCTTTAAATTTCATACCTGGGGGGGGTGTCTATAGTATGCCTGTAAAGTGGTGCATGTTTTCCGTGTTTAGAACAGTCCCTGCACAAAATGACATTTCTAAAGAAAAAAAAGTCAATTTAAATGTACTCGCGGTTATAATGAATTTTCGTGTCCCAGCAATACAGATAAAAGAAGTCATTGAAAAAAAAATTTCAACAAAATGGCGCGGCAGTCCCTCTCAAAATCCATACCAGGCCCTTTAGGTTTGATATGGATTTTAAGGGGAACCCCACGCCAAAATTAAAAAAAAAATGGTGTGGGGTACCCCCCAAAAATCCATACCAGACCCTTATCCGAGCAAGCAACCTGGCAGGCCGCAGGAAAAGAGGGGGGGGTGAGAGAGCGCTCCCCCACCTGAACTACACCAGGCCACATGTCCTCAACATGGGGAGGGTGCTTTGGGGTAGCCCCAAAGCACTTTGTCCCCATGTTGATGGGGACAAGGGCCTCATCCCCCCCAACCCTTGCCTGGTGATTGTGGGGTTCTGCGGGCAGGGGCCTTATCGGAATCTGGAAGCCCCCTTTAACAAGGGGACCCCCAGATCCCGGTCCTCCCCCCTGTGTGAAATGGTAACGGGCTATAAATGTACCCCCACCATTTCCCCAAATAGTGTCAAAATAGTAAAAATGACAATACATGGCTTGGGACAAGTCCTTAAAAATAAAAATGTCCCAAAAAGTCCATTCATCTTCTTCTTCTCTTACTCCGTCTCACAGACTGAAAAAAAAAACACCCAGTTACGTAAGCAGGAGATCCCGTCCCCTCTGACACTATGGGGAAGCCATAGGGAAGTCCCCGTGCATCAGAGGGGGGCAGGGTCACCCAGGAACATCACTGTGCGGCCCCGACCTCAGTTATAAAAGAACTGTCACCTGCAAGGATGGTCATTGCGGGGGGAACCTCCCATGGAGGCGGGCCGGTCATGGCTTTTTTTTTCTTTTTCGATCCGTCTGCAGAGCGAGAGAAGAAAATGAATGGACTTTGTGGGACATTTTTAATTTTTTTATTTTTTAATAAAGGAATTTTTTAATTTTTTTATTATTTATTTTTACTTTTTATTTTTACACTGTCCCTTTAATTTGTAGTTTTGATTACTTTTATTCCTATTATAAGGATCCCTTTTAATAGGAGTAGATTGACAGGCTCTCTTTATTGAGAGATCTGGGGCCAAAAAGACCCCAGATCTCTCATTTATTTTTAAAAGCAAGAGAAAAAAAGTAATTTTGACTTTAAGAAAAAAAAAATTCAGTTAAGCCAAAAAGTGGAAGTGACATCAGATGTCACTCTAGTCCTTCAAGGGCGTAGAGCCGAGTGGGGGCTATCTTGTAAAAACTCTATGGAGGCTTCCTGCCCAGGCATCAGAGGGATCAGACTTACCGACATCTCCGATAACCTCAGAGATGACCAGGATGCGGCAGGAGGGGGGGCACCCGCTGTATAAATGTGGGGCGCTGGGACCACTTTAAACTGAAAGCCAGCCACCTGCCTGAAAAAAAGGATAGTATAGAAAAAAAGTTAGTATTTAAGATCAAAGTAATTTAGGGGTTTCCCCCAAAATACATATATGTAATGTTTAAGTTTAACCACTTCAGCCCCGGAAGGATTTACCCCCTTAATGACCAAGCCATTTTTTGCGATACAGTACTGCATTACTTTAACTGACAATTGCGCGGTCATGCGACGGTACCTAAACAAAATTGATGTCCTTTTTTCCCACAAATGGAGCTTTCTTTTGGTGGCATTTGATCACTTCTGCGGTTTTTATTTTTTGCATTATCAACAAAAAAAAGAGGAACAATTTTGAAAAAAAAAATATTTTTGACTTTCTGCTATAAAAAATGTCCAGTAAAAAATGTAATTTCTTCATCAATTTAGGGCAATTTTTATTTTGCTAGATATTTTTGGTAAAAAAATCCTAACGAGCATATATTGATTGGTTTACGCAAAAGTTATGGTGACTACAAACTATGGGATAGATTTAGGGACTTTTAAAATGTTTCTTATTTTTTACTAGTAAGGGCAGCGATCAGCAATTTTTACTGGAACAGATTTTTAGCACAGTGACCAGTGCTTAAAAAAAATGCACTGATTACTGTATAAATGACACTGGCAGGGAAGGGGTTAACATCAGGGGCAATCAAAGGGTTAAATGTGTCCCTATGTGTGCTTTCTTACTGTGAGGTGATGCTGACACTAGATGAAGAGAGAGATCGGTGTTCCTGATTAGTAGGAATCACAGATCTCGCTCTTCCTCTGTGACAGAACGACGATCTGCCTTGTTTACATAGGCAGACTGCCATTCTCTCATTCCCCCCAAGCAATTGCAGGTGGCCGGTGGCCATCTCGTCCACCAGACCCGCTGATTGGCTCCCACTGTGTCCAAGCACAACGGGAGTCGGTCGCCATCGGCGCATGTGCGCGCAAGAGACCAGGAAGCATGGATGATATCACATATAATGTGATGATAGGTGTAAACAATGCACTTTGCGTTACCTTTAACGCTGGTCTTTAAACGTTTTCACTGTAAAAATAAAAAGTGTCACTGCACAGCAATTAGCCCCCTCTGTTGTAGAATCTGTTTGCACTACTTCTGAATTCACGTACACTAAGGTAGGAATATACAGTATATAAATATGTTCAATTCTCCAATCCCTCTACTTTAACAATAGATGTGGTTTACCTGTATAAACTTCTGAATAACTTCTCATACAATTAAATGCATAAATAAAATTTCCAAACAGTGATTAAAATTACAAATATTAATAAAAATGTTACATATTGTGATACATTAAAACAAATCCCCTATTCCCCTATTGCAATATACTGTGCAATTAGTCCAATACCAGACCAACAATTGTGCCCTGTAATGTCACTATGTCACAGTTCAAACAAATCCACAAAGTGATCCAGTA
Organism: Lithobates pipiens; assembly: GCF_037356315.1. Lineage (NCBI taxonomy): Eukaryota > Metazoa > Chordata > Amphibia > Anura > Ranidae > Lithobates > Lithobates pipiens. The sequence continues at coordinate 377,540,351 of NW_027507764.1, read as the reverse complement.
TAGATCTAGTGCTACATGAGTCATCTGAGTATGTTTTATATATTAAATATTAATTAAATCGCATTTTGAGTTTGTGGTGCTCAGATAGAATTTAGTTCAGCTATTGGTGTCAGTTCACACTGGGAATCGCACAGGATTGCTTTGTACATTCCTGTGCAATTCACATGCAGTTCTATGCAGTGGGACTTCAGCAAATTCATTTTAATGGGCTAAAATCCCACCACACCGAAAGCAGTGCATGCATTACTTTTGGAGATTTGCTGCAACTGGATCACATGGTACTATGTAATCTATTGCAGGTGAACACACTGCATTCACGACCTGCGTTTGGGGGTGTCATTACCTTATTATTGACGCCCGCTACAGATTGCAAGGTGGGTTTTGAACATAACGTGGGAAACGCACTGGGAATGCGAGTTTCCTGCACTGCGTTCTGGAGTGAACAGGTCCTAAATATAAAAGAACTTGAGTCCCTTGGTTTTGCTGAAAGGCAAAATTACATATTTCACATCAATGTACCTATATATAGTTCTTGATCAATGTTATCAAAATTGTAAGCATTTCTTCAGAAATGCAACTTTTTTCCCCTATGTCACAATGTGTTAAGGCAGGTGGCATGAGCCAATAAAAAGCATATAAATCCAATTATGGGGTGTATTTCTTCATCTGAGCTACAGACCAGAAGAAAGTGGTTAATTTACAAATCATGTCAGAGCTTTCCAGCTAAACGTGTGGTTAACCATAATTACGAGCATATATTTCCTATGAATAGATATATATAAATAATGTACATAGTAGTAAACTGCACTCTGCAAATTATGCCATTAACAATGAGTCAAGCAGTATGGTAAAGGAAAGAAACCACAGGTATGAACGGGAGAAAATGTGTGTGTTCCCCATTCAGATTCTTTATGTCCTTTTCTAGCGCATGCTTGAAAGGATACAAAATACATAATGCAGAGAGCAAGTGAGGGAATGTATAGCACGTTCTCTGGAAGGTAAAAGGGCAGTGATGGCGAACCTTGGCACCCCAGATGTTTTGGAACTACAGTTCCCATGATGCTCATGCACTCTGCCGTGTAGTGTAGTATCATGGGAAATGTAGTTTCAAAACATATGGGGTGCCAAGGTTCGCCATCACCTGTATAGGGCAGAAAGCAGAATGCTAGGCAATGTACATAGATAGGTACAGAATTTTCAGAGCAAGGTAGATAACTTATAGTGCATGCTTGGGAATACATTGAGCAGAGCACAGCGTGCATAGAACAAGTGGTGGGACTGTATGAGCATTCACTAAAAGGTATAGTGCAGGGTGTAGAATGCTAGGCAATGTATAGAGACAGGGACAGAAAGTATATAGCAAGCTAGGAAATGTATAGCACATATTTAGAAATGTATTGCACAAGTATAGAATGTATAGTGTATGCTTGGGAATATATAGAGCAAGGTAAAGAGTGCATTCAAAAAGTGGGGGGAATGTATCATTTCATTCTTGAAAAAAATAAAATACTTTGAAAGTAAGAAAAAGTGGGGGGAATGTATAGAGCATGCTCTTAAAAAAAGTATAGAGCAGGGTGCAAAATGCTAGGCAATGCATAGATCAAAGTGCAGAATGTAAAGAACAATCTAAGGAATGTATACAGCACACTTGCGAATGTATAGAGCAAATAATGAATGTAGAACAACGGTCTCCGAAGTGCAGTCTTTTGCTTGCCTTAATCTAGCGCCCTTTCTAATATTGGTCACAGTCCAGCCTCCCTAAATTCCGAAGGACAGTAAACTGGCTCTTTGTTTAGAAAGTTTGGAGACCACTGGTATAGAGTATACTTAACAACATAAAGAGCCAGGGGAGTATCTACCGCAAGGCAAACAAGGCATTTGCCCCAGGAAGCATTTTTCTGGGGGAGGCATCTGTTTTGGTATGATGCCCCCCCCCCCCCGATCTGCTCTCTTGTAATAGCAATTGGAGCCATTTGATTGCTATTACAAGTAGCGGGGGAGGGAACGGGAACCTTCCGTGGCTCTTTTGGGCTCTCCTGTACCACTGGGAGACCCAAGTGACCAGCTGGAGCATCTGCCGGTTTGCTGGACAACCAAACAAAGCCGGGATCAGCTTTGTTTGGCTTCTCTTAACAGCAAACAAGAAGCAATGACATGATATCACTTCTGGTTTACTCAGAAACCATCAGCGCCAGTTTTTAAAAATCAAAAGCATTCAAAAACACTGATCTTGTTGTTTTGAATGCTTTTAAGTGCAGAGGAGATATTTGGCCTCTTTTAGACCCAAGATTTATCCATAAAGAGTACCTGCCACATTCCTATTGCTGTCTAAAGGATGTTTACATTCCTTAATAATGTCATATCAGTAAAGGCTTTCAAAACATCACCTATGGATAGTAAAATTTACCTTGTTTTTTGCCATTGTACAGGCATGCGCAATTTTAAAGCGGCTGGGATGGGAGAAATTTAGATGAGGGGGGGTGCCCGATTTTAGTCTTGCCTAGGGCAGCACAAAACCAAAATACACCATGGTATAGAACAAGGAACTGAATATATAAAGCATACTCAGGAATGTATAGAGCATGATCACCAATGCACATACTGAGGAATGTATACAGCAAGGTACAGAATGTTTAGAGCAGGCTAGGGAGTACTGTATATAATAATAATTATATATACTGTACTGCAAATGTCATGTTAGCGAATGTATAGGGCATACTCAGAAAATGTAGGAAGCAAGGTACAGAATGTATAAAGAAAAGTACAGAATGTATAGAACAGGCCAGGGAATGTATAGAGCATGCACGGGTATGTATAGAGCAAAGTACAGAATGTATAGAACAGGCCAGGGAATGTATAGAACAAAGTACAAAATGTATAGAACAGGCCAGGTAATGTATAGAGCATGCACAAGAATTTATAGAGCAAAGTACAGAATGTATAGAACAGGCCAGGTAATATATAGAGAATGCACGGAAATGTATAGAGCAAAGTACAAAATGTATAGAACAGGCCAGGGAATGTATAGAGCGTGCACAAGAATTTATAGAGCAAAGTACAAAATGTATAGAACAGGCCAGGTAATATATAGAGAATGCACAAGAATTTATAGAGCAAAGTACAAAATGTATAGAACAGGCCAAGGGAATGTATAGAGTATGCTCGGAAATGTATAGAGCAAAGTACAAAATGTACAGAACAGGCCAAGGGAATGTATAGAGTAACGTACAGAATGTAGAGAGCAAGCTAAGGAATATATAAATGCCAATCACCAGTTGTCATATGTAACATTAACCGTATATCATTTTTATAAATTTGTTCTAAAATGTTTTTGTGGCTTTCAAAATACTACTATACAAATTAAAAGTAATGATTATTCAAAGAACAGATTTTGACATTTGTTCGAATTACTACTTCTTCATGATTCTCCTTGCAGGGTTGCTGTTGTTGATGTTTATTTCAGTAATGTCAAATATGGTCAGCAGAGCAGAAGTATTAACTTTAGACATGACAAAGAAGCTTAACATACCTTAGCACTACAGATTAAGTGCTTAGTTGAAGATGTCACCCCAGATGTGGCCTTCAACACTCAGACTTTTGCCTGGTAACACAGTAATCACATATACAGTATCACAAGTCTGATAAGGATTATGCGAAGAAAGGGCACAGTGTTTAGCTGACATCTTACACGCTAAATTGCAATATAGTGAACATATTTTTCAAAACAAAAGAATAATTAGAATGACAGTTGTTATTTTAAAACTTTTTTTTACGTTGTTATTTAAAGAAAAAAATTACATTTATAGGGATAAAATATGTTTCTGATCTATATATGTTATTTTCAGGTTCCCCTTATAGTACATGCAGCATTTCACTTACCTGCCCCAGGTAAGCGCTCCTTGAATATGAATGCATTGTTAGGCTGGCTATGAACATGGAATTGTGTACACTATGATTACATACTGCCCATATTACACAACGAGGCATCTTCTGGTTCCATTCCAAGTTCTTTCAATGCTTTATTCAGGTTGTTCAGTGAGGCATGTCTTCTTGCAGGTATACTGTACAGGAAGCCCGATATGTGTGTGATAGTGCTGAGCCGATAGAAGGGAAAATGTGTTCTGATGGATATACCGTAAAGTGATTTTTCATTCATTGAAGTAGGTCCATGATTAAAATATAGTATGGGTGTACCTTATTCTGCTTTGGGTGCCATCAAGAGATTTTAGACTTCATCAAGCCTTAAAGAATAAATTCAGCTTTCGGAACAAGTTACACCCCCCCCCCCCCCCCGTGACAGCAGGCAGGGGATCCTCTCCCCACACCTGCTGTCCCACACAGCCACATCATACGTTCACAGTTTTCTGTGAATGGATAGATTACAATTACCAACAGTCACTGCGGCTGATGGCTTGTATTTCTGAATGGACTGAGAGGGCACTGATGAGCTCTCTTGTAGTTTAATCATAAGCCCTGCAGCTTGTAAACATATAGAGGCAGGGGCGGACTGACCATTCGGTCACTCGGGCACTGCCCGAAGGCCTCGGGCCACTAGGGGGCCCCATCAGGGTTGCCCCCTAGTGTAAAAATCTGTGTTTTTTTTTACATCTGTCTCTGAAATGTCCTTTACCGACATCCTTTTGGTCTAAAAATCCAGAGATAGCTGCCCCACCTCTCCAGTACCTTCTCAGCCAATAGAAACATGTCTGCGTATACTGTGTGATTGTATACTGTGTGTGTGTGTATACTGTGTGGCCCCATAATCTCTGATTGCCTGGGGGCCCCATAATCTCCTATTGCCCGGGGATCCAATAATCTCCTATTGCCCGGGGGCCCCATGAGTTGTCAGTCCCCCCCTGTATAGAGGTACATGCTGAAAGCTACAGGGCTTGTCTGCAGAGGCCTGACATTGCACCCCTGATCCACTGTTCACAGGTGCAATGCTTTTCAGGCTCTTTCAGAAAGAAAAAAATGCCAATTTTTTTCTGCAAAAATATGTGCATTTATAATTTTTTCTTTAAAGGTGAACTTATGACAGAAATACCTTGATGCATTCTGGCATGATTTTAATAACATCAATTGCTGAAGCCCTGGAGAAGTGGAAGGCTCCCCCCCCCCCCCCCCCCAAATGTATTGGCTGTATTTGACGTTCTTAGCCATTAAACGTTTCAAAAAGTCCTTCAAGTGAGATGAACTTTTGGACCAGGCGCTCCTCCATACACATCCAGGAATTTGCCATGATACAGGAGAAAAGTATCATCCTGACTACCTTTTTTTATTATGGAAGATACTGCAGCACCCCTCTGATACCCCAAGAACAGGATAGCACTTCCAGAGGTTGGAGCGGGCTAGCATTTCACCCCCAGGGACCATGCGTAAAATAAGGGGATGGAGAAAGGATATTGGACCCCAGTCACTTTTGTCTTTTTAAAGTTTTATTGCAGAACGGTTAAGGAGGAGAGGGTTAGGGGTCCCAGGTCCCATAGAATATCACTTACAGACTCTCCAGAACCAGATCAATGTCCATCTACACAGTGTCAGAACCTTTAAGCTGACCCAGCAACACTGTAAACACGTTACCAAATTTCAGTGCATCCTCAGAGTGAGTCACCAAGCCCTTCTGAGAGACCAGCCTTCTACCTGGCATTTCTCCAGCAAGGGGCCTCCCCTGGGTCTCTTCCTAGATCTAGCTTTCTCCAAACCAGGCAGGACAGCTTTAGGACCACTTCAGCACATGTTTGGCTCCAAAACAGACTATTGAGCCGAACAGCAGAGCGCCATCGGACAGCACTTTCCTGGGCCTTAGCCCAGGGGAAGTGAGAGAGCACATGGGCTGTCCCAAATATTTATATGCTTTCCCGGCATGCATCAGTGGCATAAACCTCCTACTGGATTGGCTAAAGAAAACATAAATATTCATAACTTGTTTTGTTTGTGAAATCTCATGCTATGTACCAGTGGCACTTACTGGTGACAGTGAGAATCACAAGTCAACTTAAGTTTAGGGAAAAACTTTACAATCAGTCTGAGCTAACTATAGCCCAGCTAAAATATAAATTGATATAGTATCCACTGTTTAGGGAAAGTGAGCTTAAACACAATTACAGTATATTTTTCTTTCTCATGTTTATAAGAAATTTTTAACTGATGAAATATGAAGGGGGCAATTGCTAACAACTCTGCTTGTATTTTTTATTCTGCCTCTTTGGCTTCAATATGTTTAAGTTAAAGACACTGACCCAGAACAAGTGCGCAAATTTCTTTGGGTCATGGCCCGTTTACATGTTACACTAGCTGGTGCAATGCATTATGAATGTTACCCAATGCACCTTTTCAGCACACTTAGGTTGCATTGGGAAAATGCTGCATGCACAGTTTTCAGTCAGTTTGGTGATGGGCAACAAGTTCAAATAAATTGGCTGCTCCAATGTAAAGCACTTTAAAGCATAAATCAACATGCATTTAATGCATTGCAGTGACTAGGCTGGTGTGAATGTGGAGAAAACTCCCATATAAAAAAAATAATACTAAAGCAGTGCTCACCCCATTTATGCTCCAGAGCTGCCCAATGTATCTACCTCTGTGGTCCAGTGCCAGTCCTTTTCAATGCTGTCATTCAACCCACTTCCTGTAAGCTCAGGGTATCAATGACACATCCCATAGGGATGGATCATCAAGCAGCCCCAGGCTCACAAGAGAATGCTGCACTGATGCACTGCACTAATGTCATTATGCCAGCATTGCTCTTTGTGGTACTGAGGACTGTCTGCAAAATGCAGGCCCAAGAGGGCTCTGAGCATCACATGACAAAGACACCAGGAAATAATGTAAAAATCAATAATGGATTGTGGGTGAAAACTGTGGTTGAGAGACATTTAGAACTGGAATTAGGTTTTAATTACTGTATAGGTTTAAAGGTTGCCACCGAATACCATTGCCCCTTCACCCCGCAGTCTGCCTGCCAGAGAGTGAATATAACAATGGCTTTTTAGTTGGCAAGCAGTTCAAGTTCACTTCTTGCAAGCCCAGGATTTCAAGGACATGTCCCTGGGGAATGTGTCATAAAGCTTCCCCCGCATGCACAGGAGGATGCTGCAGAAAACGGCACTCAGTGGTCTAGCTTAGCTTTCTGTAGCATTGAGCCCACTAAGGTTCAGAATTGGAATTGGGCTTTAATTATTTCAAACATTTACAGGATTCCACACAATACCATCTCCTCCTTAACCACTAGGAAGCAGCCAGGTTGTGGGGATTTCTCTAACCCCACAGCTTTACCTTTTTCCTAAAACAATTTTCACTTATGGCGTCCAAACCATAGGCAAGGTGAACATATACGTAAAAGGAATGGAATGTATTGTGCATACGTTTTCTTTTTGCGTTACCATTTGCATTAAAACAAACATTTTTACACATGTTTTACTTTTTAATAAGGTAAATATATTTTATTTTCATAGGCAGCCAGAGGGTGAAGCTCTGGGTTCCTTTTCTCTTTCAATAATTTTTATTGAATTTAAATCTTTGATAAATACATCATGTATCATCAAAAAATAGGTGTAAAGCAAAAACATAACAGAAAAGACATAAAGTTTAAATAAGGCAGGATTCATCAATCAGTAAAAGACAAGTTATACAAGGTATCTTATACAATTATATCTGGGACTATTATATGACATGAAAGACTTGGAAAGTAAGGATGCACTTCTTTTAGATTTACAACCTCTAAAAAAAAAAAAAAAAAACGAAAAGCATTATATGGAAAATAAATTTCCATAAAAACTTCTATAAGGCAGACAGCCTAGGAGTAAGTAAATAAGACCTTCACGAAATCGCTATAGTCCAGTCTGCTCTCCGTATGTTTGTTATCTATTCATTAAGAGACTTCGTAAAATACAAATATGAAATTTATATTAATAATATATAAATAAGGAAAAAAAAAAATATATATATATATATATATATATATAGAGAGAGAAAAGGAAAGGAAAAAAAAAAAAAACTTAATTAAAACTTGAGTGGGGGGGGGTAGAAGATTTAATTCGTAAACGTAGCGGCAACTTCTACGGAAACCCCCGAGATCACCACTCCACCCCAATGGGCTCACACTGTGGAGTGGGATAGCTCGGGGAATTCCCGCCGAAGAACCCCCCACCTCCGTCCCTTCAAACCCCCGGACAGCACCCAGAATTTGTGCTCCCCGGAGGGAAGCGAATGGTCAAACCTTAGAATTCCCAAGTCTATACCAAATAATCTCTTTAGAACTAGTAAACTCCGGTCAGAACCACAAAGATTAACTGAGGATTAATGCAGTAGAATAAGGTAACATCGGATCAATAACTAAATATGAGAAATCCTGCGTAAAGAAAAGCAAAAAAAAGGAAAAAAAGAAAGTGTATTCAGGAGAGAAGAGGGAGGGTTGTACAGGATTCAGGGTCCTGGCTCCATCCATGTAAAATTTAAGACAGAAGGTGTCCTGGAAACAATTGTACTTTGATGTGTTGGGCCCATGGATCCCATATCAATTCAAATTGTTGTGTGGTATTCCGTAATTTAGCTACTATTTGTTCCTGAACCATAATCCAGGAGATTTTGTGCCTGGTAGCCCCGAGAGAAACTCTAGAAGTTTTCCAAGCTTTTGCTAAAGAAATCTTGGCTCCCAAGCACATAAAAAAGATTAGTTGTAGAGTATGTTTAGGGGTATTATGTAACCTGCGGTTCAGAAGGATATATGAAGGATCTAGTGGAATTGGGGCTTTCGTGACCTTCCGTACTAGATGAATAAAGTTATTCGAAAAATTTAGTATGCTGGGGACACGTCCACCAAATATGTAACATAGTACCTAAATGACCACATCCTCTGAAACAGAGCGGTGAAATCTCTGGGTACATCTTTGAAAGTCTCACAGGAACATAATACCATTTTGTTAGAATTTTGACATTAGCTTCGATTAAGGAAATATTCAAAATACCTTTAGATGATCGTCTAAAAACTTGAAACCACATTTTCGTATCTAGTTGGATGTCCAAGTCTTCTTCCCAAGAACGAGCATATGTCGGTTTATCATTCCTATCTGCCAGGGACGAGTAGATGAGGGAAATACCTCCTTTGCGGAGGCCTTGTTTTAAGCACCATTGCTCGTAAATCGTAACCTGGTAACTATTTGATTTATCAAGTTCAAGAGATTGTATAAAACGTTTAATCTGAGAGAGTCTCAATTGTTCTGAATCGGGCATCTCTAGTTTGGAGTAGCAGTGGCCCATTGAAATGGGTCCATTTGGTGTAATGAAATGTCCAATTCTGAAAAGGCCCTTGTTCAACCACCATTGAAAATCTTGGATGTTCAGACCAGGAGGAAAATCAGGATTACGAAATAAATGAATGAGAGGTTTCAGTGGGGAAATCAGGTGTTCGTTTTTGTATAGTCTATCACATAGTGCTAGGGATTGAGAAAGCGTGGGAGACAATATGGTAGGTCTTTGCTTTGTTGGTCTCCATAGTAGATGATCTAATGTGTAGTCAGGTACTGCCTGGTTCTCAATAGAAACCCAATCTGGACTATTGGTTTTAGAATATATTGCTGAAAATTGTGCTAGTTGTGCTGCTTGATAATATAAAAAGAGGTTAGGAAGACCTAAGCCACCTTGGTTTGTCCGGCGGAACAGGATGTCACGCGCTAGTCTATGTCCCTGTTTTCCCCAGACAAATCCAACCACTTTTGATTGGAATTTATTGAGGGTCGACTTTTTAATAGGTATGGGGAGGGCTCTAAATAAATACAAAATTCGAGGAAATAAGTTCATCTTAACTGCATTGAGCCTGCCCAGCCAAGACAATCCTTCTTTAGACCATTTAGTAAGATCTGCTTCTAAAGATCTGAAGGCAGGTGGATAATTAGCATTGTATAAGGTACTGACACATTTGGTGAGAGAAATACCCAAATAGGGAATCCTATCTGAAGCCCAGGAGAAGGGAAAAAAGGGCGTAAGTCGGGAGATAGTTAATGAGGGAACTGAAATATTGACAGCAACTGACTTTGAGGTATTAACTTGGAGACCTGAAATAGTTCCAAAGTCCCGAAGAAGATGAAGTAAGTTGGGGGTGGAGATTAGGGGCGAGGTCAGAAATATAAGCATATCATCAGCAAAGAGAGCACATTTATGCTCTTCTAAACCACAGCGAACACCTTTAATATTTATATCTGCTCTAATGGCGATGGCTAGGGATTCTATAGCTATAGTAAAGATTAACGGTGACAAGGGACAACCCTGTCTAGTACCTCTACAGATATCTAATGGTTGAGAGAGATGGCCTAATAGACGTACTTGAGCAGAGGGGTTTGAATATAGGGATTGTATAATGTTCAAAAAATTTGCTCCGAAACCCCATCTGGTGAGAATTTCAAACAGATATGGCCATGAAACAGTATCAAATGCCTTCTGCAAGTCCAAAGACAGCAGAAGGCCTTCTTGTGCCGGGCCCCCGTCCCATTGCGATTTCAAGAGTGATATTAAGTCAATTGCCCTTCTCACCTGATCCGTTCCCTGTCTCCCCGGGATGAAGCCCACCTGATCCTTATGGATATAGTTAGATATAAAACTGGACATTCTGTTGGCTAATATCTTAGTCATAATTTTAAGATCATTATTGATCAGCGAAATGGGTCTGTAATTTCCCACTTCACAAGTATCTTTACCAGGTTTCGGAATAACAGAGATAAATGCGGTATTAGAATCATTCGGGAGGGGGGCTCCATCCCGGAGAGAATTAAAGAACCGGGCCAAGTAGGGAGCTAATTTTGATCCAAAAGTCTTATAATATCTAACTGGGAAACCGTCGGGGCCTGGTGCAGATTCTGATTTAAGGGCTTTTATGACGTCAAGTATTTCGGCAGGGGAGAAGGATTCATCCATTAGATCTTTATGAGTTTGATGTATGTATGGTAGATCGAGGTGATCCAGGAACTGCTTCCTAGCTTTGGAATGTGTATGAGTTGTCTCAGTGTAGAGGTTTTTATAAAAATCATGAAATGATTTCAATATTTCTACCGGATTTTGTGTAAGGGTACCCGAAGATTGTCTAATTTTGGGGAAGACCAAGGTGCGAGTTCGAGAACATAATTTGCTCGCGAGTTTGGCACCTATTTTATCTTTTTGATAATAGAAGCGAGCTCCTGTCCATCGCAGATGTTTTTCCGCAGAGGTGGTGAGTAAAAGATTAAGTGCAATGCGTGCCCTATCAAGTTCAGCCAGGCTATCTGGGGTAGGATGTCGTTTGTGACTTTTGCTAAGTGTTCGGAATTCCTCTTTGAGTCGTATAAGCTCTGTGGAGTGTTCCTTTTTGAGACGGGCTGAGAGTTGAATTATTTTACCCCGCATGACCGCCTTGTGTGCCGCCCACAGGGAGCCTGGCGAAATTGAATCTGTATTATTGTCTGTAAAGTAGTCCAAAAGGGCTGATTCTAATACCGCACAGTGAGCTTGATTGTTTAGTAGAGACTCATTAAGCCGCCATTGGAACGGTCGTTTATCTCCTCCTCCCCCTCGAATAATTAATAAAACGATGGAATGGTCAGAGAGAGAGGAATCATAAATTTTTTAGGATTCAACCAAAGAGATGAATTGGAGGAATAAAGATATGGTCTATTCTGGTTAATGTATTATGAGGGATAGAAAAGTGAGTGTAGTCTTTGGATCGGGGATTCATTTCTCTCCATATGTCTATCAGGCCTGCTGATTGGATGGAATGTACAACCCTAAGACTGCATTTAGGAGGTCTTTTGGGCATTGGTTTCGTAGGGTTAGATCTGTCTGACGAAAGGTCAAATGGGATGTTCGAATCTCCCGCCAGGATAATAATTCCCTTCAGATGGGATTTCAGCGTCATGAGAGTCTTTTCAAAAAAATGGTCCTGGCGGGAGTTTGGAGCATAGTAGGAAACAAACGTGTATGTTACTGTATTAATTGTCCCAGAGACCAGGATGTAACGGCCTTCTGGGTCTCTAATCGTTTTGGAATGTTGAAAATGAATTTTGTTGGCAAAGAAAATCGCAACCCCTCTTGTTTTATTTGAAGCATTAGCCAGATAAAATTGAGAAAAGTTTTTGTGTAGGAAAATGGGGTTATAAGAAATGGGGAAGTGTGTCTCCTGCATCATGATAACATCAGCTTTGTGGGCATGAAATTGTTGCATGATTTTACGCCTTTTCACTGGGGAATTAAGGCCTTGAACATTATTGGACATTATACGGAGATTAGATTGTACCGGTGAGGTAGAGGTCATAGGAAGAGCATGGAAAAATTCATGCTATGTGCAAAAGGAGTACCTGTCTTTGTAGTGATCCCTGGCAGATAGGAGATGACACCTGTTCTTCTGAAGATATGCTTGTGAGAAAAAAACGAGGAGAATCCAACCAGGCCCTGACCCTGTACAAGGGAGATGGGAAGGAGGATGTGGTTAGACTGGGAAGGGTAAAAAAGGGAGGATGGAAGGGAGAAAGAAGAAGGTAAGGAGAGAATAGAGTTAGAAAAAGAGGAAATAAAATAGAAGTACATCAGAATATGCATTATATAAAATAACAACGGGTGCATGACATAGCTAGCTCTATTACTGATCTCCCTATCGAATTCACAGCTGCCCGCATGCTCCTACACCATACTTCAATCCCAAACCGCTCATATACGCACTCACTAGGCTTACATCTACTCAACGCTGCCAAACTTTGCATCCCTATCCATTGGGGATCTTCCACTGTCCCTTCCACCACTGAATGGTTACAAAAGGTGGCAAAGATAGCTGAGATGGAGGAACTCATTTATATTGCTAAGGATGCCCCTCATAAATTCGCACAGATTTGGGATAGATGGATGACCTTTCAAAGCAGTAACCCCTTGAACTTCGGGGCCAACATGTCTTGTCCCGTACGTACTGGGTAATCGCCTGTCGGATTTAGAAGAACCCCCAGCCCCAACTCACACTGTCCGCTTGGCCTCAGGTTCCTATTTCGGATAGGCTGCTAGGTTGCTTTCTGGATCCCAACCTCCATTCTGCGCATGGACAAATGGGGGAGCCCGGAGAGAAAACCCCCTTCCTAACCCATATACCCACCCTCTACCCTCCATCCACTCTTTTGCTGTTCCCCTACCCTTGTTCTTCCTTCTTTCTTTTTGAGTTCACCACCCCCCCGCATGGGGGTTCGGCCTTCGACATTGACACAGACTTCCACACACAAGGACGGTTACCAGCCTCTGATTGACGGAGTGAACCCCTTCCCAGTCCCCTACGCCTCTATTTTGACCGAAGTTTTATCACCCACCCACCATTCCCCTCTTTCATACTCCGGGACATAGCCCGATAGCCCTATTGCGATGGACGACTGAACATCCTCGAACCGATTAATTTGCCTATGCTTAGCTACCCCCTGACGCTCATTGGGATTGCATCCTTAAAGAGGAAATGAAAAGGAGTTGAGACGTAGGGGTTGTAGCACTGTGTGAAATTTGATCAGGGAATGTGGGGAAGGTCTCATCTCCGAGTTCCACTTCAAAACTAAGCGCTTTACACCTGTTCACCTGTACGAATACTTACTTTGTTATTGTCTGTAATATTGACTTGTACTTCATTTGTGTAGTACATTAAGTATTGCTTGTTACACTTTTTGTTTCTTTGAAATTCAATAAATACTTTATGGAAAAAAAAAAAAAAATAACAATTCAAGACAAAAAAAAATAGTAATGTATACAATAAATAAAATAGAAAGGGAAAAAATCCCAAAGTGGCCCAAAAGGGACGCTGTAAACGAACCCCGGTAGGAGAGTAAGTTCTCCTATCGAAGTAAAAAGGGGGGTGCATTGTACCCACCCTGGACAACCCCGCCGCAGAGGTTGATTATCTCATAGGCACTAAAACAAATAATCTGAGCCCAGACTAAAATAAACATAGGGGATATATAAATAATGAGCAACTGCCCCCCTCTTACTCTACGAAATGTGTGACCATGACTTAATGGCAAAAAGAGCCATTATAAGAAAAAAAAAAAAAACATCAAATATAAAGCCAAAAGGTCAGTTGGAGAGAGAAATAAATAATAAAATTATAGAGGAAGAGGAGGCTAATACAGGCAATACAGTAAAAGTATATGTCAAAAAGGAAAAATATTATTAAATTTCCCACATTAGAAGCAAAAAAAGAGAAAAAAAAAAAGTGAAAAAATAATGTCTTCTGTGGGAAAACACCTGGAGAAGTTACCAGGAAAAACAGGACCTATGGTCAACCCGGCCCGGGTAAAGGTTCGGCCCTGAGGACAAACCGTAAGGAAGTAAATTTTTTAACAAAAATTGGACAGATTAGGTATATATTCAGGTTGGTGGAGATTCCCTCGATCTCTTGGGCATCTGTTTCTGCCATATTTGCGTCAAGGGGCTGGTCGAGTGTCAGGGGCGTTTGGACGAAGAGGTTCCTTTCGGTGTAGAAGTCTGAGGGAGTTCCTGGTTGATCAATCCCAATTGAAGCAGAAGTTGTTCTCCATCTTGGAACGTCGAGAAGTGGTATGGTTTATTGTTATATGAGAAATTCAGGCGGAGAGGAAAGGCCCATCTGTAAGGGATTTCTCTGCTCGTCAGAACTTGAAGTAGTGGTTCAAGTGCTCGTCGTTTTTGGACTGTGTATGGTGACAAATCGGTAAAAATTTGTATGGAATGATCCTGAAATGTCAGAGAATCTGAGGTTCTGGAAACTCTCATTATCTCTTCTTTCACTGAGTAGTAGTGAGGTTTCACTATAATGTCTCTAGGAAGTCCATCTGAGCGAAGAGGTTGCAGAGCCCTGTGAGCCCTGTCTAATTCTAGACGATCCTGTGAAATTGTGGGAATTAAACTTTTGATGAGGTCTTGGATAGCGAGATGAGTGTCCTTGATAGATTCAGGAATGCCTCAGACACGGAAATGATATCTCCTTGACCTATTTTCGAGGTCGTCAATTTTAGCTGTGGCTGTTTCTAAATGATCCTGAAGTTCTTGTATCCTGGCTGTATTTTGGTTAATACGTAGACATGACTGATCCGATTGTAGCTCTATTGCATCAATCCTGGTTCCTAATTGTTGCAGATCAGCATGAATGGAAGCTGTGATCTGTGTAGCAGTTTGAGATAAACCTCTAGACAACATTTGAGAGAATGCGTTCATCATGGATGCAAAGTCAGTGGGAGGAGAAGGCGAATCTCTAGGAACTATGTCCCATGGAGCAAAGCTGATAGGTAACATATGCTGTGTGGAGGGATTACTTTCCCCCCCAATATGTCTCAGGAGGGGGTCAGTGGATGCTGGGGATGGGGCTCCGGGTTGAGTTTCACTCACTGTGCCGTTTGAAGTTGAAGAGAGGTGCTTAGCTGTGTGGTCCTGGTCCGCTATGGAATCCTCATTGCAGGCTGTGTGTTGTGAGGTAACGGCGGCCATCTTGGAACTGCCTGACATCGCTAACGCTGTAGAAAGCGCGGGTTTGGGGTTCCGACGGGACTTAGAGCCGGGCATTCGTGTGAAGCCTGAGGTTTCCCCAATCAGATGCGACCTTTTACCGGCGGAAACGAGGGCTCAGAAGGTCGTGGCGGCGGACGTTAGGCCAGGGTGGCGCGGAGCTCCCGGTCTATGCGGCCATCTTGGACGCTTCCGCGCATGCGCCCCCCACATCTTTTTCCTCTGGGTTCCTTTTCATATGTTTTCCGGTTTCTTTTTATTCTCAGTTGAAAATAGGAAAATGTTTATCCAAAGCAAGTAGAAAGTCACACAAATGAATGTGTTAAAATAATGGCTACGCCCTATTTTTTCCTCAACCTAAAGATTTAATCAAAGACAGTGTCTGAAAGGAAACACATTCTGCCATGCTATCTCTCAGAAAACCCACAGTGCTCTGGGAATCCTGTGTCAAGGGTGCATCCAGCATGACATGTTCATTTGTAAAACAAAGTATGTATATAGTGAAAACAGATCTAAACATCAGTTTAAACACTACAAACAAAAATACATGAAATTCAACCAAATGTTATAGTTTCTATTAAATAAGAAAAGCATGCAAAGATTAGAGATAGAGTGCTAAACCAGTGTAAATAAATTAGGCTTACTGTATATTATATATATATATATATATATATTTTTTTTTTCTGGTTTTAATTGGGTGAGGTGTTACACAATAGAGTTTCATGCTACTGTACCGCATTTCATCACACAAACATGGCAATTTATTTTTGTTGGTTTTACTTTTAGTTTTCATTCCCCATAGACTCTCACACTCTCCCATCTATATTCTAATAGTAGTAATAAAGGTGTTATGTTTTAATATGCCTAACTGCCCGTGATTCTTCCCAATAAAGTAAAGGTGTCAGATGTAGGCTGAGATCTGTTACAGGTACAATACTAATTTATTGTTATTGATTTTCAGTTTCTATAAAAATGTCCCTTATGTGTTTTATATACATTGCTTATTATATATATATATATATATATATATATATATATATATATATATATATATATATATATATATATATATATATATATATATATATATATACACGCACGCACACACACAAACCGATACCTAAACCCCCTACTGAAAAATACTACAGGTTATCACTTATAACTTTCCCCACCATTTCCAACAAAGAAACCATTTCTAACCTTAAGACTTTACATTCCCACTTTGGCTTCTAGGGTATAAAATGTGTAATTAACAACTTCTTTATTGCGTCCGCAATAGTAATTGCCATGTATAGCCTAAAGGTAAAAAAGTATAAAAAAAAAGAAAGAAAGAAAAGGTCCCTCTTGGCCCCCTCCTCATACACTTCCCACATTTAACTACCTCTGTGTACTTGTTATTAGAATCTTACAAACACTTCACCTCTAACAAGGACCTTGTGATGAACACGTAGTCTCCACAGAGCAACCTTTGTGTGCAGTAATCAATACATATTCAGTAATATTTCCCTTGCTAACTGTGCTAAGTCAGGCTCAAAAACACTTGCTGGGCAAAGATTAGATTATCAGTTTTCATGAAACTGTCTGCAACTTCAAAGGGCTGTAGAGCTAGGGAAAGCACAGTTTATCAGAGCTCCAAGCGTCCCTTTCATGTCACCCAGATGTACAGCAGTTGTAGGGGGGTATCTTGGATCTGAATTGAGACACTGAGCCACTGGAAAAAATATACAAGGCAGCGTTTTCTTTGGAACATGAATCATTGGTTTTGGGTCAGATATTGACAATAAAGTCTCTTGAATTTGTTAAACAAGGGAAGCTTAATTCAAGATCCCGGTCTGTCTACACTGCATGAACATTTTATCGATAAGCATGAATTGGATGCTCTTTTTTTCTTCCTGTTTTTAAATGTCAATTTTCCCCTAGGTCAACAGATTGTTAATAGTCTGTCAAAGGATGATATATTGATAGTCAGTAAAAGTGCAAGATGTTAGTCCTCACTTATTTCTTTGAGTATGCCAGTAACCTTAGATTGTACGCCAATGTCATTGTCAGATAAATCACCATAAGAGCTATTTATCAAATCTACTGGCTGTACAACCAGTTCACGATGAAGCAAACACAGAACTATATTCATCATAGGAAAGAAATTAAGTGGGATTGAAAGTTTCTGTGTTAGAAACATGTAATTATGTGCTGGGGTCAGCCAACTTTGATAAATAGATCTGTAGCAGGCAACCCTAACTGCAGAGGTGAGCTAATGAAAACTATTCTTCACATGAATAACTGATGAACAGTGAGAGATTAGCAAAATGCATTCAATCAAAGAAGTAAAAACAAGACCATCAATATAGCAATATAGCAAAGGCTGCTCAAATACAAAGTGCTGCTATAGACCTTTAACAATTTATTTTTTATAATAAGGTAACGGGGCGACAACGGTTGCGAAGGATTGCTGTATCTAAGCTCAGAAGGAACAGAAGCCCCCTTTTACCTTAGAGAGGGACTTGATTACTCAGTGTTAGTCTAGTTATTATCACCTTCCTTACAAAGATGGAGAACCAGGGAGCTACCTATATTGTATATCTGATTAGTGTGTGATGACATTAATACTCTTTTTACATGAAATGTGCATCTAATCTGAGCCTATAAGCAGTTATTTGGGGTTTAAAATGTACTTAGCAGATAAAATACTATACAATCTGATTGTACAATCGCCTTTAGATCTACCAACAACTATGTAATGTAAGCAGTGGTGCATTTAGGTTTTGTGCTGCCCTAGGCCTGACTAAACTCGTGCATCCCTAATTTAAATATGACCCACCCCTCTGTCAAGGCCACACCCCTTGCTGTTTAAGCTCCGCCCTGAAATTTTTGAGTGGGGACACTAGTTTTGAGGGCCTGGGGGGGCAATGGATTCCCTTAATTTGCATAGATTTCCTCTCAATTCCTGTTTGGCTATGGGCAAGCAGTGAGGGAAATCTCTGCAATGGGACAGGGATGGCAAAAAATAAAATGGCAGGGGCTATAACCCTCCCTTACTTCCAAAATTGAAAAAGCGTTGCCCATAGCCGGCTGCCTGCATACCGGAAGCAGTGCCTAATTTGCCTCTCAGTCCAGTTTCACCCCATAAGACTGGTGCTACACTAACAGTGCAAGCCAGCGGGGACTCTTTCTGTGCTGCCCCCCTGCAAAGTGCTGCCCTAGGCCTGGGCCTTGTCGGCCTAGTCCAGGATACAGCGTTGAATGTAAGGCTCCATGTGATTGGATAGAAATAGTTTGGAATGTATAGGTTTGGCCTCATATTGTATAGCTTTGGTAAATATAAATGAGAGTATACAAATACCGTGGCATCCCGTCCATGCAGGGCACAGGAATACCGCCCCCCTAATCCATGCATCTGGCCCCTAATCTCCATGCAGGGTGCAGGGTGCAGGACGTGTGAATTTCAATGGGTTTTTTTTGTTTGAAGCACATGATTAGAGCCTGAGGCTCTAATTGGCTTCAAAAAGAGTGGGCTTGGGGCGTAGGGCACTGCGCCCTGAAAACAACATTAGCAAATTAATTCGCTATTGTCTTCCTGATTTTCCTCCAGGCCAATCAGGAAGCGGGTCCTGAGACCTGAGACCCTCTCTGTGTGCTGCATCATGCAAAAACTCACCCCAACAGGCAGACAATGTCTTTGAAGTCCGGCCAGGAGAAGCAGTCAGAGCGGCCCTGGCTCTTCCTTCCCCCTGCCTCCTAAAGTAAGGGGTGGGAAATCACCGGTGTCCATCTCCAGCAGGGGGGGATTGGGGGTGGTGTTAGGTTGCACCCCCCCAAAATATTGAGCACCAGCTATCACTGTACTGTAAAAAAATGTTGGGGTTTTTCGAGATGTGCAAAGAGATCACACAAACTGTAAATAACATTTAATTAAATAATAACAGAAAAAGATAAAAAATTTAATAATATTGGAAAATGTAACAAGAGTACTTCACTATAGATGCCTTTTTTTTCCATGAAAAGTCCCCCATTTCCGGCTTGGCAGAGATGATCAAACAAGGTGTGTGCATCAAGCAGTCCTGGGACAGAACTATTTTTTTTCTCAGTTTTGGCCGTGGTATATACAGGAGTCAGGACTAGTGGGTAGCATTTGACCAATTACAAACCTTGAATAGTAATATTACCTTTTAACCTCCCTGGCGGTATGATTATTTCAGATTTTAGGTGCTGAAAGCAGTACCATTATTTTGCATGGAAATTTGGAGTTTTATATTGTAGTCCTGTAATTCTGAGCCCTTGTACACACGGTCGGAGATTCCGACGGAATGTGTCCGATCGGACCGTATTGTCGGATAATCCGACTGTATGTGGTCTCCATCGAACTGTTTCCGTCGGAATATCCGACGGACCAAGTTTTCCAACTTGTCTATAAAATTTTCCGACAACATGCTCTGATCGGACATACTCTGATCATGTGTAGTCTACTCCGAAGGACAAAGTGCCACGCATGCTCAGAACAAATTGCTAGACCAAAGCTATTGGCTACTAGCCTGAACGTAGTCCCGTCGTAACTAAATAACGTCATCACGTTATGTACAATCGGATTTTCCGACAACTTTGTCTGACCGTGTATATGCAACAGTTTCGGACAAAATCCATCGGACAAAATCCAACGGATTTGGTTGTCAGAATGTCCGACCGTGTGTAAAAGGGCTTAGGAATAACTCACTTAAATCTGTCCAAACCAGAGTCTAGTATACAATCCGGGTATGATAACGTTTGAAAAATGAAATCATAACTTATAATATAATTAACTATAAATAATTATACCAAATAATAATATAACAATAATAAAAAATATTCAATAATGTAATAAAATCCAAAACACTGAAATCTGCTCAGTTGCAGAATTTTTACTGTCATTACTTTTCAGTATTTGATGATGGATCTCCTCACAAATCGCTATCACTCAATTCTGCAAGTGATTCTAATTTATTATCGCTGTTTTCTAGCTGGTCTAAAACCATTTTTGATGTAAAGGGACAGTTTTGGTTGCTATGGACAATCTCCAGTTTCCTGCATGCAGGGCACTGGACAGAACACTGGGGACAAAGGGGAT
This sequence comes from Lithobates pipiens, assembly GCF_037356315.1. Taxonomy (NCBI): domain Eukaryota; kingdom Metazoa; phylum Chordata; class Amphibia; order Anura; family Ranidae; genus Lithobates; species Lithobates pipiens. The sequence goes on along the minus strand of NW_027507764.1, from coordinate 377,519,788 downwards.
GTGAAATAATTACATACAGCAATGTAATCTGTAACATTACATTATACTGTATGTAATGTGTGTGTTTCACTTTTTGAATTTGGCGCCGTTCTCCGTCCCCGTGCGCCACAACACTCGCAGGGAACAGAGCTCTTCTCTGTGATACATCGAGCAGAGGACGGCTCGCTCGTACAGCGGGGGGACATCGTTGGATCCAGGGGACAAGGTAAGTAAGCTCTCCCTGGATTCAGTGATGCGGTCCGGCGGTCTGGCTCGGGGTTACCGTTAATGGTACAAAATTTTCACCCTGGTAATATCGCCAGGGGGGTTAAGGAAGATAGCATAAATTCCTGAAAAGGCTTGACACTGAAGACAAAACATTATATATTTTAGTTTACCAATTTTTAGATGTGTTGGTTGGATTAGCTTTCTTTCTTAAGATTTTCTTCCCTTTAGTTTCACCTGGTGATCTGACCAATAACCTCTTGCCAACCAGATGTCGCAGTTGTAGTGTAGCAACATGGCTCGGCTGTGCGAATTGCCGTCATTTTACGTCGCTTTTATCTTTGGCCACTAGGGGGCGCGTGCCCCCACTCACCCACGGAGCCAATGCAAGTGCCTGGCGTCGCGATCACCGCCGGGCTCCCGCGATCACTCGGGGGACACAGATCCGGTTCTCTGACGGGAGAACAGATCGTCTGTTCATACAGAGTATGAACAGCGATCTGTTATCTCCCCTATACAGTCCCCTCCCCCTTCAGTTAGAACACACACTAGGGAACACATTGACCCCTTGCTTGCCCCCTAGTGGTTAACCCTTTCACTGCCAGTGACATTTTCACAGTAATCAGTACATTTTTATAGCACTGATCGTTGTAAAAATGCCAATGGTCCCAAAAATGTGTCAAAATTGTCTGACGTGTCTGCCATAATGTCACAGTGCCAATAAACCTCCTAAGAGACCATGTTGACCCAAAAAGAAAAAAATATATATAACTGCTTAGAAAGTGTATAAATATGGGGTCTAGTTAAAGTGGAATGTTAAGTTTATTTAAAAAAAGTCAGCAGCTACAAAAAAAAGTGTAGCTGCTGACTTTTAATAAACAGACAGACGCTCACCTGTCCCATGTTCCAGCGATGCGGCCGTCCAGCATTGACAACTTGTGGCTTCACAGCCGAGCGTGCACTGTACATGCACGAGTCAAGCTGTAATCTGTCAGAGGCCAGGCAATCTTCTGGGACCTGTGACGTGTCCCAGAAGAATGCAGGGAGGGAGGGGTTGCCAAGGCGGCCAGGCGGCCAGGCGACCAGACCAGGAAGTGGGAGCTGGGTACCTATCAAAACTACCCCCCCCCCCCCATAAAAAATGACATACCAATTGTGGCATGTCAGGGGTTGAGGGGCACATAAAGCGGAAGTTCCACTTTTGGGTGGAACTCCACTTTAATTTGTTAGTAATTTCCTCTAAATCTGCTAGTGCGTCGAACACTGCCTCTCCACAGACTGACAATGCTGTTGTTCAAAGGTTTACTCCATTGCTCCTCCATCCAAATTGGAGACACCCTAAGACAGGAAATGTGTTACTGGATGGATCATCGGGTAAAAACAAAAGTAAAAAGCCTAAAAAAATGTAACCACCACATTTAAGGATTAGTAAACGGCAATATATTACATTTTCATTTTTGGGTTTAATACCACTTAAAATTGGTTCTGAAGGTAAAACGTATTAAGGTAAAACAAACAAAAAAAACATTTTGCCACTTGCTGTGCCCTTCCCCGACCGAAATACTCCACTGTATTGCTCCAGTGTGGTGCCCATCTGCAAGTCTTCTCTCATGTCTCCCTGTTCTTACAAGCTTGGCTGAGAGCACTGGAAGCCATTGGCTCCTGCTGTCAGTCAAATCCTGTGAGCAGAAAGCGAGGCCAAGCCGTACTGTGTGTATCAATGGAAGCACACCGTTCGGGTCAAGTATAAGCCTGCATATCTGCCCCATAGCAAGCACTTGGTATGGGGGGCAGACACAGGAGAGGAGGAGCCAAGATCGCCAGTGGGGGACCAGAAAAGTAGTGAGTATAACATGTTTATTATTTTAACTTAAACATTTTTATCAAGCCCCCAAAGGCCAGGCACTCTTCCTTTTTATTCATATAATACATGCAATATTTGCAAACCAGGTGGATAGAAGAACTCTACCGCATTGTCTGGCCTACACACTGGCATATTGGATGTCTACAGATGTTCATATATGGGAGGATAGCCAACAAAGGACAAATAATGTTGTCAGATCTACCTCTCCACATGCAAATGATGCCACATTGCAGAGAAAGGAACTTTACTTTTTTTATCACAAAAGGAAACAGTTGAAGTTTCATAGTGTGAAAACTTTCCAGGACATCAGAACTTATCTGTGTGTGATATTGAGCACTTTTTTTTTTCCTTTTTTGCATTTAAGTTAAAGAGGAAGTAAACCCTGATGGGTTTTACTTCCTCTTTGTTTCCCTGCAAAGATAAAGCATAATGGACTACTATGCATCGCATAGTAGCCCATTATGTGTCGCTTACCTGACACAGGAGCCTGCGATGTCACCACTCTCCCCTCTTCCACGAAGCGTCCATCTTCCTTCTGGGTATTGCGGCTCCGATGCTGTGATTGGCCAGAGCCACGATGACGTCACTCCCGTGCATGCGCATGGGAGCTGCCACTACCGGCATGATCGCCGTTAGCAGCGGCATGCTCAGTGCGCCTGCGCGCCGCTGTCTACAGCGCATGCACCATAGACAGCGGTGACTGTCTTTTGCAAATATCTCCTAAACCATGTAGGTTTAGGAGATATTTCTTGCATCTACAGGTAAGCCTTAATCTAGGCTTATCTGTAGGTAAAAGTGTTCTGTAAGGGTTTACAACCACTTTAAAGCTGCACATGTGGGCTGTCATTACTAGCCCCATTCTGAAAATAATAGCCATGTTCTGATGTGTTAATGGAAACCTGGCATAAGGCTGAGTTCACACTTTTGCGAATTGGTTGTGGTTTTTTCCACATCTAATTCACATGACAGGACACTGTGATTGGCTCTCTCATTAAGAGCTGGTTAACACATCTCCGGGGTAGTTGCACGCACAGCAGAAGGGTCCTGTGCGTCTTTGGCTTCGTTTCAGGTCTGAATTCAGCCAAAAAGTCAGATCTAATTCGTACGGACATAATTCGAAACGGAGAACGGGGACGCACCATTCTCCCTGCTGTGCTCCGCGGCCACACATAGTGGGAACCCAACCTAGAATAAATATGGATACTGGCCTTGCTGACCATTTATTCCAAACAAATTATAGTTGTGATTCTAATCCTTTAGTATCCAGGTTTTAAAACTGCAGATGAAAACCTCTTTGGCTTCAAAACCTCTTTGTTTCAGGTAAGAAGATACCTAAAGGAGAGGGTCAAGATAAGACCAGGCAAATTGCATTCACAAAGGAAGTGAACAGTGGCAGACCCCATGCTTTTGCTCATTGCCTATTTATTTTATTCCCCTGAATTCAATAATTTTTATTCAATGACAAGAAAGTAACATATCCAGGAAGCCAGAAAGCGAACATAGTCATAAGGAAACTCCAAGAAGACTTTAAGGTTGATTTACTAAAACTGGAGAGTGAAAAATCTGGTTCAGCTGTGCATGGTAGCCAATCAGCTTTTAACTTCAGCTTATTCAATTAAGCTTTGACAAAAAAAAAAAAAAACAACCTGGAAGCTGATTGGTTTCCATGTAGAGCGACACCTGATTTTTCACTCTCCAATTTTAGAAAATGAACCCCTTTTTTTTCTTATGACAGGTGTACCTTATTAATTAATCACAAAAAAGTCTGTACTCATCTTTAACCTGTTAATCAACGAAAATAATGTTTGCAAGCACTCTATTGTTATATAACATAAAACAATAAATATATTCTAATACATGCAGCTCTATATCTACCTAAAAGAGTGCAATGTGACAAAAAAAGTGGACCTTTCTAAAATATGTACAACAAAGACAACATAAAGTGCAATACAATGATCAACCACAAAAAGTGGAAATGTGTCCTCCAATCAATATGTGCCAATCAAAGTGCATATGATATAGCAAATACAGAATAAAGTGTAAAATGTGGCACTTGATTTTGTTACAATGCACTTAGAAATATTTAGGTGGCTACTGCATTGCACAAATTAGAATACATCCACTGCTTTATTTGTTTTTATTGGGCTGCATATGGTCATTCTTTGACCTTACTCAAAATTAATAAATACCTCTACATTAATTTTATAATATTGCATATTTTTCTATAAACTGATAAAAAAAGTAAAGTGTCATTTGCAGCTTCACATATACCAATCTACGGCCTTTTGGTACTTACTTTGTGAACCTCAGGGCCCCTGCACACAGTGGTCTTTTGTGGTGCTTGCTTAAAGAGGAAGTAAACCCTTACAAACCACTTTGGCCTACAGGTAAGCCTAGATTAAGGCTTACCTGTAGGTCCAAGAAATATCTCCTAAACCTATATGGTTTAGGAGATATTTGCCCGAAAACGGGCACCGCTGTCTACGGCGCATGCGGCGCGCAGGCGCACTAAACGCGGCAGTTCCAAGAATGGAGCTGCCGCATTTGTCGACTCCCGTGCGCATGCACGGGAGTGACGTCATCGCGGCTTTGCCGAATGACAGCGGCGGAGCTGCGAGACGCCACTCCCGTGCGCATGCGCGGGAGTGACGTCATCGCGGCTTCGCCGCTGTCATTCGGCGGAGCTGCGAGACGCCACAAGCAAGATGGATGCGGCGGACTACAGGGGACAGCGGCGACTTCGCTGGCTCCTGTGTCAGGTAAGTGACACATAATGGGCTACTATGCGATGCATAGTAGTCCATTATGCTTTACCTTTGCAGGGAAAAAAAGAGGAAGTAAACTCATCAGGGTTTACTTCCTCTTTAAGCCAATGAAGAGAAAGTATTATTTTTTTTTATGGCTTCTAGTCATTAAATGGTTTGGTTTATTTTTTTTTTAATTCTATGTTTTGTTTTTTTCTCTCATTTTTATAATAGACCATGCAATGACAAATATCAAATGTGGCAGAGGAAAATTTTAGGAGGATGTAGGAAATACAAATGGGTATGCCTTGAATTGTAAATGGCCTTGTAGCCTCATGTAAATTGCCTCCAGTCTATCACTGTCTCCTGAAGCACGTTCCCAGTCTCCAAAAACTCTTATAGCATGCTCGCAGTCTCTGACCATCTCCTGTTGCATGTCTGCAATCCACTACAGCTTATTGTACTAATACCTTGACTGAATATTATGTGTGGCCCTTTGGTAATGTCCGGGGGCCATAGCTGAGATCCCTAGATGAAGTAAGTTGACCACCATTACCCTAAGAGGATGTGCAATCCTACACTCCTGTGCATGCTCTGGCTACATGACCTGGCTTTTTCTAAGTGTCCAAGAGATTTTGCTAGAACCCAGTCAGGGACTGTGACTGACACTGACAGGGCAGTGACAAACAGTGATTTAAAAGCACTGTTTTATATCCATGTCTCTAACACTCTCTGTGCTCATTTTGAGTTACACAATTGAGTTATGAAGTCATATGATACAGAGTTTTTTGCTACTGTGTGTGAATATTTCACTGGAAAGAGTATATGTTTTTAAGGAAATGATAATGCTTTTAGGTCAGTTTTATTTTATTATTCTAAGTTTATAAATGAAACCGCTACCTGAGCCATCTGATAAGGGATGAGTCGCTGCTCTGACATATTCACTTGTGTGTGTTAATTTCAGCTTGAACTATTGAACTCTATAAACAGGCTTTTTACAAAAAAGCAACCAAAGAAAAAAAGAAAAACGCAAAAAGGAGCTGAGAACTCCACCTGCTGGCCAGATAGAAAACAATGATATGAAACATTTCTTCTTTGTCTAATGAAAAAAAACACAAAAAAATATTTATTTTTGCAATAATTAGAAAGTATTTGAAGCATATACTGTATTTTTTGAAGTATATACTGTACAAGTAGTAGACTGACTTATGCATGCATATTTTAAGAGTTCACATAGGGGTTGATTTACTCAAACTGGAGAGTGCAAAATCTGGTTCAGCTGTGCATTTTAGTTAACCAACTTCTAAGGCCCCTTTCACACATGCAGAACGTATGTCCGTATTTCATCCATCCGTTTGCGGATGAAATACGGACATACATGCATTCCTATGGGATAGCGGATGTCTGCGGATAAACATCCACAGACACCCGCTATCGTCCGCCTCCGCTATTCTCCGATTCTGCAGACGGAGGAAAATCCTATTTTTCTATCCCTCTGCAGAGTGGATCGGATGAACACGGACAGACGGTCCGTGCTCATCCGATCCCCCATAGAGGAGAGTGTGCAGTGTGCAGGGACCGCCCTGTTATCCGCCGGCTCAGCGGGGACAACGGAGCGATCCCCGCTGAGCAAGCGGATCATCACGGGGTGGATCATTACTGATCCGACCCGTGTGAAAGGGGCCTAACTGCAGCTTGTTCAATTAAAACTTGACAAAAAATAAATAAAATTGGACGTTGAGTGGTTACTATGCACAGCTGCCCCAGGTTTTGCACTCTCCAGTTTTTGTCAGCCCCATAATGTGAAGAACACAAATATGTTCAGTATCCTTTAAATCAGAAAAGATAGTAGAAGATCTTAAGAGCTGTATCTGGGCAAAAAAAATACTGTTAACAAAATGCTGTGAATAAATTGATAGAAGCTTTGCATGGTTTTCACATTTTTAATTCGTGATTTTGGATAACATAATCCACTAAAAAGTTATTATCCATTAAATTACACATCATAAATAAACAAATATGCTGTTATGAAAACGGATGAGTAAAACGATTCATGCTAACTCTGAGACTCCAGAAAAAGCTGAGGTTCCATACCAAATGGCATTTTAATTTGCCAGTGAACCAGATTCACTCATTAGAACGACTTAAATGGCTCAAGGACCACCTACCAGTTCATATTCAACTATAAATGTAGAGCATTGATGTCTCAGAGGCTTTTTATTATTCACTTCTCTCTAGTAACGAAAGGGTTAAACAGCTAATTCAGTTAAAGTATTTTAAAGTAACAGTAGCTGCCTATAACTTCTTGATCTGCATCCTAGTCTCCGTCCTATTGTTATTATCTCACATGCACAGTACCAATACATGTTTGTACATTAGATGTGTGTACGGTTATTCATCTTTTCTTATATAAAGCTTGTATTATTTCCATACTGGAGTGCATCTATATACAGGCATACCCCACTTTTAAGTACACAATGGGGTTTATTTACTAAAGCTGGAAAGTGCAAAATCAGGCTCACTTCTGCATAGAAACCAATGAGCTTCTAACCTCAGCTTGTTCAATTAAGCTTTGGTAATAAAACCTGGAAGCTCATTGGTTTCTATGCAGAAGTGAGCCTGATTTTGCACTTTCCAGCTTTAGTAAATAAACCCCATTGTGTACTTAGAAGTGGGGTATGCTGGTACTTGTGGTTAATGTTATTTGTGGATTGCAATAGTTTCCTTGCTTCCAATAACTTTGATTAGATAACTTCTTAAATTTCTAGGAAGGAAATTGCCTCTGTTCACAGAGGTCCTGTGCCAGGTGGAGGCTCTGCCAACTTTATAATTAAACCTACTCTGCAACCTATACTCCAATTAGTAAATATACTGGTTTTCTTATTTACCAACAGGTTTAGCACACTATCCTAATTTGGGAGATAAAATGTTCATGCCCCGCCCCAAAAAGAGGGCTACCAGTGCATTAGTTCATATGTGTGTACAGAAGAAAGTACACTATTGACAAATCTAAACAGTTGTAAAGCACAGAAAGGTGTGCATAGACAGACATTGATATTGCTTTTGGTTGAATAGATTTAATTGGGTGGAGCGGCCCATATAATCTCACTCTCTGAAATATTCCCAAACACCCACCAATTTTAGCCTTTGTCAGATTGTCCCTTCAGCTCGTAGTTATGGAATAGCATTAGAACACACCATGCACTGCTTTTATTCACATAGCATTTCTACATGTCTGCAATCTCCAATTCTTTAACCCTCTTGAAACTTAGTGAAATGAGCTATTACATCACTGCAAGCTTAGAAGCTGCTTTTGTTATAGAAAGTACAGTACGAAATGTTCCATTTATCAAACAAATGCATTAATAGCAAAAAAAAAACATGTAAATGACCATTCACAATCTTTACAAATCTAATTGTAGATCAGTACCATGGACAGGGATGGACCAACAAGACCATATACAGTCTGCAATATACTGACAACAAAAATATTCCCATTAAATATGATACAGCATGTAAGAGCATTCAGGTCAACTGTAGTTTTATACAAGAAGTAGAACAATGCTTAAAGGGGTTGTAAACCCTCTTGTTTTTTCCTATGCATTAAGGTGAAAAAACTTCTGACAGTGACCGGCCCCCCAGCCCCCCCCCCCCCCCCGTTTTACTCACCTAACCCCCTTCGATTCCTCGGTGGAGACGTGCTGTACCTCTCTGCCAGGGGTTCTCGCCTCTTGATTGGATAGTTTGATAGCAGCCCAGCCATTGCTGTCAATCGTATCCAATGATGCAGGCACCAGAGGGCGGGGCAGAGTCCTACATTCTGCGTCTATGGACGGAAATGCTGGACTCGGGAGTGCGTCCCCCCGGGAGAGCGCTTCTTCTAGCTATACAATGTGGGAAGGAGCTGATAGCACTGCCGGGGGGACCCCAGAAGAGGTAAATCAGGGCCACTCTGTGCAAAACGAACTGCACAGTGGAGGTAGGTATGATATGTTTGTTATTTAACCAGTTCCCGACTGGCGCACGCCGATGTACGTCGGCAGAATGGCACGGGCAGGCATATTGGCGTACAGGTATGACCATTTTTAAATGCTGCCCTGCCATTGTGTGCGTGCCGCTGGCAGCGTGCTCGCGTGCCGGTCAGGACCCCCGTGAGTCCAGTCGCTGGTCTCGCGGACTCGATCGCCACGGCGATACCCACGATTGTCTTACGGGGCGGCTGAATGGGGAGATGCTGTTGTAAACAGCATCTCCCCGTTCTGCCTAGCAACAAGTGACACTGATCTCTGCTCCATGTTATTGGAGCAGGGATCAGTGTTCACTAACATAAAGCCCAGCCCCCACACAGTTAGTAACAGGCCCCTAGGAACACTTAACCCCTACACTGCCACCCCCTGGTTAACCTCTTCACTGCCAGTGTTATTTACACAGGAATCAATGCATTTTTATACCATTGATTGCTGTATAAATGACAATGGTCCCGAAAATGTGTCAAAAATGTCCAATGTGTCCGTCACAATGTCGCAGTCACAATAAAAATCGCTGATCGCCACCATTACTAGTAAAAAATAAATATTAATAAAAATGCCATAAAACTATCCCCTATTTTGTAAACGCTATAACTTTTGCGCAAAACAATCAATAATCGCTTATTGTGATTTCTTTTACCAAAAATATGTAGAAGAATACGTATCAGCCTAAACTGAGGAAAAAAAAGTTTTTTATATATATTTTTGGAGGATATTTTTTATAACAAAAAGTAAAAAATTATGCATTTTTTAAATAGCGCAAAAAATAAAAACAGCAGGGGTGACCAAATACCACCAAAAGAAAGCTCTATTTGTGGGAAAAAAAGGACGTCAATTTTGTTTGGGAGCCACGTCGCACGACCGTGCAATTGTCAGTTAAAGAGACGCAGTGCCGAATGGCAAAAAGTGGTCTGGTCTTAAGCCAGCAAAATGGTTCGGTCTAAAAGTGGTTTAACCACTTTCAGACCGGACCAATTTGCTGGTCAAAGACCAGACCACTTTTTGCGATTCGGCACTGCGTCGCTTTAACTGACAATTGCGCGGTCGTGCGACGTGGCTCCCAAACAAAATTGACGTCCTTTTTTTCCCACAAATAGAGCTTTCTTTTGGTGGTATTTGATCACCCCTGCGGTTTTTATTTTTTGCGCTATAAACAAAAATAGAGCGATAATTTTGAAAAAAACGCATTATTTTTTACTTTTTGTAATAATAAATATCCCCCAAAAATATATAAAAAAACATTTTTTTCCCTCAGTTTAGGCCGATACGTATTCTTCTACATATTTTTGGTAAAAAAAAAATCGCAATAAGCGATTATTGATTGGTTTGCGCAAAAGTTATAGCGTTTACAAAATAGGGATAGTTTTATAGCATTTTTATTAATAATTTTTTTTTTTTTTTTTTTTTACTAGTAATGGCGGTGATCTGCGATTTTTATTGTGACCGCGACATTGTAGGGGACCCATCGGACATTTTTGACACATTTTTGGGACCATTGTCATTTATACAGTAATCACTGCTATATAAATGCAGTGATTCCTGTGTAAATGACACTGGCAGTGAAAGGGTTAACCAGTGGGTGGCAGTGTAGGGGTTAAGTGTTCCTAGGGGTGTGTTACTAACTGTGGGGGGGTTGGGCTTTCATTTAGTGTACACTGATCTCTGCCCCAATCACATGGAGCAGAGATCAGCGTCACTAGTTGCTAGGCAGAATGGAAAAATGTTGTTTACACTTTACACAGCATTTCCTCCATTCGGCCGCTCCGTGAGACGATCGCGGGGATGCCCGCGGCGATCGAGTCCGCGGGTCCCGCGACCGGACTCACGGGGGTCCCCACCAGCGCGGGAGCGCGCCGCCGGCGGCGCGCTCCCGATGGCACGGCGGCATCGAATATTGGACGTACATGTACGCCAATATGCCTGCCCGTGCCATTCTGTCGACGTACATCGTCGTGCGCTGGTCGGGAAGTGGTTAAAAAACAAAAAAACAAAGCTTTACAATTACTTTGAGTTAGTTCAAAATTAACATATTATTCAGGGACAATAAAGTATAGAAGAATGGCTACCTTATTTGCATATGGTTGTAAATTTGATATATACTTTGGGTCAGATTTCATCTATATGCACTCACTGCAATAAATTTTCATTTAATGTAAGGACCTCTACACATGCATTGCAAGCTGGTTTAGGCAAAACAGGTAAATGTGAACATTTTAAGAAATGTTAAAAATAAAAGTACCATTAAAAAAAGCAATACTCAAGCATACAGTTGATTTTCTATAATCCTATAAAAAAAATCATCCTAACTGTCATTTTGAATCCTATTCCAGTAAAAATGGCACAACAGTCTGTACATGAGTGTCAATGCAATAAATACATGAGATTAGTCAGCTAAGATCAAGACGATGGGGACATGATCTCAAATTAGCAGGGAAAAAAGTTTGAAACGATCTTAGAAAGTATTTTTATCCAATAAAATGTTTGGAATAGACTGCCCCCAGAGGTTGTGAGGTAGTCATTAGTGAATTTTAAGAAGAATTCCAGTCATAGTATATTTTTAAATAGTTACATTTTTACAGCTTGAACCAATGTAACTATGTATATACAAGGCCGGCCTTACCATGGGAACCAGTGGGCCCATGGTCCCAGGTGGCATTTTTAGAGGGGTGGCAGTCAGCAGTGATAAGTTGTACCCATACGTCACCCCTACTGGCTGTCTCCCGAGATCTGCCTGTGGGACTGCTGTGAAATGTTGCACCCAATGAGTGTGCAGTCCGTGCTACCTGTGAGACAGTTTCACACTGAGCCAATATTGACGCTTGCCAGAGCCACTGAGTGTGTGAAACTGTCATGTAACTGAATGCAGAGAGAGACCAGCTGTCAAAATTCAGCGTTGATGTTGGGGGTGGGCGGGACTCGAGGTGGGTAGGACCCAGCAGCTATCAAACACTAGCCAATGGGAGGGGATCTGGGTGGGTTGCTACGTATATGTGGCACCGCCTCCTTTCTTAAGCACCCCAATAATTGGCTGGTGTTTAATAGCTGCTGGATCCCACCCATCCTGGGTCCTGCCCACCCCGACATCACCTTGAATTTTGACAGCTGGTCTCTCTCTGCTTGCAGTTACATTACATGTATGTTTAACACACAGTTTCACTAAGCATCAATATCGGCTCAGTGTGAAACTCACTTTCCTCTGTCAGTGCCAATCAGTGCCATCTGTCAGTGTCACCTTCCAATGCCAATCTGTAAAAGAAAAAATGTGGCGCACTTAAAAATTTATTGACATATATTGACATATAAATTATGAATAAAAGTACAGAAATGTAGGAAAAAATTCAACAAATCAGCAGCTGATCTCCCTCCACCTCATCAAGCAGATATGAAGACAGTAGGGGTCCCATCACCATCACCCAACACGACAGACCCTTACCATCAGTGCAAAGATAATGCACATGTAATGACACCACTCTGCTCTACAAATCCTCCCAAGCAATACTCTGGAACATGATCTTTCCAATCATGAAACAGGTATAGGGATCCTTATGTAGCTCGGCAGTCTGCTCTACGGGCAGTTCCTGCAATGTCTCTTCTCTACTTCCTTCCCACTCTTTTACCAGGAACTTCCTGTTTATGCTCCAAAAACACTTCCTGCATGTAGCCAATCTGGTTGCCAGTGCCAACCAGTTCCACATGTCAGTGTCAATCAGTGCCATCTGTTGGTGCCAGTGTTTCCAATCAGTGCCACCTGTCAGTGCCAATCAGTGCCAGCTGTCAGTGCCAATAAGTGTTTCCAATCAGTGCCACCTGTCAGTGCCAATCAGTGCCACCTTATATCAGTGCCAAGCAATGCTACCTATTATTGGAAACACTGATTGGCACTCAGTGCCACCTACCAGTACCAATCAGTGCTCCCAATCAGTGCCAGTGCTTCCAATCAGTGCCCATCAGTGCCACCTATCAGTGCCCATCAGTGCTGCCAATCATTGCCAATGAGTGCCGCCGTACAAAGAGGAGACTTGACATAGGCTCTGTGGCTTATGCATATATTTGCAAATGTGTGCAAACAAAACCCTCTGTTTTTAACATAAATGGTTAGACATGGTCAATGTGGTTGTTTTGCAGCCTGGCTGGTAATTGTGCTTGGAAATCTTTGTTTGTTGTGTATGTTGCCCTTTTCTGTGCAACCTATTGCCAAGGCTAGTTATAGGCTGAGGTGGTTGCCACTTTTTTGTACAACTGGCTGAATTGGATGCAGGGATGCGCTGGATGTCTTTTGCTGCCTTTGTGCTTCTGCTGGGCGTTGAGTGCCACCCTGTGCCTTTGAGGGGTGGGCTCCCTCCAGGCAAGCCTGCCCTTAATCTAGCCACTGCAATATGTGCTCCAACTTGGGAGAAAGTTATAGAGTTAGGACCCTAGTACACAGGGGAGCCTTGATATAGGCACTGTGGCTCGTGCATATATTTGCAAATGTGTGCAAAAAAAAACCTCTGTTTTTAAAGTTAATTTATATACAGGGTCAATTTGGTTGTTTTGCAGGCTAGCTGGTAAGTGTGCTGGGAAATCTTTGTTTGTGATTCTCTAAACGGTGCTTATTCTGAGCAGCTGGTGTCCTGTGTTCATGATGCATCTGGCCAACTGCTGTGTAAACTAGTGAATGCTCCGTGGTACTGGCTCAGAAATGCTACACACCAGGAAGGAGAGGTTCTCTAACAGAAGTTTTGTCCAAAGCACATAGTGTTAACAGTTAAGAAGTATGACCACGGATTACAAATAGTTTCACTTTGAGGACTGGAGTTAAGAAACACTGGTTTAGACATTAATGAGTGCAGTTCCATAGTGTTTCTGCTAGGGTGCCTTAAGCTCTGCCAAGAACTACACCCACTGTCACATTTAAAGAAACAGCATGGTTGTGTGGTGCTGTGCCCATACAGCCATGCCATTCATTTACAGCGAGCCCTGAATGAATGAGCTACAAGTTCTGTCGGCCACTGTAACAGAAGGCTTGTAGCCAGCTCTGTTTTATGGGTTGCCCTCTGATCCGATCCGCCTAGATGGAGGAGGATGGATCCCCTTCCATTTAGCAGACTGGACAGGTTCAGAGGTAGGCAGGTGTAAACAAACACAAGTCCATTTACGCTTGCCAGTCCATAGGGGTGACTGGACTGTCTGATCTGGTCTGCATGAAAAACTGACAGGTGGACCTGAAAGAACAGCCATGTGAAAGTGGCCAAACTGTTTGCTTGTATGTACAGGCAAGAGAGAGCTGTAAGCAGTGTCTACAGGAGCCTGACATGACACCTGAAATCTACTGACCATGGCTAAATAATTTAAAAAAATATATAAATGCACATTTTATTAACCTGCAAAATCGTGCATTTTTTTTTTCTTCACGGAAGGTGAACTTAACCACCTCCTTCTGAGTGGACATTCAGGATGTCCCTCAGAGGGAGGGGGAACACATGCACGCGTGCCCTCGCATAGGTGCAATCACGATGTGATCATATTACCCGGACATGGCGCATCTCCGATCGGCAGAAGGGCTCTGTGATTGGCCCTCCTGATCACATGACGACCGTGTCCAATCACAGCCGTCATGTGATGTAAACAGAGAGCTGGTTTCTAGGCAATCGGCTCTCCTCTCCTCACATGGAAGTTGTTAGTGAGGAGATAAGAGGGGATCACTGAAGCCAGCCGGTGATCAGTGAGAATGTACACCTTTTTACACACTGATCACCGGCCCAGTGTCCCTACACAGTGCAGAATCACAATGTCCCCAAAATAGTGTCCCCAAAACACTGTCCCCACACATGTCCCCACACATGTACCCACACAGTAAAAACACCTGTCCCCCACACATGTAACACTAAAATTATATATCCCAATGATTATCTGCACACATGTCGGTGATCACTTGCGCACATCTGTACATGATCATCTGCGTACATATGTCCGTGATCACACAAACCAATTATTATACACTTAACGGGATTTTTTTTTTTACCAAAGACATGTAGCAGAATACATTTTGGCTTAAATTTATGACAAAATTACATTTTATTGGATTTTTTTTAAAACAGAAAGTAGAATATATATATATATATATATATATATATATATATATATATATATATATATATTTTTTTTTTATTTCCACTCTTTTTCTGCTTATAGCGCAAAAAAAACTAACAAAAAAAAGGATTTTTTTTATAAATACCACCAAAATAAAGCTCTATTTTTGTGAACAAAATGATAAAAATTTAATTTGGTTACAGTGTTGCATGACCACGCAATTCTTATTGAAAGTGCAAGAGCGCTGAAAGCTGAAAATTGGCCTGGGAAGGAAGGGGGCGAAAGTGGCCAGTATTGAAGTGGTTAAACATTTGGCGGGCCTGAAATAACATTTTCACATACTTTACAATTTTGTTCAACTAATTCAAACACACATTAGGAGGTTCCTAAATACTGTGTGCATGGCCGTGGGTGAGAATTTTTACTGGTGGCCTCCCAAGATCACCCATCTGAATACACGCTAAATCACTTGTGAAAAAAACGAAAACCTTCTACTGCTGTTGACAGATATATGTGTTCTCTAATGACCACATCAGTCCATGCAATAATTTATTATATAATGATTAATATATATTTATAAATATATTTATATATATATATATAGATTTATTGTGTTATTTAACCTTGTTGTTTGTACCATTACAGCATATTTTCCATCATTTAGACTGAAGGAGGACTATCAGTAGCAGATGGAAGTTTTCTTTGGATGGAATTTGGAACAGGAAGTCCACCGTGTATAGGAAAATCTCTCCCCTAGTCCCCCATAGCACCACTTTTATCTTCATAATCTTCTGTTCCACTAACTTCCTCAAATTTGTTTTCTTACAATTGTGAAGAGTAAAAAAAACTGTTTAGTAAAATAATAATATGACATTTATGTTCTTTAGCCTTTCAAAATTAAACATTTTTACCAAAGAAAATGTGTAAAAAAAATGGATGATTCTTATTTATTCCTTCATTTTACTTACAAATGTAAAATACTTTATTTTAACTCAGCGCTGTTCCTTATATTTTGGAATTCTCTACAACCTTGTGTACCAAAGACATTTTTATTCTATTATGTTGGCAAAGCTGAATATACAAAAAGAACCTTAAAATGATCAATAATAACCTGTCACCTGTAAATAGAATGATAAGGCTGGTAGAATTTTTAGAAATATTGTTAGGACCCCCGACAAATACGCTATGGGTTGCCTAATAGATTTACCAAAACTGGTGCATCCCAAAATTTGGTGCAGCTGTGCACAGTAACCAATCAGCTTCTAATGTTGGCTTGTTCAATTAAGCTTTGAGAATAAAAGCTAGAAGCTGATTGGTTACTATGCACAGCTGCACCAGATTCTGTGTGCACCAGTTTTAGTAAGTCTCTCCCACTGTGTTTTTGGGACTGAAAGGACAATAGAGACAATAGAAGAAGTGATTCTGCTTTGTCATTCTATACTTCCCCATAGATGCTATACAATTTTACAATTTATATGTATCATTTGGTCAAAATAAACATTTAACAATTTATAAAAAGAGCTCTCCAGTCCCCCACATGCAAGTCTGTTGAGATGGGGGGTGGGGTTCATCAATATCACATTGGGGTTAATTTATTTAAGACTAAATGCAAGCAAGCTATTTACTTTACAGATAAATTTGCCCCAGAGATTAGTGAATAAGGTGAATCTGCTCACATTCATCATCCAATAATGCAAGGATGTTTATTTCCCTTGGACGTGATTGGGTATTCCTTGCCTTTGCCTTTAGTACATCACCTCCTTTGCAACCAATAAAATGTAAAAAGAAAAAAAAATAATTTGATTGAGCCACAAGAATACAGAGATCCAGGGGTTGATCTACTAAAGGCAAATAGGCTGTTAAATGTGCAATGTTCCCCCCAAACTTACTGGACATGACGAAAATTCATTTTGCAAAGAATAACTAATCACATACAAAGGAAGATAAAAAAAAAATTTTTAAAACATTTTTTGCTTGCACGTGATTGGATGATTGAAGTCAGCAGAGCTTTGCCTCATTCATTAAGCTCTGGGGATAATTCTCTTGCAGAGGGAAACTTACCTTGCAAAATGAACAGCCTATTTGCTTTTATTAAATAAACCCTATAATGTTCAAAAAAAAAAGGGAAACAATGTAAGTCAATAGAACCGAGAAAAATAAAAATACAGCAAATGTGAGAAGGTGGGTTTTAATTATTTACTCTAGCACCATAATTTCATACATTACAAGATTACAGGTATAAAGAGGCAGTCAGAAATATTTCCCAGGGAGAGAAAAGTAATGGGAATTACAGGAATACTGAGAAAACCCCCAATCTCCCCCCCAATACAGGTGGCGGTTTTAATTGTAACCATTTTAACCCAATCAGCATTACAGACACCTGTGGATCAGTGAGGTTAGAAGCAGACACATCACAGATGCCTCCAAGGTGACGAGAGACGAATATATTATTTTCCCACAGCCATTTTTTATAGGAGTTCCACTTGCTTAGCTAAGGGTAAAGTTCCTGAAGAGTATTTCTCACCAAATCATAAACCTTTGACTGCTAGTTTATGGGATACCGTTTCACCATAGGCCGGTCTCATTCAGATGCAGAACATCTACTGGCTCATAAAGGAAGCCTTTGATTCAAGAAACAGTATAATATTTACCATAACAATCAAAACAGTCGCACATTCTTTACTCGGAGATCTAAACTAAACATACAAACTAGCCCGGCAGATTTTTACAAGACTGCCAAATTGAAGTCGCCGAACGTGGGACGCTTTGTAAGAATGAAATCAGAAAATATAGGCATCAATTAAAAAAGGCGAATGAGAAATAAAAATGATTGTTATAGTTCATTTACAGTACCGGTGGTGGGAACATTATCATTTGATCTGTAATGTTAGAAGCCTGTGTGGAATGTTCGGCAAACACGATTTCTCATGAATTATACATAATAATGAAAATGATACTTAATGGAAGGCTGGGAAGAGGGCAGGTATTTCCATCACCTAGGGGTGAAAGACCTGCAAATTAACAACAAGACGGTTCATTGAAGCAGGTAATGGACTGGTGTGTGAACACAAGGAGTCTTTGTGGGAAGGAGTGTGATTATTAGTTTAGTTGATGCTAATTATTTCTACATGAACATTGCATGGAGCTACAGTAACAATGGTAGAGTGGATGGGATTTTCAATATAAGCAGATCTACTTTTCTCTGCGCAGAATTAAGCAGGTCAATAAATGTATGTATTTGGGGTTTATTGTTATATATTATCACTAAATGATTATTACAGCCTGCATGCGAGAACCATTTCATTAGCAGCAGTGACCTATCCAACATTTGTGCAGGGTAAAGCTATAATTGGCCATCAAGCAGTGTAGCAAAGGACAATTTAAGGCAGAGTTCACTGTTTTTCAAAATTTTTTGTGCATAAGGCAAACCAAGTCGGCATTCTTCACTTCTCAATCTTATTTAAAGCATATCTGAGGCTATGAATAGTGAGTGAGGTTTTCATTGCTTTCTGCAACACTGCTTTGGAGATTCACATTCCCAATGAAGTTGATTTACTAAAGACAAATAGGCTGTTCATTTTGCAAGGGAAGCTGCACTTTGCAAGGGAATTTTCCCCAGAGCTTAGTGAATGTGGTGACATTTCACTTTGCAATAACACCTAATCACATGCATTAAAAAAAAAAAAAGCATTTTTGCTTACAAATGACTGAATGATGAAATTCAGCAGCGATTCTCCTCCTAAATCACAAAGTGTAAAGTGCACCCATGCTGCAAGGGTTAATTGCTAGGTGACTTGTTAAAACAGATTTACTTACTTGATCCTTCACTCCTGCATGCTGCTAGACCAGTCCCTGCGGTGTCTTTTCCCCTACATTCCTGCGGTCTAAAGTCCTAACATCATCAAGACCAAAGTGGGATCCATAGCCCTTCATTGGACAGATGATGCCAAAAGACAGTACACCACTGGCGCATGGGAGATTGCCACCTGCTAGTGAACTTGGTGTAGTGTTATTCACTTTAAGGTCATTACAGAGGGCAGGGGGGCATTCTTTACATCTGTAGGAAAAAGTAGATTTACCCTTCACATACGGAAAGGCTTTTTACATTAAGAGCTGTGAAAGTGTGGAATAGACTCCCTCAAGAACTAGTTCTGACCAGCTCGGTAGATTGTTTTAAAAAGGAGCTGGACATATTCCTAAATGCACAAATTCTAAATGCAGGGGTAGTTGATCAAGGGAA
Source organism: Lithobates pipiens (assembly GCF_037356315.1). Classification (NCBI taxonomy): domain Eukaryota; kingdom Metazoa; phylum Chordata; class Amphibia; order Anura; family Ranidae; genus Lithobates; species Lithobates pipiens. The sequence continues at coordinate 377,500,636 of NW_027507764.1, read as the reverse complement.
TATCCTTTTGCCTCCTGGAGGATCATGATGACATATTTTCCCCCACTAGAACGATTTGGACCGTACTTTATTGGGGGTTTTTGTCTTTCTCTGTGTGGATGAATGTGGGTATGGAATAGTGTGTATAGAGTTTTTCTATTTGCGTGTCTGAGTTTTTTAATTGGATGAACAAGATGGACTAGACAATTTACATATTTGCCAGCACACCTGGCATGATCTCATGCCTGACGACGGGTTCCTGCATGGTTCCAAAATGTTGCACTTGTCTTTGTGATATGATCTATCTGCAATAAAAACCCTTGGATGATAAATGAAGATTCCTGATGTGCTAGCCAATATGTACACTTGGTGTTTCCGGTATCCAGCTGGTAATCGCTGCAGCACCCATTACTGGTGAGCCTTGTTTCCAGGAAGGTGTGCAATAGGAATATTGACAAGACTAGATGGACTAGTGTCTTTTTTTTTTCAACCTGACTAGCTATGTAACTCAGAGGCAGCCCATCCATTAGGGGTGCCCTGGCTCTGCCCCCTCTCTCCAGGCCACCCCCTATATGCAATGGATAGATTCATGCAAAGCATGAATTTATCCACGGCCACTGTGGCCACCCCCTATTCATGCATCCTTTCAGGGCACCAGATGCATGAATTACAGCAACTTTGTTTTGTTTTTTAAGCACCTAATTAGAGCAGAGAATGCGACCGGAGCCCACCCAGGTGTGTTACAACAGTGAATGAATATTCGTTGTTGTAACACTTATCCTCAATCCGGCCAATCAGAAGTGGGTGTGAGACCCGTTTTCCGATTGCCCAAAAAAAGAAGACTCCCGATTGGCAGTCAAGGAGGAGGGAGGAAATGGAAGTCGCCGCTGTTGCGGTAATGACCCATGGAGAGCAGGTGAATGGAAAGCCACCGAGCAGGGGAAGCTGTCAGTGATGGGGTAAGTGCCACTACCTGACCAGGGGGTGGCATACTGTTTACCGCACCCAAAAAAAAATTCCACTGGCTGCCACTGATGTAACTATGTATCTCATCTTTCTTAAAAAAACAAAGCCTTTCTAAAACGAAAGAACTTTTTTGAGTGGATTTAGCTTTCAAAGTTTACAATTAAAAAAAACTTTTTAATAAGATGCAATTGATAAAGCTAAAAAAAATGCAAAAGCAAACTTGTAGCAGAGAAACAAACAGCACAGACATGCAAAATAAAACTTTGATTTTGATACCATAAACAATAATTAAAACATTTTTAATGTTTTTAACTTTTAATCATAAAGTAACATACTGTTGGCATTTAATAAATTCACCACTGCTCAACAAAACTGAAGCTGTATATTTATATTGAAGAAATAAAAATGTGCACATCAGTCAAGTATCGAGGCAGAAAACAGTTCAGCTTTGTGAAGACTTTCCACCTCTTAATGCTGGCGGGGTCACCATTTGCAAAGCTAAGCTTGGGTTATATGCTGTGTAAAGTGCCAAATGCACAGAATAAACCAGCCTGGGGGTGTTTATAGTTATCTGTTCTCTCGTCAGTAAATGAATACGAGAGCTTTATGGATGTTTCAGCAATCCTAATTCCTTATGCTTATGGTATTTGGAATTTGGAACTGGCTAAAATGCAGAGGCTAGCTACACATCCAAAATGTCTGCATCTATACAAAAGCTTCATTTCAGAAAGTGACTACAGTATTGCCTCTATTTGAGACTGTACTTCATAACGATAATAACAGCTAATACTGTGGCACTTTCAAAGTGGGTGAGAAGGGATTTGTAACATCACCATGATGTCATTATACATTGTGCAGTTAATACTTAGCAGTGCTGTCCAATTGTATTACTGGAAATCTCACCTTTTAGAATATAGGAATGTGCACCACTAAAAAATATATTCTAGGTGATCTAGTTTTCCAATCTGTTCAGATATGTAAACCTGTCTTTTTAGGAATCATAAAGGAATAAGTCTATAATGATGATCATCGCCACTCTCAACAGTATTATTTGTATCTGGAATATTCAACTTTCCCAAGTCCATAATGCACATTCTGATTTCAGTCTAATAGGTTATATGTAACCTCTGAATGAGCCTCTGAGGCTGCAGTGCTGATTATTGACATTTAGACCCAGAGGAGTTGAAAATGTTCACTGAAAAAAGATTGAAGATTCACTTCAATTATCCAATCATGTGAAGATGAAATAAATAAACAGCAATTTGCTTTTCACAAGATTGGATAATTGAAGTGAACCTTCACTCTTTTTTGAGTGAATATTATCAATGTTTTTAGTGAATTGGCCATCTTGTGTTCTTTATTGGTTACAGCATACTTCCAGTTTTGAAAGTGACCATTTTTTATAACAGACATTTTTTTTATATTATTTTATATTTCTTGTATTTAGGTCTGATAAATTATGCAAGGCGTTAGAGATTACATAGAGCGTTCTGCATAATTTTCAGTTCAGTTTAAAATCGAATGTCTTTAGAAGACATGAGTCATTTATGTCATCAGAATCTGAATGTGACAATTAGATCAGGTATCTAGATATCTACAATCTACCTAGTGAACTGATTTCACGCCCCTTCTCCTACCAACACTATTAAAAAAATGAAAGGTCCTGTTTACTCTTCAATCTATAAGCATTGGCCTTCTGCTCTCACACTCTCGCTTCCAGGCAGAGAGCAAGTATATCAGTAGGAATTACGTATTTATACAAGTCATGCCATAGGGAATATTTTCTAGCTCTGATGTTGCTCTTGGTCCCAACATTGCACATTTATGTTTTTTGACTATTACTATTAAGAGAACAAAAATAAGTTGAATCAAAATGGTGACAGATACCTCCAATTAAGACACAATGGTTGTACACACAATTGCCATCTTCTGTTAAACTGCTTATCCAACTCCAGAGTCACAGTGGCAATTAGATATTTCTCAAAAAAAAAAGAAATCATATGTCCAGAGGAAAAGCTTCCTGTCTCCTGTTACATATACTTCACGACAGGATGGTGTAAATATTCAACAATATGTATGTGAAAACCTTGCCAGAATACATTTACATCCTCAGAGATTTTTATTTTGTGGCCAACCTACACAGCTTTTGTAATCTTTGTAAACCTTCATAGCAGTACTCATTCATGCAAACTTTGCCCTCCACTTTTTTGCCCTCCCTTTACTTGCCCCCTCCATTTAATAGAAACATTATCTGTCAGCCTATCAGGCTACAGACAGGCTTTCCCATAGCAACCATAACCTATAAAGCTCAGTAAGGAAATATCAGTGAAGCATGAATTCCAATTAGTTGATAGTGGTTACTAACCCTTGACTGATTAAATAAGCCAGATAAAGTCTTCATACGTAAAAAAAACATGAATCTGAAATGTAAAATTTGACCTATGGACCCAAATTCAAGAAAAATATACACTGATCATCTATATTATTATGACCACTAAAGGTAAAGTGACTTATGTTGAATATCTTGTTATAGTGGCAGTGGAAGCACCCTGAAAGTGGGTGGAATATATTAGACAGCAAGTAAACATGCTGTCCTTAAAGCAGAGTTTCACCCAAAAGTGGAACTTCCACTCATTGTACTCCTTCCCCCCTCCAGTGCCACATTTTGCACCTTTCAGGGGCGGGGGGGTACAGGATACTCATCTTTCTCAGGTATCCCATCTCTACTTCAGGGGAGCCTCAGCCACGGGTATTTGCGTCATCGATGGGGCTCCTTCCTCCTCCCTCCTCCTTCCCCGGCCGCTGGGCCAGTAGCAGAGAAGAACGGAGCCTCATGCATACGCAGTAGGGCTCCCGGCATGAAGCCGCAAGGCTACACTTCACTGCCAGGTTCCCTTACTCGCAATGGTGGCATGCACCCGACAGCTGATGGAAACATCAGCTGTGGTGCCAACATCCCTGGACTCCTGGACAGGTAAGTGTCCGATTATTAAAAGTCAGCAGCTGCAGTATGTGCAGCTGCTGGCTTTTAATTTTTGCAGCAGTGGGCGGACCTCTGCTTTAAGCTTAATGTGTTGAAAGCTGAAAAAAATTTGGCAAGGAAAACCTTTACAATGGCTAGATGACTGTCAGAGTCAGAGTATCTCTAAAACTGCAGCTCTTGTGATATGATCCTGGTCTACAGTTGTCAGAACCTACCAAAATTGGTCCAGGGAAGGAAAACCAGCTAACCGGGTCATGGGCGGCCAAGGCTCAGAGCACACAGTCTATAGCAGTTTCATATGTATGGGGCCATAGCCGCAGATAAGTCAGGGTGCCCATGCTGATCCATGTCCACAGCCAAAATTGCCTACAATAAACATGGGAGCATTAGAAGTGAACCACAAAGCAATGGAAGAAGGTGACCAACCGAGTATCTGTGTGATGTGCTGAAAAAAATAGTCTAATCCATGAAGGCCCCATCTCATAATTTACAGAACCTAAAGGATCTGCTACTGATAGCTTGGTGCCAGATACCGCAGCATATCATCAGAGCTCTAGTGGAACCTATGCCTCACATGGGTTATGGTGTGGGGTTATAATGTGAGAGCAAAATTCACTGTTGTCCAAAGTAAGCATCTGCAGTTACCGGGATCCCACATCTATCTAGTTTAATATTATCAATTCTTTAGATCGGGGTCTCCAAACTGCGGCCCGGGGGACAGATGTGGCCCTTTGCTAACCTTTACCTGGCCCTTTATCCTCCCACTGACACCAACAAGGGAATACTATTTCTTCTATGGATACCAACAAGGGGGCCCTATTGCTTCCACTGATACCAATGATGGGATACTAATAGAAGCACTACTCTGCCTCCATATTTATTTTCACTGATGCCGGGCCCCGGGCAAATTTCTGCCCCCCTGCTGTCCACAATCCAGCCCTCCTAAAATCTGAAGGACAAAAAAAGGTTTGGAGGTTTGGAGACCCCTGCTTTAGATGGTTGCTGATGCCCCACCTTTCTTAAGTGTAATTGTCACCCTCTCTGTACATGGCCCCTTTAAGATCCAGGCCAGGTGAGGAGTAGGGTTTTCCATATATATTACATGTTGGTTGCACGATGGGCATGACTTGACAAAGAAGGCCATGCCTCCGAAACGCATCATCAGGGATGTATGTTCCTTCATGGTTGCCTGTCCCCCTGTGTTGCTGAGGTCTTCTACAGAGTGCAGTAGCCACTGCACGCCGAGTGCCACCTTCTGCGGATCCCCAAGCACTCTAGCTGGCAGTGAGCTTCACTGGACATTATCCACCATCAGATCTTACAGTTGACATTGTGCAGGAATATCTTCTACTGATAGCATGCCTCATTTTCAAAAGAATCATTTGAGTCATTGAGTTGTGTCTAATTTTAATTATTATTAATAAAAAATGGATTACTCTTCCTTGTGTTATTTCGAATAAATTATATACACATACACACGCATACACTGTATAAATCCAAATGAATGAAATTAATTTAAAATTTTTAATAGGTTCTACAGCAGCATGATTCTAATTCCTTTCACTCAAACACACTGCTATTCTTCTACTGTGCATTTGTTTTTACACTGGTGGTGCATTAAAACTGTGGCCTCCTTTACATATCTCATATTGTGTCTGTTGTGCAAATAGTTTTATTAGTAGTCATGAGAACATTTTGAAGATAAAACTTCCAGCAATAGGCAGTTTTGCGAATCCAATGTGCGCACATCAAACTGTCTCTCCAGAGGATAGGCAGTGGCTGACATCACTTCCTTTGACAGTAAACATACCATTTTCCTTTAACATTCAGGTCTGGATTATTTTAAAGCAGTTAAAAAAGATATCTTTGGGAACAGTTACAAAGAATTTGTTGTTAAATGTCCATGGGATATACATAGACTGATTATTTTCTACTTTAAAGGAAGTGATGTCATATGAGATATTATTATAGCAGATAAGCTGCAGTTTGTATTTATGCACAGCAAGAAAATGGCCTTGAGTATTATTATGCTTTCTGAATTTCTTCCGTTGATTGATATCAGAACAGTATTCTTTACAGAAGTAGCGCTGGCATGAGAGAACTGCTCTGTGCCCATAAAGGGACTCTTTTGTATGTCTGGTTGCCAATATTAATGTCACTGTTGGATAAAGCTGTGGTTTAATACTCAAGTGATTAAAGCTTTTTTTTTTCTTTCTTTTCCTTTTTTTTTCCTCTCGCTCTCTTCTAATGCACATTTTGAACAGGTTTTCACAGAATAATATTCTTAAGAGTCTATGAAACCCTTTGTCAATCGTGAAATGCCTGCAGTATTCTCTTTACATTTTCGTGTATAACTTATTTTTCTCTTTATATTTCAGAACCTTTCTATGTAATACAGAAGAGAATAAATGCAATCTTTAAAAAATATGTAGTTGAAGTACACAAGATAACCAGTATGTTGTGACTACGATAACAATGGCAGAACTGAATAAATCCATTACAGAAGTACGGTAATCATTTAAGATAGTCATATACATAACTGTGAGATTATACAATTTGCCATATATCTTTTAACAAAAGTATGGGGCATACATACGATCGGAAATTCCACCAGCAAAAATCAGATGTGAGCTTTTGGTCGGAAAATGCGATTGTTTGTATGCTCCATCTGACTTTTGCTGGCTGAATTTCGGCCAGCAAAAGATTGAGAGCATGTTCTCAATTTTTCAGTTGGAGAAAGTTTCGATCGTAAATTCCAATCGTCTGTACAAATTCCGACACGAAAAATTCCTACGCATGCTCAGAAACAATTCCACACATGTTTGGAAGCATTGAATTCATTTTCCTGGCTCGTCGTAGTGTTGTACGTCACTGCGTTCTTGACGGTCGAAAGTTCCAAGAATTTTTGTGTGACCGTGTGTATGCAAGACAGCTTGAGCGGAATCCCGTCAGAATTCCGTCGGAAAAACCATCAGAGCTTTTTCCGACCAAAATTCCGATCACGTGTACGTGGCATTAGGGCCTTTCTGATTTGATACACATATAAAAGATTGTTTAGGGAGGTCCTCACACTGCACAGCCACAGGGACTGCCTGTTACTATTCCTCCCCAAGTCCAGAGTACATAGTAAAGCAGTCACAAGCATGTAATGTACAGTACAGCACACAGTGCTGCCTGAAGTATGTAATATACAGCAAAGTGAATAGAGTAGAGTAGTCAGAAGTATGTAAAAGCTGTGCTTTACATTCCCTTTTTCATAGTGTGCTTCACATTCACTGTTTCACACTGCCCCATTCTGTACATTATGTAATACTGCCCCATTCTGTACTCTGTGCTGTACATTCACTATTTTGCACAGCCTCATTCTGTACATTACTTATTACATACTGTCACATTCTGTACACTGTGCTATAGACTGGGCTTTCTGTGAAAAGGATAGTTGGTTGTATTTCCGCCAAGCTAAATACACCCAGTACTCTTTGGATTGTAGTATGTATAACCAGTTTAAAGTGGTTCTAAAGACAGAAGTTTTTTTTACCTTAAAGCATTCAGGTAAAAAAATCCTTCCGTGTGCAGCTCCCCATCCCACCCCGCTTTATATTTACCTGAGAACGATGTTGATCCAGAGATGTGCCAGAGAGCAGCATCTCAGCTCTATCTCTCCTTTCTGGCTCAGAGGCAGCAGCCAATGACTCCTGCTGCTGTCAATCGCAGTCAGTGAGGAGGGAGCAGGGACAGGGCCGAGCAGCACTGTGTGTGTCAATGGACACCAGAGTGTAGCTCGGGAATGAGCCTGCATGAGTGCCCCTATAGCAAGCAGCCTGTTATTAGAGCACTCCATGGAGGAGGAGCCAGGAGTGCCAGTGGGAAACATGAGAAGAGGAGGATCAAGACTGCTCTGTGCAAAACCATTGTACAGAGCAGGTAAGTATACCATGTTTGTTATTTAACCACTTGCTTACTGGCCACTTAACAACCCCCCCCACTCCTGTCCAGACCAATTTTCAGCTTTCAGCACTTATGCACTTTGAATGACAATTGCGCAGTCATACAACACTGTACCTACAAATAGAGCTTTCTTTTGGTGGTATTTGATCACCTCTGTGGTTTTTATTTTAAACTTTTATTTTAGTTTTTTTTTAATATTTTGTTATAAAATTCTGCAAACAGGTAATTTTTCTCCTTCATTGATGTGCGCTGATGAGGCTGCACTGATGGGCACAGATAGGCTGCACTGATGGGCACTGATGGGCGCCGATATGGCGGAACTGGCGGGCACTGATAGGCGGCACTGGTGGGCACTGATAGGTGGCATTGGTGGGCACTGAGAAGTGACACTAATAGGTGACACTGATATCTGGCCGTGATGGGCACTGATGGGTGGCAGTGATCGGCACTGATGGGCTAAACTGAAAGGCAGCACTGCTGGGTGACACTGATGAGGCACTGATTGGCACCACTGGTGGGCATTGATAGGTAGAACTTAAGGGCATTAATAGGTGGCACTTGTGAGCACTAATAGGTGGCACTCATGGGCATTGATAGGTGGCAGTGGTGGGCACTGTAGGCACTAGCAGGTGGCACTTGCAGGCACAGAGGAGGAGGCAGGTGTGCCGCCTTCCTCTTTGGGACCGATGTCCCTTAAGCATAAGCCAGTGATCGGCTGCTTTTTCTCCTCATGCTGTCAGCGTGAGGAGAAAAAAAAGCAGATCAACAAGCTTTTGTTCATGATCACGTGATCAGCTGTCATTATGTCCTATGACGGCCTCCCGGAAATTCAGGTCTGCGCTGTGGCTGTCATTAGGCTATAGCACGGACCCCATGTGGTTAAAAAAAAAAAAATCCCTTTACATCTGGATCTTACATTGGATCTGAAGACACCTAAAGTGGTTGTAAACATTGTAAACATTCATGTTTTTTCACCTTAATGCATCCTATGCATTAAGGTGAAAAAACACCTGTCCGTGACCGTCACCCCAGCCCCCCCATTTTACCTACCTAAACCCTCAAACTTGTCCCACGGGGACGCACTCTCTCCCTGCAGGGGGTTCTCAGCTCTTGATTGTATAGATTGATAGCAGCACAGCCATTGGCTCCCATTGCTGTAAATCTAATCCAATGCCGAGTCCTGCATTTGGCCGCTACAGACGCCGAATGCTGGACTCAGCAGCGCGACTGCAAGGTAACCCTCCAGGAGAGCGCTTCTCCCAGGGGGTTATCTGATGTGGGGAGTAGCTGCAAGAGCCGCAGAGGGACCCCAGAAGAGCAGGTTCGGAGCCACTCTGTGCAAAACGAGCTGCACAGTGGAGGTAAGTATGATATGCTTGTTATTTTATTTTTTTAAACCAAAACCTTTAGTGTCACTTTAAGTGGGACCTATGCAGATAAATGTAAGGGAGCTACACAATGGGGTTTATTTACTAAAGTCAAATCCACTTTGCCCTACAAGTGCACTGCAAAGTGCTTGTACATGATTGGATGATAAAATCAGCAGAGCTTCCCCTGATTTCAGATCTTCCCCTCAGATTTACAGCGGCTACACTTCCAAGTGCATTCCCCCCAACATGGTACACAGCATATAATTAAATATGCAACGGAATAAATAGATTAGGATAACTAAAGGATATAATAAAGGATTAGGTCAACTAAAACACATAACAAGTACAGTTTATCAATCCATATATGTGGTGACTGCACTTTATTTTATTTTTCAAGCTAAGAGCATTTTTAGCAAGTACAGAAAATACCAGTTAATATTTACTGGAATGCAGCATCCTTATCACTTTCTTTTAGCCGGCATGTGTGGGCTCCGGCGGACTTTTTCTTCCCAAAAGTCAGACGGACTTAGAAAGAAGTCTTGACTCAAAATTGTCCGCTAGACTCGGCAGTCCGGCGGACAATCCGCCCGTCTGTGTGCTAGTCTGCTGGACTTTTCAAATGAACGAACTTGCCCCACGTGGAGTAAAGTCCGTTCATTTTGAACATAACTCCAGGTAGGGCCGCAGAGCCCCCCTTCCCCAAAGCAGCCAACCACCTTCCATGTTGAGGGCACACAACCTGGTACGGTTCAGGAGGCGGGGCACTCGCTCGTCCCCAAACCCTCTCCTGACCGGCCGGGCTGCGTGCTGGGATAAGGGTCTGGTATGGACTGTGGGGGGACCCCCACACCATTTTTTTGGCGCAGAGGTTCCCCTTAAACTCCATACCAGGCAAGGTGGCTAGCAAGGTGTCAATCTCTAACAGCAAAGAGGTGCTCACCGAGGCCAAGATGCAGAGAACGGTGGCTGTTGCGACTCAGCGCACACCACCCCTGGAGGTGATACAGGGAATGGGTTGCACCAAGAGGCACAAGCCTCCAGCGGGATACCTGACTTGAGTGAAGGTCTGGAGGAAGGCTTGTGCAGGATGGACCGGACCAGAAGGTAAGCAGCCAGCAGGTCTGTAAAACAAGTAAAGAAAGTGCAGAAACAGGCCGAGGGTCAAACACCAGTAATCAGTCCTGGAGCCAGCAAGGCTGAGTGCAGAGGATAATCCAGAGGCAGGCCGAGGGTCAAACACAGGTGATCAGTCCTGGAGCCAGCAAGGTTAAGTGCAGCAGACAGAGAATAATCCAAAGGCAGGCCGAGGGTCAAACACAAGTATCAGTCCAGTGCGCAGCAAGGCTAAGAGTAGGAAGTCTGTTTAAACAAGCCAGGGGTCAGGTCAGGAGAGAATCAGCATAGTCTTCAGGCAATCCGGGTCAAAACAGGGAGTGGCAAACAGGAACAGGAAGCAGGGAAACACAGGTGAGCTGAGACAAACCAGCAACTTGTCTGTGTGCTAAGGATCCTTTTATAGGCTGGTCAGGGAATTCACGTTATGCGTGTGCTTGAGCGCACTCGCGCACGCCTCTCAGTAGGGCTGCGAATGTGCGTGCGCCGGAGCGCCGATCCATGGCAAATTTGTGTGCGTCTATGCACAGGTAGATGGTGAGTTTGTTTCAAATTACTTCCCTGATAATCTCGCCGATGGAGGCGGTGACATTGACTTCCTTCACTAGTCCCGTCTAGTCACTGGAGTCACGTTCAAAATACTCCGTGTGTGGGCAAGTCCGTCCCTTTGAAAAGTCCAGTGGACCTCCACCAAAAGTCCGGCGGATTGTCCTAGTCTGCCAGAAAAGTCCAGTAGTGTGTGGGCAAGTCCACTCGTTCGGAAAGTCCGGCAGAGCTCCGCTGCAAAGTCCGGCAGATTGTCAATCTCAGGTCCACTGCACAGTACTGGAAGGTTCTCTTCTCTAAGCTCACTGTCTAGTAGGGTGTGATATGGCCAGTATCTGAGATCCTGCCTCAGTTCAAGCTACCTCAGGCAGTTATATCGCAAAAGCTCACAATCACTAGGCATCAATTCAGGATCATTACTCACAAGTCCTCACGACAGCTGTCACCTTCCAGCTTCCTCTGGACACAGTCCAGTGAGTGAGACAGTCCTTCTCTAGACCAGATTTCTTTTGTAAATCCTGCAGTTAGTGGTGGTAGAGCTGAGACCTGGAAGTGATCTGGGACTGAAACCTCGCAGAACAGCAACACGGTTCACAGGCTGCCTCAGGGGCAATAGCCCATCGAGGCTTGGAACTCTCTTTCCTGGGGAAAGACAATCTCTTCAGGGTTCCAGACTATTTATCAGCTTCCCAGCCACCATCTAGGCACATCTCCCCAGGGATTCGTTAGGCCCTGATCAATATTCAGGCTGGATTTTGGAATTCTCCCTCCCTGAGTGTCACTGTAGCCTTGCCTGTGTAATTATTACCTCCTTGCTGTAGTGGTTCTGATAGAACTGTGATTCTTTTCACATGTGCTGTTTGGCGTCTGTGCACATATATGAACATAGCCTTCTATGCTGTGGGTTTTTATTTCCTTCCCCTCCATCACTTCCTGGCCCGTCTGCTAGTTTTCTGCCCTATATAAGTTATGCTCAGTGCAACCCGCATTTTGTTACAAAACTCCTATGATCTAATCTGCTAGAAAAGGGGACATCATACTCAGGGCTTTTTTTTTCAATGGGAACATGGTGGTACACAGTTCCGGCACCTCCAATGCTGGATGTATGTATTGGAAAGATGTGTTGGAGGGTATATTAATGCTGGGGGGTAGTGTTGCTAGAGGGGCCTCTTATTGCTGGGGGGGTGCAATGTCGTTGGAGGGGCCTATTGCTGCTGTGTAGGTCTACTGAAGTGCTTTGATAGTACTACCTCTCCATTTTAGAACTAGATAAACTCTGAGCTGGCTGAATTTCACTCCTCCTTTAGTGTAAAGCAGAATTTGTGGGTCTGTTATTGCGAGCTGTAGACTGAAAGTCGGCAGAATACAGTGCACAACACTTTTTTAACTAAGAGACTGACTTGGCTTAGCACATTTCCAGGGTGAAGAAGCAGTTATTACAAAATAAGAATATGAGGAGAGAAACGGGGTTACAATTGGGTGAATATCTGTTAGGAAACTATTACATGCATATGGTGCCAATGGTTTTCAGTGTGCAGTTGGTGAAACTCCAGCTTTGAGAACCCCCACAGAATGGTTCCCTAATTGCACAGACAGTTAAGACTTACAATTACCTTTACTTCCACTGCAAGGAAGGGGGTAACGTGTTAAAGTAGACCTAGCATCAGGTATATGTGTGTAAGTCATTTGTAAGTGTAACCCTGTGAGGTACTTATTACCTTTTAGAGATTACCGTACTTCTACAGATAATATCTTCAACTTCCTTTCTCCCCAGAAGGCTGGCACTATGTTGGTTCAGGCATCATTCAGGGTCAGCACCTACCTGCTGTACTACAATACTTACCTTAGATGTCACAGTCATGTGAATCCTGTGAAGTAGCCTTTATGCTCTGGGCTATTTGTTAACCTTGCCTGACACAGATCAGCCCCTAGCACTACCACCACTAACTGATAACTTCCCACTGTGCCCCTGCATTCTAGCAACTAAGGATGGGTCAGCTGCTGGTGTCCTAGAAACTGATGACATAATTGATTGCAAATTCATACCAGATCCTTATCCAATACACAGCCTGGCTGGTCAAGAAATGGCGGTCAGGGAACATGTAGCCTCCTCTACAAAACCAAAGCAGGCCACATGCCCTACACATGGAAAGGGTACCTTTCCAGGGGAGGGTACCTTTGTCCCCATGTTGATGAGGACAAGACCCTCTTGCACATATCCGATCCTTCCCATGTGAATAAGGAGAACAAAATGCTCAGTTTAAAAAAAAACTATAATGGAAATAAACACACTACACATTTGTCCTTCCTAAAAAAAAAAAAAAAACAACAAAAAAAAAAGTTGTGTCCCACAGTGTATCAATTATACTAATAAATAATGCACACTAATCAAAAAAAAAAAAAAAATGCCTACCAGCAGACACTTTCACCACATTCCTCACCACAAATTACATTTCCCAACAATGTGGCTGAATATAAACAAATGGGCAGGGGATCCTGCGTGATATCAATAACCAAAATGGGCAGATTTGTAGTGTGTTTATTTAAGATGTACCTTTTTTGTGAATAGGTAACTAGAGGTACAATGTATGTCTTACTTATTCATATGGGGCCAATAAGTTCTTGTTATTTTGCACAGGATCCCTCTTAAAATTCATACCAGGAGCTCATAAAAGATAAGTATCTAGTATATATTTTATGTCGCCCCTGCAATCCATGCCTGACCCTCAAGCAGCCTGGAAAACTAATTTGGTGGCTGGTAATTTAAATGGTATTTTCTTTTCTTTGGAAATTTCACTTTTGCTGTAGTACATCCTACAGGTACACCGCTTAATAGACAGTTTTAAGGTATCCCCCAAGCATGCTATTTAAAGTTTTAATGCTGGCCTTTAAAATGTAAAATGGTTGTAAACCTCAGTCATGAAATCTGAGCAAAGCACATATATCTGTAGTGTTTACTAGGGATGGGCAAACGGTTCAGCCCAAGCATGAGTTCAGGCCAAACTATGACTGTTTGGCTGTTCTCCTAACAACCGAAGTTCAACCATTTGTTCGGCCCGCCGAGTTACTACAATGCACTGCACTGCCACACAGTGCATTGAAAGCCCTGATTGGCTGAAGCAAAGAAAGCTTTGCCCAATCAGGGCACAGAGCACTGTCAGAGCCATGATTGTATGCTGTTGCAATGACTGTATCCAAGCATGGCTTATTGCTCTTAATTCTGTCCCACACTATAAAAGTATTCTTTTCATAGCGGCAATTTGTAGTGTGATAGTGGTGTGGAGAGAGATAGAACAGGGCTCTGTTCAGTGCTATTAGACAGTCAGTGTGCTATAGTGTGCTATTCCGATTCTATTGTCGGTGTAGACTATCAGTTTAGTGTGCATCTAGGGATAGTTCAGTGTGAGTGTACTGCGACCATTCATCTTTACATTAGCGTGCATGCATGGATAGTTCAGTCAGTGTGAGTGTAGTGACTGTTTAACATAGTATATTTTATTGCATTACATGCCATTTAACACAGTACATATCTGTGTGTTAGTGCGCACTTAATGCAGTATATTTAAATTGTGTTACTGTAAGTTTAATGGCATACAGTTCAGTGCGTTACTGCAAGTATAACGCTGTATATTTCAATGCATTACATGCCGTTTAACGCAGTATATTGCTGGGCGTTATTGCACGCTTAACACAGTATATTTCATTTGCGTTACTGCAAGTTTAATGCCATATAGTTCTGTGCGCTACTGCAGGTTTAACGCTGTATATTTCATTGCATTACTGCAAGTTTAATGCCATATAGTTCTGTGGGTTACTTCAAGTTTAACAATGTATATTTTATTGCGTTACTGCAAGTTTACTGGCTTAGTAAGCCGTCCTTATCCTCCTCATCATCCATTACTTAAGCAGAGACTAGTGCACAGTCCCTTGCAGCTGCCAAAGTGGCAAAACCTGCCTCCTTGTCCACATCTATTCCTGCCATAGCCCCAGCATCAGCCATGGAGGAGTCAGCGGAGTTATTTGAACACAGCCTCAGCCACTTGTAGCTTGATGATGCACAGCCATTACTCAATTCAGATGTATGTACCGAGGTTGAGGAAGGCAGGAACATGAGCCTACAGAGCGGGGAGAACACTGGTGCACAAATTGTAATTCATATTCCCCCAGCCGCAGTGTATTGCCAAGTTGTCTCCAATGGTAATGAGGATGGAGGAGATGACGATGATGAAGTCACTGACTCGACTTGGGTGCCGGATAGAGCAGAGGAGGAAAGTGAGGGTGAAGCACAACCCCAACGAGGCACTCTAAGTAGCCACCCTATTCTATCACATTGTGGAGCTGTTATCTCCCGTCCCACTTCCCACAGCTCATCTGTCAGAGCCTTTTTTAGTACATGTGCAGCCAATCACACTGTTACTATTTGCAAACTTTGTCTCAAGCACATCAAGCATGGCAAAGACACCAACCATTTGGGTACCACATGCTTGATAAGGCATTTAACGCCCCACCACTCAGCCTATTCGCAAGTGCACGTAAAAGCCACACAAAATGGGCACAAATCTGTCCCTCCTCCTTACTCACCTCAGTCTGTCCCTGACTCATGACCTCTCAGCAGCCTCCACTGACAGGGATGATGGTATAGCGCAGGGTGTCCCAGGTCCTTGCAGCACATCTGCCAGCAGCATGCCACCAGCTGTAGACTATAGCTGGCAAATTTCTCTGCCCCATCTGCTGCAGTGAAGAAAAAAAACAGTCCCTGTCACCCACATGCCCAGTGTCTGAATGCAAGCTTGTCAAAGCTGCTGGCTCTAAAACTTCTGCCTTTGCACCTGGTGGATTCTGCCCCCTTCTGTGAAATTGCAGAATGTGCTGTACCACAGTGAAAAGTTCCCAGCCACCATTCCTTTTCACGTAAGGCCATTCCAGCTCTCTATCATCATGTGGAAGGCAATGTCGTGGCATCGTTGGGCAAGACAGTCTGCCGCAAAGTCCACTTTACTGCTGACACGTGGTCCAGCAAACATGGGCAGGGATGATATATTTCGTTCACAGCACACTGGGTAATGTTTATTGCAACTCAGAAGGATGCAGGACAGGGCTCAGTGCTGCAGCTTCTTTTGCCCCCATGTCTCTATACAGCTGGTGATGATGCAAGGTTAGTTAGCTCTACCCCTCCTCCTCCTCCATGCCCTCCTCTGCTAAATTGTCCTATGAATCTCAAGAACCCCCTAAGCCAGGGGTAGGCAACCTCGGCCCTCCAGCTGTGATGAAAATACAAATTCCATCATGCCTCTGCCTATAGGAGTCTTGCCTGTGATTGTCAGGGTCTTACCATGTCTCATGGGACTTGTAGTTTCAACACAGCTACCCCTGTCCTAAGCGTTCAAAGGGCTATTCAATAAGTCAGGCTAAAAGATTCCATGCAGTGCTTCAATGAGTGTGTCTAGGGGAAAGGAACCACACCAGAGCAGAGATTCTAGCAGCTCTGCAGGGGCAGGCCCAGAGGTGGTTCACGCCACACCAGATGGAGCCAGGAATGGTGGTGTGTGATAATGGCACAAACTTCCTGTCTGCCCTTAGACAGGGGAAGTTGGCATATATGCCATGCCTGGCACATATCCTCAATTTGGTGGTGCAGCATTTCCTAAATAGTTACCCAGGGTTGGAAGATCTACTAAAGCAGGTCAGAAGAGTCTGCAGACATTTTAGGTGGTCATACACAGCCAGTGCTCGGCTGGCTGAAATTAAGCAGGAATTCCACCTGCCCATAAACTGCCTGATTTGTGACATGCTCACCAGGTTTTTTCAGCTGTGGCAATGCTGCAGCAGCTGCACATGGAGAAGAGGGCAGTCAATGAGTACCTGTGTGAGTATGGCACAAAAACAGGCTCTGGCCTCTTCGGCTTTTTTTCCCCAAGCCGATGGCTGCTCATAAAGGATGCATGCACTGTACTGTCACCATTTGAGGAGGCCACAAGAATGGAGAGCCATGAATGCATGAATCAGTGACACAATCCCTGTTGTGTTCCTGCTGGAGCAGACTCTGTGTGGCATTATGGACAGGGCACTCGAGGCAGAGCAGTGGGATGAAAAGGAGGACTTCCTTTCCTCTCATGGCCCACTTTATGCAGACACCATTGTTCCTATGCCACAGAACACACAATAGAAGAGAGAAGAGGAGGAGGAGTATTCTGGCAGTTTCTGAGGCGTGGAAGCAGAGGAAGAAATACGTCAAACAGTAATGCCTCGTACACACGATCGGACTTTCCGCCAACAAAACCGTGGGATTTTGCCCGAAGGGAGTTGGCTCAAACTTGTCTTGAATACACACAGTCACACAAATGTTGGCCAACAATAAAGAATGTAGTGACGTACTAGATGTACTGCGTGGTTTTTCAGCTCTTTAGCGCCACCCTTTGGGCTCCTTCTGCTAATTTCGTGTAAGTAGAATTTGGTGAGTGTTGATTCACACTTTTTTTTTTCATGTTTTACATTTAGCACTTTTAATTTCTCTCTTTTAATTTTGTGCTTTTCAGTTTGTTTTTGAGCTGGGAGATAACGTGCTATTTATTATTGGCCTTGGAGTTACTGCTTTGACATTTATTTTTGGTTGAATAATGATTTGATTTGGTACATTTTCTATATTTTTGGATGCATAGAATTCACTTTTTGGTTAAGTTCTACTGGCAGATAGCATGTCTATTTTTTTTTTTTTAATGCACAATAAAAAATAAATGTGGACAATAATACTTGGCTATGTGTTTTACTTCAAATGACAGTTTGGGAGTAGGCAGTTACATTTAAAAAAAATACAATGTAAAATTAACAAGGGACACCAACTTAGTTGTATCTTTGTTCTTAAAAACTAGGGGATAATGGTGTTGTGGTAACTTGCACTAGTTTACAAGACCGACCTCTTCTGCTTCCGAGCATGCATGTTTGTACTTTGGACTTTTGTCCAACAGACTTGTGTACACACAATCGGAAAATCCGACAACACACATTTGTTGGCAGAAAATTTGAAAACCTGCTAGCCAACATTTGTTGGTGGAAAGTCCGACAACAATTATCCGATGGAGCATACACACGGTCAGATTATCCGCCAACACTCTGACATCCAACATTTCCCATTGGAAAGTCTGATCGTGTGTATGGGGCTTAAGAGATGATTTTCCATCCACAGGACCCTTGGGAGTAGTACGGGGCTGGGAGGAGGCAGTCCCAGATACTGTAATCCTCAGTAACCTTGAGGAGTCTGCTTCTCATGCCTCTGCAAATTTGTGGTGCATGGGCTCTCTCATGTTTCAAAGCCTGTGAAAGGACCCAAGAATATGTGGTAAAAAGGAAAAGGATCACTATTGATGGCAACCCTTCTTGACCCCCGTTATAAGGGAAAAGTCTCAGAACTCATCTCATCCCCACAGAAAGTGCAGAAGATGAAATCTCTTGAGGATACCTTAAAGAGGAGTTTCTCAAATTCTCGACTCTGGTAGGTTACAGTGTTGTGGAAAACTTAGTTTTGAGGCTTTTGTTGGTCAAGAGAGGAGCGGTGGAGAAGGCGGCCTCCTAAGTGAGTGATAGATGGAGAGCTTTCCAGTCGATGATCCACTGGCTTACTGAGTCATGAGAATAGACCAGAGGCCACAACTTGCCCAGTATGCTATTGATCTGCTGGGCTGCCCTGCATCCAGCATGCTTTCCGAACAGGTATTCAGTGCTGCTAGAAGTTTTGTTATTGATCATTAGGAATGAGCTCGGTGTTCGACTCGAACGCTGTTCGGCAAATTCAGAACTTTGTGGACCGTTCGCACCATATTCGTGTGGCGCGAATGGCCCACAATGCACTACGCCATCGCAGTGCATTGCTGGCTCATGATTGGCCAGGCATGCACTGTGACCCCGCATGCTTGGCCAATCACAGCGCCGTCAGCGAGGAGAGCCATAATTGGCCACAGGCAAGATGCCTGTGGCCAACTATAGTTCAGTGGAGTTTAGTACAGGCCCCACACTATATAAGGCCACCAGCACGGCGGCCTTGTGTAGTGTGTTGGCGTGCAGGGAAAAAGCAGGATAGGCAGGGACAGTGTCTTTTTGCTTGGGAATCTAGAGCTGTTACAGTGGGTGTTGTGTGCCTCCTGCACAGTATACACCTGAAGCTACCCTTTATCACTGGTGTTCTGTTTCTGTAATACAGGCATCTGCAGAAGTTAGAGTGGGTGTTGTGTGCCTCCTGCACAGCATACACCTGAAGCTACCCTTTATCACTGGTGTTCTGTTTCTGTAATACAGGCATCTGCAGAAGTTAGAGTGGGTGTTGTGTGACTCCTGCACAGTATACACCTGAAGCTACCCCTTATTGCTGGTGTTGTTCTGTTTCTGTAATACAGGCATCTGCAGCAGTTAAAGTGGGTGTTGTGTGCCTCCTGCACAGTATACACCTGAAGATATCCCTTATTGCCGGTGTTGTTCTATTTCTGTAATACAGGCATCTGCAGCAGTTAAAGTGGGTGTTGTGTGCCTCCTGCATAGTATACACCTGAAGATACCCCTTATTTCTGGTGTTGTTCTGTTTCTGTAACACAGGCAGGCAGCTGCAGTAATGAAGGTGTAGAATTAGGTGTGTCACAGCAAAGTACTTGCAGGCACTCTGCTAGCAGTACACCGACATCCGATTGTAGCAGGCAAATTTCCCTGCCCCAGCTGCTGGACCGTCGAAAGAAGTTCACTCCCAGCCATCCACATGCCCAGCGGTTGAATGCTAGCTTGGCTAAATTGCTAGCACTTCAACTGCTGCCTTTTCAGTTGGTAGACTCGGCCCCCTTCCGTGAGTTTGTGCAATGTGCGGTTCCTCAGTGGCAGGTTCCCAAACACCACTTTTTCTCACGGAAGGCAATTCCGGCTCTCTACCGGCATGTGGAAGGCAATGTCCATGCCTTGCTGGACAGGGTGGTCAGTGGTAAGGTGCATATTACCTCTGACTTATGGTCCAGCAGGCATGGACAGGGACGTTACCTATCTTTCACGCCCCATTGGGTCACTCTTCTGGCAGCTGGGATGGAGGCAGGACAAGGTGCAGTAGTGTTGGAGGTTGTTCCACCACCACACCTCCAAAATGCTACTACTGGTTGTGACACACCTCTCTTCTCCACCCCCTCCTCTTCTTCTTCCTCCATGGCCGCTTCCAGTGCTCTGTCCTCAGAAACAGTGGTGCTCCGTAGGCGTTCAAGGGGCTACGCAAGTACGCAGGAAAAAAGATGCCTGCCATCCACCAACTTGGTTGATCGACTGACCTTCATAAAGATGAATAAGTCTTGGATCACCACCAGCTACCCATCACCTGAAGCTGATATAACGAATAATTTCTTTTTAAATGTCACATCCCTTCAAGACTGCCTATGCTGATGCTGAGTGACTGTCCTGTTATGTTGACTGACTATCCTCTTCCTCTTTAATGATCCTGCTGATAGCTTAGAAGAACATTTTTGGTTCTGGGTGACACCACCAGCCCCTGTTTAACAAAGGTGTGTAATTACAATTTTTGATGCAATGCTTTACAGCAGGGCTCATTCCTGCACTCCAACTAGAGTATCTGGGAGAGGTTGCAGTGTCTTGGCAATGGCACCAATGCCTAAGGCCCACTTTTTCAGCACCTGTTTAACAGGTGCATGTAATTACAATTCTTGATATAATATTTCACAGCAGGGCCCGTTCCTGCGCCCACCGAGAGTAACTGTGAGGACTTACAGTGTTGTGGCACCAGCACCACCACCACCACAACCACCAAAGGCCCAATTTTTCTACCACTGTTCAACAATGGCATGTAATTACAATTCTTCATATAATAGTTCACAGCAGGGCGCTCCAGCGCCCACCAAGAGCTTACAGTGTTAACTTGTGGGAACACCAACACCTTAGGGCCAAATTTCTGCAGAGCATATAGGGCAGGCCCCTACTTTCAAACATCCAACTTACAAACGTCTCCTGCTTGCAAACGGAAGGAGACAACAGGAAGTGAGATGAAAAAAGACGGACAGCCAAAAAAATTATACAGGGGTGATAACCCTTCCCTATGTTTTACAAAAAGCTTAAAAATAGAATTTTTGACTGGAGCTACACTTTAAAAATGTACCAGTTCAAAATTAGAAAACAGATTCTACTTAACAGAACAAACCTACATAATAGACATGTGCAGAGTAAAATATTTCGTTTCGGAATTTCGTTTTCGTCCGAAAGCTTAATTTATTTAGTTACTCCCGAAATTAGTTTTTATTTATTTCGTTTTTCGTTCAAAAATTGCATTCGTCCGAAAATCCACATGAATTATGGTCGAATCTGTCTTGGAAGGCTTATGGTGTCTGTCGAATGTATAAAGAAGATTTGACGGAGCTAACTATATAGCATACTTTAGAACCCTATTAAAGTCTATGGGACTCCAACGTTCAAAATCTAAAGTGCTAATTTTAAAGGCTAATTTGCAAGTTACTGTCCTAAAAAGTGTTTGGGGACCCGGGTCCTGCCCCAGGGGACATGTATCAATGCAAAAAAAAGTTTTAAAAACGGACGTTTTTTCGGGAGCAGTGATTTTAATAATGATTAAAGTGAAACAATAAAAGTGTAATATTCCTTTAAATTTCGTAGGGGGGGGTTGTCTATAGTATGCCTGTGAAGGGGCGCATGTTTCCCGTGCTTAGAATTGTCCCTGCACAAAGTGTCATTTATGCAGGAAAAAAAGTCCTTTAAAATCACTCGCAGCTATTATGAATTGTCGGCTCCGTAATACAGAGAACACTCATTGAAAGTCATTGATAAAAAAATAAATAAATAAAAATAAAAAAAAGCGTGGGGGTCCCCCAAATTCAATTACCAGGCCCTTCAGGTCTGGTATGGATATTAAGGGGAACCCTGCCTCAAATTTAAGAAAAAATTTGACGTGGGGTTCCCCCTAAATATCCATAACCAGACCCTTCAGGTCTGGTATGGATATTAAGGGGAACCCCGCATCAAATTTAAAAAAAAATTGACGTGGGGTTCCCCCTAAAAATCCATACCAGACCCTTTATCCGAGCACGCAACCTGGCAGGCCGCAAAGAAAGAGTAAAAAATGGTTAAATAAAACAAACACACTTTTGAAAAATTCCTTTATTAAAAATAAAAAAATAAAAAAAAGATTCCAGCGGCGGTAATCCACTCTTGCTATCCAGCGACGGACGATCATCTCTCCAGCGATGTCTAATGTCAGCGAATCCTCCGTCCTTCTTCTGTCTCCTCCACGGAGACACTGCAAGGATTCCGGCGGCTGACGTTTCTTAAATACGGAGGGCGGGGCCATCCGTCACCTGACCCCGCCCCCCTCTGACGCAAGGGGAAACCCGGGGTTCCCCGTGACGTATGGGTGACCCCGCCCCCCTCTGATGTAACGGAAACCTGCCTGTGTTACATCAGAGGGGTGCGGGTCACCCCTACGTCACAGGGAACCCCGGGTTTCCCCTTGCGTCAGAGGGGGGCGGGGTCAGGTGACGGGTGGCCCCGCCCTCTGTATTTAAGAAACGTCAGCCGCCGGAATCCTTGCAGTGTCTCCTCCACGGAGACAGAAGAAGGACGGAGGATTCGCTGCGCTGGATGACATGAGACATCGCTGGAGAGATGACCGTCCGTCGCTGGATAGCAAGAGTGGATTACCGCCGCTGGAATCTTTTTTTTATTTTTTTATTTTTAATAAAGCAATTTTTCAAAAGTGTGTTTGTTTTATTTAACCATTTTTTACACTTTCTTTGTGAAATGGTAGGGGTACTTTTGTACCCCCTTACCATTTCAAACAGGGGGGGGCGGCCGGGATCTGGGGGTCCCCTTGTTAAAGGGGGCTTCCAGATTCTGATAAGCCCCCTGCCCGCAGACCTCCACAACCACCGGCCAGGGTTGTGGAGATGAGGCCCTTGTCCTCATCAACATGGGGACAAGGTGCTTTGAGGGGTCACGGACCCCCAAAGCATCCTCCCAATGTTGAGGGCATGTGGCCTGGTACGGTTCAGGAGGGAGGGGGGGCCGCTCTCTCGTCCCCCCCTCTTTTCCTGCGGCCTGCCAGGTTGCGTGCTCGGATAAAGGGTCTGGTATGGATTTTTAGGGGGAACCCCACGTCAATTTTTTTTTAAATTTGATGCGGGGTTCCCCTTAATATCCATACCAGACCTGAAGGGTCTGGTTATGGATATTTAGGGGGAACCCCACGTCAAATTTTTTCTTAAATTTGAGGCAGGGTTCCCCTTAATATCCATACCAGACCTGAAGGGCCTGGTAATTGAATTTGGGGGACCCCCACGCTTTTTTTTATATGTATTTATTTATTTTTTTATCAATGACTTTCAATGAGTGTTCTCTGTATTACGGAGCCGACAATTCATAATAGCTGCGAGTGATTTTAAAGGACTTTTTTTCCTGCATAAATGACACTTTGTGCAGGGACAATTCTAAGCACGGGAAACATGCGCCCCTTCACAGGCATACTATAGACAACCCCCCCCTACGAAATTTAAAGGAATATTACACTTTTATTGTTTCACTTTAATCATTATTAAAATCACTGCTCCCGAAAAAACGGCCGTTTTTAAAACTTTTTTTTGCATTGATACATGTCCCCTGGGGCAGGACCCGGGTCTCCAAACACTTTTTAGGACAGTAACTTGCAGAATCTTTTCTCTCTGTCAAATCTTTTTTCTCTGTCGAATATTTTCTCTATATAATCTTGGACTAATAGAGGTAAGGTTAGGCACATTCGACCACAGGTTCTATAGACAGATTGTTGTCAGAGTCATGTCGAATCTCCTATTCTATATCGAACTGTTGTAACAATGAAAACGAAAATAAAGCATTTATTTATGTCGGATCTTTCGTTTTTCGGATTTTGTGCTTTCGTTATCGTTTGTCAAAACGAAAACGAAAATAGCTGAAATTCGGACGAAAATGCATTCGGACGAAAACGAATGCACATGTCTACTACATAATGTCTTGTTTGCACCGCCTGTATACTGCTGTTCTGAGTATATAGGGCCTGGGGGCCACGCGCCTTTCCTTTTTTTTATTTGGGTACGGGGTTCCCTTTAATATCCATACAAGACCCAAAGGGGCTGGTAATGGGCAGGGGGGCTACCCATGCCATTTTTCTCAATGATTTTTATCCGTATTGCTGGAACCAGACATTACATTAAAAACACAAGAAGTTTGAAATTACTTTTTTTTTTGTTAAATGTCATTTTGTGCAGGGACTGTTCTAAACATGGGAAACGCGTGCCACTTCACAGGCATACTATAGACATCCCCCAGGCACAATATTTAAAAGAATATTTCACTTTTTCTTTTCACTTTAATCATCATTAAAATCAGTGCTCCTGAAAAAACGGTCATTTTAAAAAAAAAATTGCATTGATCCATGTTCCCTGGGGCAGGAATCAGGTCCCCAAACATTTTAGGACAATATCTTGCATATTAGCCTTTAAAATGAGCACTTTTGATTTTGAACGTTCAAGTCCCATAGACTTTAATGGGGTTCCAAAGTTCGCACAAATTTCCGGTCCGTTCTGGTGCGAACCGAACCGGGGGGTGTTCGGCTCATCCCTACTGATCATAGAAGGCATCTGTCCACAGACTCCGTGGACCGTCTGACTTTTATCAAAATGAATCTGTCCTGGATTACCAGCAGCTATGAAGCCCCTGATGCCAATGTCCCTGATTAAGTGTTTTTGGGATGTGGAATCTCTGCAGGACTTCTAGGCTGCCTAGTGGTGTGGGTGTTGATTTCATCTGGAATAATGTTTTTGGTGTAGGTTTCATGGCACAATTAACACCCAAAGACCAATTTTTCCACACCTGTTTGATAGGTGCATATCATTGCAATTTTTGACAGCAAGGCCAATTCTTGATTTCATCAAGAGTACCTCTATAGGGTTACGTTGTGAAGGCGCCACAGACAATCAAAAATAATTTTTCTGCACCTGTTTGAGAGGTGCATATCATTACATCTTTTGACAGCAAGGCCATCTTTTGCTTTCATTAAGAGTACCTCTATAAGGTTAGGGTGTGAAGGTGCCACGAACACCCAAAAAAACGATTTTTCTATTCCTGTTACTTCTATCCAAAGTCTGTGGTAGAGACACCAGAATTTATCCCAAAAAAATCTCTAATCTCTAATCTTATTCCCAGCATGTTGGTCAGTTCATTATGTAAGGGCTTACCTAGGTTGGAGTCCATGGTGCAGAGATGTATGCTCACCCTTGCAAATACACACAGCCCACGGTAACAAAGAGATAAGCTACCTGGGCTGTGAATCTGTGTACGGGGTCTTGACAGGAATAGCCAAGGGATAGTCGAAGTAAAGTCGTAGTCAGGGATTCTAGAAGTCAGAATAAACGATAAGCAGAGCCAGGGCCAGAAGCCGGAGTCAGTCTTGGAACGCTTTAACTGGAGCACAGGAATACTGGAGACAATGAACTGACAAAGCCCTCAGAGTGTGGCAGTGTTTTATACCCAGCTGATTAGGTAACCTGCCTCAGCTGATCCAGAAGTGACAGGTACTAAACAACAAGATCCAGAGTATGGTCCTAGTATTTTATGCAGAACTGTGCAAAGCTGGAAAGCAGGCTGAAAGGAACTGAGGTGTAGCTCAGAGGTAAGGTAACAGGAGCACTAAACAAACAGCCATTAGTTCAATACCACCCAGAGCCACTTGGGGCGTGACCACACCTGGCCGTCTAAAAGATACAGTAGGGACCGTGACACACTTTTGATTTTTCATGTTTGGGTCCCATAGACTTCAATGGGGTTCATTCCTCTGAGGAAGACGTGATTATGAAACACGTTAGGCCGTGTCAACACAGCTCCCCTGTCTACCAGCCTTGGTGTCTGTCATCCCGAGTCTCATTGAGTCCAAACAACATCTTAGGAAGCGGTGATAATTGACAAGTGCTGTGCAGTATTGACTTAAACACCTCCAATGCTGTCTGATCTGATTTATCTTGTAAGCCTTTTTCTATGGATTGTGGGTATGTTCCCAAATAAAAACGGTGTTATGCTATCAGAATGCCTTCTTTTTTGCATGCTTGATTTGGTGAGCAATCCTAAGCAATAACCGTGATATATAAAAGAACAGGATTTCCGTTCACATCATAAAGTAGAGTCCAGGTTTACCCACATATGATTGCTGTCCTTTGAAGGATTCCATTCCAGATTAGTGGTGTATGCAGTATTACCTGGAGGTAATAAGGCTCATTATTAGCCCATTTGTGGTAAGTGCATTACCAAAGGGGACCACTTTGAGCACAGGGTTTCTTTTTTTGCTGATGGAGTGTAGTCTTTGAAGCTGACCTACATTTCTGGGGGTCAAGGAGCACTATACATACCCTATGGACTTTTGTTGGGGCTTTTCTATATATGAACTTTTGTTTCATGTGCGGTATATGCAATTGCACTCAAACATCTTTGGCTGTATGCTTTCTAAGCGCTGTTAATGCTAGGATACTTTATTTATATTTCATCTTTTTTTTTTATTGATTTATTTTTATTAAAGCTGCTATAGAGCATTAACATTATTTATCCATTTGAGCGCTTGGATCAGCAATACGTAGTGTTACTGATATTTTTTTATTCGGTTCCGAACTTTCACGATGTTTGAAAGTTCTAGTGTGAACCAAACAGGGGGTCGTTCAGCCCATCCCTAGTATTACTTATCTCTCTCTAAAGCTCTAAGTGTGGTTTCTCTCTGGTGCTTCGTTCCACTGGTATCAGCATGAGTCACTTCTGAGAAGTTTTCCTGATACATGAGATAAAATTTGTGTCAGGAAGGGGGCTCAGCACGCAGGTTTTTTATTCACAACATAGTTCTTCTGCTGTGTGAAGGAGGATGTGTTCCTTTCTTCCAATCAGCTCTCACACACTGTAACTGCAGCCTCACCACCCCCTCCTCTGTGCTCCTGACAGATGAAGAAAGATTTTAACATGATTCTGCTCTTTTGAAGGAGTGTAGGGAAGAGAAAACTGCAAATAAACAAGTAAAACTTATGTAGGAGGATTTGTTGCATCTCTGTGTATCATCTGAGGCTACTCACTTCACTGGGTATGTGTGAGGGTTTACAACTACTGTAATAAAAGAGCTCATCCTTGCTGAACGGTATTTTGCTTTGTTTGCTTTAATTTTATTTTATAACAAGCCAACAGGGAAATCTAATTTAGTGGAAAATGTTTTTTTTTCTTTCTATATGTCACTTTTTCTGCAGTACTTCCTACATATATACCACTTCACAAGTAGGTTTAAGGCATCCCCCAAGAATGTTATTTGAAAGAATTGTGCATTTTTAATGGCCCACATTTTTTTTTGCATTGGTACATATTCCCCCATGGCAATATTCAGCGCCCCATACCCTTTGTTTGACAAATCCTTACTTATTAGCCTTGACCATGAAGGAAATAGATTTTCAAATTCATCTCTATTTGACTTCAATGGGGTTTCACCTAAAAATTACCTGAGCCCCATCTCAATCCAGTGATGTGCATGGCTATCCTAGGTCTCTCCCTTCTCATTGGCTGAGACAGCAGCAATAGCCATTGGCTCCCACTACTATCAATCACAGCCAGTAAGCCAATGAGGAGAGGGGGCAGGCCAAGCTACACTCTATGTGTGAATGGACACACGTAGCAGCAGCTCGGGAGTGAGCATACTCGGGTGCTCCCACTTCAAGCTGCTTACCATGGGGGTACTAGGCTGGAGGGAGGGGCCTGGGCCGCCAGCTGGGGACCCACGAAGAGGAGGATCAGGGCTGTTCTGTGCAAAATCATTGCACAGAGCAGGTAACTATAGCATGTTTGTTATTAAAAAAAAAAAAAAACCTTTAATATAACTTTAAAAGTTTGCAATGTTCGAATGCGCTTGCCAAACATGCCCTAAAATCAAGCTCTAAGAGATTTGCCCATCACAAATAGTGATCAATGGGGGATGAAGAATTTCTAATGAAATACTTCTCCCAGATTGCACCTCTCAGCGCTCTGTGTGTGAATGGACACACACAGCAGCAGCTCAAGGGTGAGCTTGCTTGGGTGCACCAAATTTAAGCTGCTTGCCATGGAGGCACTAGAACTGAGGTAGGGGTCTGGAGTGCTGGTGGGAGAACCGAGAAGAGGAGCATCAGCTGCTCTGTGCAAAACCATTGCCAGAGCAGCCAAGTTTAACATGTTTGTTATTAAAAAAAAAAACCTTTAATATAACTTTAAAGCTTTCAATTTCTGAATGTGCTCGCCAAACATGCCCTCAAATTAAAGTAGATTTGCCCATCACTAATAGTGATCAATGGGGGACTAAGAATCAGTGATCAAATCGATAGTCAAATCGATATTCCTATCGCACACGTTCCTGGTATGGTTAGAATCAGTGATGACATAATTCTCCCAGAATGCACCTCTCAGCCTTGGCAAAGTCACTTGCTTGGATTTTTTTTTTTAATAATATTTGTTTAATTTGCTGTGTATTGTGACATATGAGGAATTTATTCACACAGATTTGTAAAATTAACAATAAGTCTACTTTACTGCCCATGCTTTTCCACTAGACAGGAATTTTGACCACAGGAAATAATTTTCACATCATTTCCCAGCATGCTTACACAAAGTCAGGACAAAACAGACATACTAGATCTTGTCTTCCTTTCAGCCTCTTAATAAGACTGCCCCTGGATTTTCCACAGTAGTTCCAGCATGCTATGAAATTCAACAAGGCCATCTGCCTTTTGTAAAACGTCCCAGTCATTTCACACCTTTGTGCAAATAAGTGTCCCTTTCACATTTATTATGCAAATAACGGCCCCATGTTCCCATGTCCAGTGTGTGTCATATAATGTGTTACAATGTCATAGAGAGGTCACTGTTTACAGTATCTCCCTTGTAACACACGATTGTCCTATCTCAAGTTTATTAATTTAGGAAGATACTAAAATAATAAGCAATGCAATTTAGTTCAAACCTTTCATTTTAATCAGATTCCCATTTAATAGATTATTAAAGTTCTTCTTTTTCAATAAAGAGAAAAAACACTCTGCGCTGAAATACAATCTTTTCATAGTCATTTCTGAATATATCCGAAAGCAAAAAAATAACTGTCCTTTTATATTATTCTCACAAATTAAAGGCCCAATAAAAACAGGCAGAGAGGAAAATTAGATTTACTGATGATTATGACTGAACTAAAACGACTATACATGATTAAAAGGTAAACTAATGAACAATAAATGTACATTAATGCATATTACCATACGTGATAAAATATGTGTGTATAACAGGCATCAGTCTTGATGGCCCGTTGCGCTCCCATAACCCACAAACATCAATGTAATCTCCTTTATATACCCTGAAGGCTCTTAGAAGCTGCTAAATGCCTGTCCATGACAATTTTGTCCAAACAATAATAATACATGATAGATCAATGACAATGAAGTTTTGCAGTGATAATTCGATATAGATTTGCTAACTTTTGTATGAAATTCAATTCTGTTTGATCGCATCTTCATATATTTTATCTCAGCCTGCAGTATTGATTTTGCAGCTCAGGTGCCAGCTGTATAAGTTACTAAATGAATTAATAAAAAATTCTTTATAAACCATTTTTAAAACATCTATTTATTCTATTTTTATGAGGACCCAGGATGATTGAAACCAGCAAATGAACAAGGTTTAATTTGCCTTCACTACTCTTCCACGCTTAAAATACTAATTAAAAAAATATCAGGTAATAAGCTTTCTTATGCTTTCTCGGTTAAAATGAAATCAGTTTTTTTTAAATGCATTCGATAAAATGAATGCTGAAGGGCTAAGGGTAAACAGCTAAGTCATAGGTTATTTTCCTATATGTTTATTCACATGATAATTTTGAGAAAGAGATGTTTATTATTTGACCACTATGCAAAATAAATCCAATATTTATCCGCTCAACATGGAGACTGTTTAACCACTTCCCACCGGCCACTGCACATAAACGGCTGGGTGGGTGCTCTCTCCTTCTGAGTGGACATTCAGGAATGTCCCACAGAAGGAGGCGGATCACAAACGCGCGTGCCCATTCAGCGGCGCGATTCCGATGCGCTCGTGTCACCCGGACACGGCGCATCTCTGATCGGCAGGAGGGCTCTGTGATTGACCCTCCTGATCACATGATGGCTGTGTTCAATTACGGCCGTCATGTGATGTAAACAAACAGCTGGTTGCTAGGCAATCGGCTCTCCTCACACAGAAGTTGTCGGTGAGGAGAGCGGATCGCTACAGCCGGATGGTGATCGGTGAGTATGAGCTGTTTTACAGCTTTTTACTCACTGATCACCAGTGTAAAACACAAATGTGAAACACACATGTACACAAATGTAAAACACACATGTACACAATGTAAAACACACAAGAAAACATGTACACAATGTAAAACACACGTCCCCAAAACACGTCCCCACACACATGTTCCCACATAGTAAAAACACCTGTCTCCCACAGATTTAACAGTAAAATCACATGTCCCAGTGATTATCTGCACACATATGTCCGTGATCACCTGCTCACGTCTGTACATAATCATCTGCGTACATATGTCCATGATCACAC
Organism: Lithobates pipiens; assembly: GCF_037356315.1. NCBI lineage: Eukaryota > Metazoa > Chordata > Amphibia > Anura > Ranidae > Lithobates > Lithobates pipiens. Next base: position 377,470,111 of record NW_027507764.1, on the reverse strand, counting down.
GAACCAATTATTATACACTTAACGGGATTTCTTTTACCAAAGACACGTAGCAGAATACATGTTGGCTTAAATTTATGACAAAATTCAATTTTATTGGATTTATTTTAACCTCCCTGGCGGTACGATTATTTCGGATTTTAGGTGCTAAAAGCGGTACCATTATTTTGCATGAAAATTTGGCGTTTTATATTGTAGTCCTGCAATTCTTAGGAATAACTCTCTTAAATCTGTCCAAACCAGAGTCTAGCAGACATCCCGGGTATGATAAAGTTTGAAAAATTAAATCATAAATTATAATATAATAAATAACTATAAATAATTGTACCAAATAATAATATAACAATAATAAAAATTATTCAATAATGTAATCAAATCAAAAACACTGAAATTTGCTCAGTTGCAGAATTGTCACTGTCAATACTTTTCAGTATTTGATGACGGATCTCCCCACAAATCGCTATCTCTCAATTCTGCGAGTGATTCTAATTTATTATCGCTGTTTTCTAGCTGGTCTAAAATCATTTTTGATGTACAGTGACAGTTTTGGTTGCTATGGGCAATCTCCAGTTTCCAGGCATAAAGAACAGTTTTTATTATATAAAAGTGCATGCAGGACACTGGGCAGACCACTAGGGACAAAGGGGATGTGAAATATTTACATACAGCAATGTAATCTGTAAGATTACATTATACTGTATGTTTACTGTTTGTTTCACTTTTTGAATTTGGCGCCGATCTCCGTGCCCGTGCGTCGCAACGCTCGCAGGGCACGGAGATCGGCGGTGTGATGCATCGAGCGAGACACGGCTCGCTCGTACAGCGGGGAGACAACGCTGGATCCGAGGGAGAAGGTAAGTAAACCTCCTCCTGGATCCAGCGACGCTGTCCCGAGTCTGACTCGGGGATACCGCTTTTGGTATGAAAAATCCACCCCGAGTCAGACTCGGGAATACCGTCAGGGGGGTTAAAATAGAAAGAAGAAAATATTTTTTCTTTCTCAAATTTCTGCTCTTTTTTCGCTTATATCGCAAAAAAATAAAAGTCGAAAATAAATACCACCAAAAGAAAGCTCAATTTTTGCGAACAAAGTGCTAAAAAAATTTATTTGGGTACAGCGTAGCATGACCGTGCAATTGTCATTGAAAGTGTGAGAGCGCTGAAAGCTGAAAATTGGTCTGGGAAGGAAGGGGCTGAAAGTGCCCTGTATTGAGGTGGTTAAATATTACCAGCATTTAGCCCTCTTACAAGGCCTTGCCTATGAGAAAACTGTGAGGCCTATTCCTAAAAACCTGGAGTACATAAAAATGAGGGGAATAAAATTGAGCTCTTGCGCATAGTGATCATTCCATTTTTATTTTGTAGAACATTTTAAAGAAATTTGATTGGTTGCTATACGCAACATCTCCAATTGTGCTCCCTGTTTTATTTTTACCATTTTTATTTTGTAAGAAGATCCTTTTCGTGCGTATATGCTTAAATATATCTTATGTAGAACACCTCCCTCATTTATCCTCTATACCTCTCAGAAGCAATATTTTTTATATTATGAATCTTCTAAGTAGGCAGGTAGTACGGTATATGCAGAGTTGCAGTTTGATCATTTCTGTGTCCCATGACTATGGAACATTCAGGATGTCAGCTATTAAAAGGCCTGCCACCTACAGGCAACAGATGCAAGGAAACTGCCTTTCCCTGTATAATAATACATTTTTCCATTAATAAGTAACAATAAAAAAATATCACAATATTCTAATCTAGGCTAGAACCAATAAGACAGTTTTATGTAAACAAGATGGTAGTAACATAGGGGGGTATGTGCCTATATAAGCCAGTGGTGGAAATCCAGCCCTGCTTTCTAGTACATCACTCAAACAATAGCAAGGCTGCAACCATATATACTCAATAAATATATATAGCCTTTCCTGCAAATCAAAGAATATGTTTCATACTACCATATATTGCAGATAGACTGGCCTGCAACAGTTTCATTATACAGCTATAAGATTCCAGATTGTGCCAGCTATTGAAATATTCATCATTTTAAATATGGTATAAAAGTTTTGTTTTACCTAATGTATTTCACATATATATATATATATATATATATATATATATATATATATATATATATATATATATATATATATAATATATATATATATATATATATATATATATATATATAAAAATATATATATATATATCTCACACACACTCAGCTGATGCATCTACTCTTCAGTTATTGATCAAGTGCAGATGCGCTATTATTGTGAATATTGACAATGTCTGACAGTAGAGCACATCAATAATCAGCTTGGTCACACATGGGAATAATTAGCTTGCAAATCTCCAAAATGTGTTACATATCAAGAAAATGAGCCATTTGCCTGAATGTATTATTCAATGGAATAAATGTTTATTTCAAAGCACATTGAATATTTATAGGTGATAGACTGCAGCTTGCGTGATCTTTCAATGTCCATTTTTTTTTTGTCAAAGTACAAATGATTTTACTTCTGGGTTCAGTGAGTCATGGTTCAGAACAGCAAGACATAATCGTAAAAATATTTAGCAGGAGCCAGAAGCATAAGGCAGTTAATGCAATATTTAGCTTCCCTCTTAGACCTAAATATAACAGTTGATTCTGGTTTACACTCAACAGGACAAATTATGCAGATGGCAGCATGAAAGATTTGCTCTTTTTATTGCTAGAAAGCATGAACCTAAGATGTCAGAAGTTAAACAAGTGTAAAAGGTCATATCTTTTTAATGCTGCAGGAATAAAGAGATTAGAAATTTGAGGATTCTCTAAGTAATTATAGATACCCTTAATGGTAAACAGATATGTTGTAATATCAGATATGAGCAAATACTAAGTAAGCCTCAAAATAATTTTAATCAGTCTATCAGTAAAAGAATGTATGATTTGAATTATTTTTAATATGGAAGGCAATTTTTATATATAAAAACAGACATAAATTAGCTGTTTTTATTCAGCAGTGTGCCCTGGAACAAAATGAGTAGGCTGTTAAAACACAGATTTATTGGAGGTCTAAAATCTATATACTTTAATTACAACGTATGTTAGCTTTTGAGCATAGGCATAAGAAGATAAGAGCTGATCAGTTTCTGGGGGTGGTCTGATAAATGTCCTACAGAATATAATGAGAATAAAACATAATAATATTTCAAATTGTGTAAAAACGTAGTTTGCTTCTGGTGTGTTTCTGGAACATGAGATTTTGTTTCATAGAGTTAAACCTCAAAAAGATGTAATTTTAATGAATAAACAATCTGATATCTCATGGCTCACAAATGTAACACAATAGAAGACCAACCGTATCAAATAACTCTGCAACAAAGTGTAGTTTGTTTTACATCAAAAACTGGGGTTGATTTAGGCAGGCCATACACGGTGCAAATGGTTGCAGGAAAGAAATTTGCACTATTCCCCCATCAACAAAGACAGGGGAATCCCTCCTGCCGAGCAATTGTCTTCTCCCAGAAAGGGGGTGGGGGTGGCCCCCCAGGAGAAGACTGTGATTATTGCTAGCAGCTATAGTATTCACTAGCGATAATTGCAAGAAAATATGGCAGTCTGGCTGTACCCAAGTTGATCGGTTGGTACATTCAGCCTGCCCAATAATGATTTGAATGTCTACGGTCGGCCTTACTAAAACAGGAGAGTGAAAAATCCAGTTCAGCTGTGCATGGTGGCCAATCAGCTTCTATTTACAGCTTGTTCATTTAAGCTTTGAAAAAAATTAACTGGAAGCAGATTGGTTTCTATGCAGAGCTGCACCAGATTTTGCACTCTCCAGTTTTAGTAAATCAACCCCATGAAACACACTAGAGCAGTAATGGCAAACCTTGGCACCCCAGATGTTTTGAATCTACATTTCCCATGATGCTCATGCACTCTGCAGTGTAGTTGAGCATCATGGGAAATGTAGTTCCAAAACATCTGGGGTGCCAAGGTTCACAATCACTGCACTAGAGCATGTATATAATTAATACTGTAAAGTGCATTTCCTCCAGGTGTGTGCATTTATCCTCGCAATGTAAAGGTGGTACACATTAAAATCTAATTGTACAGTCTCCATACAATCTTTTTTAAACTTACCACATTTTACAATCTGACTGTACAATGTCAATAAAATCCAACAACTATGTAGTACAAGACCCTGCCTGGACACTGTACATAGTTTTTAGGTCTGCCAAAAACTATGTATTGCAATGACCTTCCTAAACAAATAATTCAATTTATATCTAATAAGAAAGGCGGTTGAAAAATGTATGGGCGATTCTACAATCAGGTTTTAAGGTGCACAGCCACAGTTCATCTTTCCTAAAACAAATAATAAATGTACATCTTTTTTTCAGAAAAAAAGTGCAATGTGAATAAACTACGAGAGTGCTGATTAGTGCTCTCACTATTTATTGCTACTACAAGTTTGTCTGCCACGGTGGATAAAGAGACTTGTAGTTTACTCATTCACAGATTCCTTTGAATGAATGAGGTGGCTGTGCGAGCTAACCCTGCATAGCTGCACCGATTTCAAAATGTGACAGCAGGTGCAGGGAGAAGAATACCCACCTGCTGTCACATGGGGGTGAGGGGGAGGATGCTGCATAGTAGCATGTAACATGTTACTAAAGGTGAACTTATCATTATTATTATACAGGATTTATAAACCATCGACCGTTTACACAGCACTTTACAACATAATCCTTTAAGCACAATCTACAACGTGTCCTTCGTCAGTTCAGATATATAAGAGTAAGGTCAAATATATGTAAAAGTAAGGACATTGCTCTCCAATTAACTGCATATACAATTTTAAAGTGTTGCTAAACCCACAACAGTAAAATCAGTCTGTATATGCAGTAAAGCATGCTTGTTATACTCACTGTGAAACCTAAGGGGTTAATCCTCTGCAAAAAGGATGTTTGATCCTGTCTTTTCTGATCCTCCCTTTCTTTCACTGTCCCCAGCCCATCTGCTGATAGAATGGAGCCTTGGGGGTACTCTGCACATGCTCAGTTTGGTGTCTATTACTAGAGAGTTTTTTTTCTTTTCTTTTGAGGGTGCATGTGATCGACACAGGGCCAATCAGAACTGTCCAGACAGAGGGCTGGGGATATTGCAGCCTTATAAGACAGGCAGAGTACAATAAAAACTCCTCCTACAATCTTTAACCAGACATTGATAGAAGTCACAAGACTGCTATATACTGCTGATGAGAAAAGGTATTTAGCAGTTTATATTTACTAAAATAATTGCATTTCTATATTCTGTGTACTGTGGGAGACAAGATATAATGGATGTAAGCTCCTGGGTTTAGTAACACTGTAAGTATTAATTTTTTAAATGATGTAATTTACCTTTAATTAATATATGTCTGTATGAGGGCTCATTTACACCGGCCTCCACACTATAATATGTACATAGTTCTGCTGAAAACATGCCTTAAAAAATATGATAGTTATAGTGACAAGTATGCTGTAATACTGCATATATGCAAGTAAAAATCACACTTATGCATTTAGAAAACCTATACACTTTATTATTAACCCAACACTTGTTTTTATGTAGCAGCAAGCTGCAACCACTAACAACAATACTATACCACCTAAGGGTTGGAAACATATTCCTTGTATCTCAAATGCAATTACAAAAGGGTGTGTATCTAATGAAATACATGAAACCTATAGCGAAAAATAGAGAACCAGTATATTGTTCTAACACTGATGTTTTTATTTTTGTTATATCTTGTTCAGTCTTGGCTCAGACTGACAGAAATGCTTCCAACACTTCACAGGAAACAGATGCAAACTGAATTCTGTCATGGACATTTACAGCTAGCTCCAGCATTGTACATATCTAAATGCCTATACCAAGTGTCCTTTTCAAATTCTTTTTTTTTTTTCTTCTTTTTTTTTTTTTTATTGCATTTGCACTTTCTTTGTGGATTTTTTTATTTTTTTTTGTTCATTCCCCCATTGCCTTCCTATTGTTATTCACCTTGTTTATTGCTTCAAGCATCTCTGACACACTGGACATCATCTGAAACTACAAACGACAGGATGCAATAAGCTTGAGAATAGCAGTAATCTGAGGAAGGTTCTTCATTCACTCTTGCTCCTAACTCTCTGTCTTCTTATCCTACATAGAAAATAAAAAAATCAATACCACCTCACAGGGCTTGATAAAAGCGCTGGACGACTACAGCAGGCATGCAGCATATAGTAAATTAAAGTGATCAAAATTTTCCAGTCGACTCTAGCCTATAGCCTACATAAACTAACAACCCTGTCTGCCCACTCGCTGTCACCCCACAATCTTTTTTTAGCCATGTCTTTTATTATCGTGCAAACAATATGTGAATGCATGTGAGCTTCTACTTGGATTTTAGGCATAGAAACAGGTATTTGGAGAGATGGTTCGATTACCGGGTCCTGTGTTTATGCCACAACCAAAGTGTTGAAACAAAAGCAGTATATTTTAAATGCAATGCTCTCGTAAAATAACATTATACTGCTTTTTATCCAATTTTCTAAGTCTGCTTACACTGGCATGAAGTAAAATGGAAAGGTTTTCGCTGATGTAAAAACAAGACCGCTCTGTTGTTTCCTTAAGACCTTTCAATCTTGGTTTGACTTCAATGTTTGCAGTGATATTCATTTTGTAGAATACAGACCCTGCATGCACTTGCCAATCGTGTGGCACATTTGTTGCAAAAATCTGCAATGGGAGCGACAAGCATAAGAAGAGTTTTTACCATAACATTATGTCTTTGAGGTTCATATAATCAAAATGAAATCAGAGGGATTTAATATTTCACTGCTTACTTTCGTTCTCCCTCTAATATTTTTAATGTACAAACAAAATGGAAAGAATAATAGTTGTTCTATTGTTGGCTAGTTTTTAGTAGGATTGGTTCATAAGTGAATATATGCCTCAACAAAATAATACATGTCTAAGCTACATTACAAGAAATGACCAAGCTGCCTAAATAGCATATAAGACCATCCAAAGTCTATCTATCAAAAAAAAGTATTTAATTTGTATTTGCATTTTACCCTACTGCAACTCAAAATGTTGTCCAGTATGCACAGCAATGGGAAACCTCACCAAGCAAGGTCGTAAGTACTGGAGTTGGCAGTGATCATTGGTCATCAACTCAAGAGTCAAGTCATCGGTTTTGAGGGCCTTTTGGGTGTAAAGGCTAGCCTGGAGGGGTTGTGATTGCAGGTTATCAGTTTGATGATGAAGAGGGAATTGGGATATCAGTCAAATAGAGGGGAGTTTGTTGTTTACAGGTCATCAGTCCTGCAAAAAATGTGAATATCAATAATGTAGGGAGTCCTTGTTATCAGTCCATAGTATAAGCTATTATCATCACTCCTGAAAAAAGCCATGGGTCACAAGTCTAGGAAGAGCTATGGGTAGTCACAGGTCATATGTACAAAGGATTGGCACAATGTGTGCATTACATTTCTCCGTTCGGGGGTCCTGAGCTTAGTTCCCAGCATGGATACTATCCACATGGAGTGTGCACATTCTCCCAATGTTAAGCTGCCCATAGATAAAATTATTTTTTTCCGATCAGTCAGTGGGTGGTTAGAGTAGTCCTCCCCACTGGGACATTGTATTCTGACAGTGGGACTCATTCGCTGACAGAATGCATTGATCAGAAGCTGCAGCTGGCTTATCAAGAAAAATGTTCCATCAAGACCATTCGACAGAAGTCGATTGTTAGATCAACTTCTGTCGAGTGGGAGCGGCCACACATGAATCGAAATTTGGCAGGTTCCTACTGAACCAGCTGAATTTTGATCCATCTATGGCCAGCTTTAGTGTGGGTTTAATTAGAGTGCTCCAGTTTCTATTTACAGTTCATCATTGTACTGGTAGATAATTAACTTTCAACTTTCAGTTGGCTCTGTATTATACGTTAGGATGACTTTAAATATTGGTAAAAGATCCTGTTAAAAAGGAATGTTTGTTAATTTCTGTCCTATCATTGCAGTTCTCATGTTTCTTTGTGCATATTTAACAACATGAGTGCTCGACATGCATTATTGCATGCATTCAAGGAAGGACTGATAAATAGCCAGCACGGGTCACAGCCTAGGATGGAAGGTAATCACCAGATATCATGTTGTTAACAGTGACACAACTGTTAACAGAGTGGGGAAATAATTTGCCCATATTTTCTGTTTGTCATTTTAAGGTGAAAATTACATGGTCTAGGCCAGTGATGGTGAACCTTGGTGCCCCAGATGTTTTGGAACTACATTTCCCATGATGCTCCACTACACTGCATAGTGCATTAGCATCATGGGAAATGTAGTTCCAAAACATCTGGGGTGCCAAGGTTCACCATAACTGATCTACGCAATCTGTCTCTTTTAGCCTTTCATAGCTAAACCCAAATATACCTTGACTATGACATCTGATCTCCCTAGTGTGATACTATGTCTTGATAGTGTATGATAGTGTACTGGAGTGGGAGGGAGGTGATTCAACATATCGGGGAAGGGGGGGGGGGGGGGGGTGTCAGGCAGTATAAAAAAGGGCCCTGTTTACATTTACCTGAGTTTGGGGATTTTCAAAGTGAAGGAGAGTTATTTAGAAAAGGGAATGTCCATAGTTCAGATGTAATAAAAAGAGAAAAATACTGCACTTGGAAAAGGGGTAAAATGGAGAGGTGCCAGCACTAAGAGTCTAGATAATAAAAACTCAAATCAGATAATGTAAAAGTAGTGCACCGCTAACAAGTAATAAGCAAAACTGAAACAATTGATCATAAGATAGTGAAAAACAAATACGAATAAATATGAATTTAACATAAACAAAGTGCATAAAAGTCAATGAGTAGGATTCCACAAACATCCGAGTTCTCAGAGAAAATACTCTCCTCAGTGACCTTTAGTGAAAAGTAAGCAGGTGTGGAAGATTGAGGAACTGGACCCAGAAAAACAGCAGTATGGATAGCTTGCTCCCTGAGCCAGACAGCATACACAGAGGCTTACCGGACCAAGGTGACCACTAGATGATAGGTGGTCAATATGCACATGGGGATATTAAGGTCTCCCTCCGAACTGTCCGGATGATCCCAGTATTGCTCAAACATAAGTAAATAATAAAAGGGGTGAAGTACAGTAATAAAAAGTTTCCATGAACCTGAAAGATGTGCACTTACAGAGTTGCTGCAATGATACAAACATCTGACAGGCAACAAGAGATGTGCGGTCTTCCTGCTGGCTCCACTCCAAACCATCATCATCCAACCAATCAGGAAGAAGCTGCGTGATGACGTCACGTCTAACCTAACCAATATGACAGTCTAACTGTATTTAACCCTACTGTGTATAGTGTTAGGTCTAGCACATATGCATTAATTATTAGGAAGTCCAGGACACCTTTGCCAAAAGATAGCAAACGATCCTTTCAAATGTCCCTTATGTTTGCAATTCCCCAAATTTGTTTGCTGCTAGATATGTACTTAGATATGAGTATGTAATGCATTGTAGCCATATTTGTGTCTATACATTTTTTGCAAATATGCTATTCTGTTAAATTGCAGACTTTAAAGTGGTTCTAAAGGCTTGAGGATTTACTTAATGCATTCTCTTCATTAAGGTAAAGAAAACCTTCTTAACAGGTTCTCGCCCAGTCCCTTAAATATTTACCTGAGCTTGATCTTGATCTTGGTGTCAAGAATGATTGTCAAATTTTCAGAAATGATTCATGCTGATATCAGAGGAATGTAGCAACAGTCAGAAATGACATGTAGTGCTCTTAATTGAGACACGTACACACTATAGAAGGATATGCTTTGTTCATATTTCGTGGCTGAGGTTTAAAACCACTTTGATTTATCAAACGTTTATTTTGGCACTCCATTGCCTTTTTAACCCCTACTGAGTGGATTTTTTATGCACAATCTCAGAAGCAGCTATTGATATATAAATTGAAAAAGTCCCCCCCCCCCCATTTCTCAGACAGATTATGAGAATGGCTGATAATATTAGACAACTTGCAGCAGAAGGAGAAGTAATGATATTAAATGTCTGTTTCCAGTCTCAGGCCTTACTCAAGTTAGTATTACTTCTTATTATTTTATATTGGTATGTACATTACCCCTTTAATTTAAGAAATCAGTGCCTGCTGTTCATGTCGTTGCCTCTCCTTTCCCTCTGCTCCCCTGTGATGGGTGGTTTAGTTTGGGGTCTCTACACCTGCCTTGCTAGTGCTTTCCTACAATAGTCTACAATATGTATGACATGTCATCAGTACTAATTAAGTTCATTGTAACATAAAGAGCCAAATTTGGGGGGGGGGGGGGGGCCTCAGCCCATTAAAAAATGTAATCTAAATGTTGTATTGCACATTTGTGAAATAATACTTACCTGTTCATACCTAATATGACAGATAACTTCTGTTCATCTCAACACAGCCAACTGTGAAATGTGTCAAAGTTGGCAACCCCCTGATCTGATGATTTTTAACAAGTCAAACCCATGCATATGGTTTTGAATTTATATGTATATTCATTGGTTTATCGTGTATAATAATATATTTTTATAGGTAGAAGATTACCATCAAATGTAGACTACTGGTTTAATGTTGTGAACAATTGTTTACCTACAACTCTGTGTTGGAAAAACATTATTCATTTGTATTGATGTCCATGGGGATTTTGTGCTCGTCATGCAATTTATAGTCTGTTTTATAAAAAATAAAGAATTAACTTTTTAACTTTGGGTTATTGCTTGAAGTTCTGTTGGTACACTGAAAGTCCCCAAATAGACACATAAAATTATAATTTTTTGAGAAGATGCTGCCTTTAGTGCCGTGGTGCCTGGGTTCTTCACGAGCCCTACCTTAAAGTACATGTTAGATAATGTCGCTGTAGATCTGAGGGGGACAAGGAAATTAAAAAACAGCATTTTTGCTTGCACATGATTGGATGATAGATATCAGCAGAGCTTCCCCTCATTTTAGAGCTTCCCCTCAGATCTACAGTGACTCGGGAGCAGATCTCGGGGGGGAGCAATGGGGCAATTGCCCCACAAAAATATTACCGACCCCTGAGTCTGTCTCACATCAGTATAATGATCAGCAGCACCAAGAAAGGTACCCTGTTGTCACTGGCCTGGCCTCTACTGCCCACTGCACTGGTTGCTAGCGCCTGTGGCGCCTGGTGCCTAGCAGGTTTCTGCATTACATCAGAGGGGGGCGGGATCACCCATACGTCACTGGGGAACCCCATGGCTTCCTTCACCAGCGTCAGAGGGGGCAGGGTCAGGTGACGGGTGGCCCCGCCCTCCTAATATAAGAAACGTCAGCGCTGGGATCCCCACAGTGTCTCTGCAGTGGAGACAGAAGACGGATGCATGTATGGACAGCGCTGGACTGAGAGATCCCCCGTTGCTGGATCAGATCAGCCATGGCTGGACCCCAGAGAGATGATCATCCGTCGCTGGATAGCAAGAGTGGATTAGCACCGCTGGAATCTTTTTTTTATTTTTTTTATTTTTAATAAAGGAATTTTTCAAAAGTGTGTTTGTCTTATTTAACCATTTTTACACTTTCTTTGTGAAATGGTAGGGGTACTTTTGTACCCCCTTACCATTTCAAACAGGGGGGGGCCGGGATCTGGGGGACCCCTTGTTAAAGGGGGCTTCCAGATTCTGATAAGCCCCCGCCTGCAGACCCCCACAACCACCGGCCAGGGTTGTGGGGATGAGGCCCTTGTCCCCATCAACATGGGGACATGGTGCTTTGAGGGGTCACAGACCCCCAAAGCATCCTCCCAATGTTGAGGGCATGTGGCCTGGTACGGTTCAGGATGGGGGGCCACTCTCTTGTCCCCCCTCTTTTCCTGCGGCCTGCCAGGTTGCGTGCTCGGATAAAGGGTCTGGTATGGATATTTAGGGGGACCCCCACGTCAATTTTTTTTTTAATTTTACACGGGGTTCCCCTTAATATCCATACCAGACCTGAAGGCCTGGTAATTGAATTTAGGGGAACCCCCATGCTTTTTTTTTTTTTTTTTTTTATCAATGAATGCATTGTCGGCTAATACAGAGAACACTCATTGAGTGTTCCCTGTATTACGGGAGCCGACAATGGAAAGTGATTTGAAAAGACTTTTTTTCCTTGCGAAATGACAATTTGTGCAGGGACAGTTCTAAGCACGGGAAACATGCGTCCCTTCACAGGCATACTATAGACCCCCCCCCCCAGGTACGAAATGTAAAGGAATATTACACTTTTATTGTTTCACTTTAATCATTATTAAAATCACTGCTCCTGAGTTTTTTTTGCATTGATCCATGTCCCCTGGGGCAGGACCCAGGTCCCCAAACACTTTTTAGGACAGTAACTTGCATATTAGCCTTCAAAATTAGCACTTTAGATTGTGAACGTTCGAGTCCCATAGACTTTAATAGGGTTCTAAAGTTCACACAAAGTTTAGGTCTGTTCACAGGTTCTGGTGCGAACCAAAAAGGGGGGTGTTTGGCTCATCCTTACTTACAACGAATGGTGGCGGCAGCACCCGATAGCTGATCTGAAAATCGGCTGGGGTGCCGAAATTGCGGGCTCCCTGGACAGGTAAGTGTCCATATATTAAAAGTCAGCAGCTATAGGATTTGTAGCTGCTGACTTGAAAATTCCCCAGCGGAACGCCTCTTTAAGCCAATTATAATGCAGGATATTGATTTAAATGTGGACCTGCAGAATGATACGTTAAATACAGTTCTGTAAGCAATACCTTATTTTCTGGCAGTGCCCCTCCCGAGACTAGACTCTGTATACGCCCCCTGCAATGACTGCACTTTCAAGTGCACTTGTGGTGTACAGTGGATTTGCCTTTAGTGAATCAACCCCAATGTCTGAATCAAAGCTATAAACCTAATAATATGTTTTTAGAGTCTGGAATTGACCAAAACATAAAAAAAACATAAAACTGTAAACAGGTGGGTAATGTCTCAAGAATTATGAGACAACAATCCTAAACAGTGCACCTCTGTGCCGTTCAACATTTTAAGTTAAAACTTATTTTGTTTTTTTGTTCTTCTATATTTAAAAAAAATATATATATTTTGGACAACAGACCCATCTGCAAATATACTGTACTTTATCATGAATTGTATCATCCAATGCATAGTATACACTTTCTCCCCTTTTCCTTTTACAAGATCTGACTTTGCATTGAAGGCTTTGTTTTGTTCCATCACCCATTTATGATCTTCATCAGAATTATTGATCCATTTCAGATCATTTATATCCTTAATTATTTAGCAAGGACCATTGCTTTATCTCTGTTCTGATGGGAAAAAGCAACCCTGTGGTTAACTGCATCCCCTAACAATGACATTGAGAGATGTGCTAGTTTAAAGCCCAGGATCACCTTGTGACCTTATACAAGTCACTTTGTCACCCAAATAGATTTTAATCTATATTCAATAGCCCAAGTCTTTCTCACTTTTTCTGAACTTCTGTTATTATTGCAAATGCGTTAGAATTCAGTTGCTGGTGCCAATCACAAACTAGCCATTCTCAATCATCTGGCTACGTATTTGAAATAAGGAAGAGGTTTTGAATGTCTGTTGTCATGGGCTGCTTCTCACTATATTACAAAGCAGAAAGTAATTAGATAGCTTTCTTCCTGGTCCTTTATTTGTCCCGCTCATCTCTATTACGCACTCAGCATAATGTCTCTGCTTGGATTTGACCTTGACTTGTGCTCTGTCTTGAACCTGGACTTGTGAACCTAGACTCTTGGGTTCATATGGGGATTATTTCCTGGACTAAAGGGAACAGGCAAATTATCATCCAGTGGGTTTAACTTCTTGCCTTTTTTCAGGCTCTTGTCCTGTTGTAAATGGTTGGTTACACGCCAAGCTGAAAAAACTAAAGCATAAAAACTGGGCTCTAGTTCCTGTAGTTCAAGTTCCGGTCAGACACAAGAGCAGCGGCTGCAGGGCAGGACGTTTTACTGAAAGTGGGACAGAAGTAAATGATATGTCAATCAGATGCAGGTACTGGGGTACTGCTGGATGTTAAGTAATATGTAAGAGGGCACTTTATTAGTTTAATACATTTATTTTTTTAAACTATTTTACCCTATGGGACCTGCTTTGTTTTCCTTATATGATGCATATGCAGGAGAACTTGTGAATAATTCCAAGGGTGTATTGGTGCTGGTGCATGTGAAATTGGGAGGATTTAACTCTTTATGTGCCATTTGATCATTTCTTATATAGCAGCCAAATCCATCTGTTAAGAATCTTGTGTAAGCACCGTGGGAAGCATCAATTGTTGAGTGTTTCTTCCTACTCGCCAACCACCACAAAGAGCCGAGTTGTTGAGTATATTACTACAAGTACAACAACACTTGTGTTTATGAACATATGTGGGCATTAGTAGTGGGTGACACATGTTTGGTTGGCACATTTTGATTATACTACTTTCGCTATAAATATGTATTTTTTTATTTTTTATGAAATAGCACGTATACAGTATATTAATAACCTATGTATAGATGCATGTATATTTATGAGTTTATTTGGAATTGCTTGTATAACACATTGTAGGGCATGCAGGTGTCTTAACACAAGTGGGTTATGCAGTTGTTTTTATATATAATTGTTAAAGTTCATTTTAGCCAAACCATTTTAGTTTTTAGTAGAGTGTGGTATGTTTTTTGGCAGTGGAAGTGGTCTTCTGCTATTTTAAACTGGTGAAAATAATTATTTTGGCAGGCAGTAGGCTTAAAACCGTTATCCACCTTGGTATTGCTGTTTCTGTCCCCATTTGGGAAGTTTCTTCTCACTTCCTGTCTATTTGACAGGTATCAGACAGAACAGGAAGCAAAGGAAAACTCCCAACACACTAAGAAAAAAATATATATTACAGTGAGGAAAGCTTTGAACCCTGGGCCAAGATTTTGTTCTGTGTACCCATTAGGAAGATTAAAGCCTATTTCCTGGCCAGTTTACTAGTGCCAGACAGAACGTTAAGAAAAGACTCCTCTATGGGAACACAAACACCCTTTAAAATCTGTAAGAAAGAAACTTCCTCAGGGACACAAATAGCATTTAACACCTGACAGAAGATCTAACCCTTCCCTAAAACTACCAGAAACAGGCAGGTAATACTTACTTTATCTGCAAAAAAAAGTGTTCCAACCTACACCAAATCTATAGGCTATCTGCAAATAATCCTCCCAACACCGAGGGACTCAAATCAAAACATCATTATTTGTAGCATTCAACCCTTTGTCTACATTGTAAATCATAGTACAGTTGTGCTCAAAAATTTGCATACCCTGGCAGAAATTCTGAAATGTTGTAATTGAAATTGAAAATATGACTGATCATGCCAAAAAAATTTTTATTTTTTTAAGAATAGTGATCATATGAAAACCATTTATTATCACATAGTTGTTTGGCCCTTTTTTAAAATATAATGATAATAGAAATAACCCAAAATGGCCCTGATTAAGAGTTTACATACCCTGGAAATGTTTGACCCTGGTACACACACACGTTAACATAGCAATTAAAGGTAATTTCCCACATCTGTGGCTTTTTAAATTGAAATTATTTATTAAGAAGTAGAAAATTCAGGCATCTCTTGATACCAAGCCAAGGTCAAGTAGGCCAAGAAAGATTGCAGCCATAACTACCAGAAGAATTGTATCGGGATACAAATAAAAACCCACAGGTAACCTCAGGAAAAAATATTTCCTCTGGAAAGAGAAGGTATGGTTGTTTCAAGGAGCATAATACGATGGTACTTGAACAAAAATTA
The DNA here is from genome assembly GCF_037356315.1 of Lithobates pipiens. Taxonomy (NCBI): domain Eukaryota; kingdom Metazoa; phylum Chordata; class Amphibia; order Anura; family Ranidae; genus Lithobates; species Lithobates pipiens. The sequence goes on along the minus strand of NW_027507764.1, from coordinate 377,454,279 downwards.
GCTGCATGGTCCAGTTGCCAGGAAAGAAGCCTTTAATGCACCAATGCCACAAAAAAAAGCCCAGATACAAATATGCCCGACAACACCTTGACACGCCTCCCAGCTTCTGCCACACTGTAATCTGGAGTGACAATGCCAAAATAGAGCTTTATGATCAGAACCATAAGTGATATATTTGGAGAGGGGTCAACAAGACCTATAGTGACTAGACATGTGCACACTGAAATATTTAGTTTCAGAATTTTCGTTTTCGTCTGAAAAATACATTTATTTAGTTACTCCCGAAATTCGTTTTTATTTATTTAGTTTTTCGTTAAAAATTCATCGAAAATCCAAATGAATTACGGTCGAATCTGTCATTGAAGGCTTATGGTGTCTGTCGAATGTTCAAAGAAGATTTGACGGAGCAGCTAAACTGTATGACTCCATATAGTTTAGCTGCTCCATCAAATCTTCTTAGAACTTTCAACAGACACCAGAAGCCAAAGATTTGACGTTTGTATGTTTTTCGCTGCTTTGTCGAATCTTTGTGATTCATGTTGAATGTATATAGTTCAAACAGAAAATGGACTGGTGATAGTGATCACTGATCAGACAGGTAACAAGAAGATAGGGTATATAGAATCTCAATCTATAATATAGAATCTATATAATAATAATAAATCCCCCCCCTCCACAACATGGGCAGCCTCTGAGGCTATCACAACACTAGTATCACTATCAGGTTCACAACACTAACACAATAGCAGCAGATTATTATGAAAAAGTTAAGTTGAACTGTAGCTTGCTTCACTATTGTTCTGCTGCTGTGCTTATGCTTAATTGCTAAATAATTTAGGTTCTCTGACAAACGGGCCAGCTAAGATTGACTGTCTTCTGAAATGATTCAGTGTGTGTCTCTCTCTGCTAGCAATCGTAAGTAAGTTGGCTGTACATGTGTACTTAGTTCTATCTATTTTACTGCTCCTCCTCTTTGGTTACAATCGACCAATAACATTGATCATCATCATTATGTTTATTTTACTTCCCCCACCCAATTCCAGCAGCAATCTTTTCTCTCTCTGTCAAATCTTTTCTCTCTCTGTCGAATCTTTTCTCTCTATGAAGAATAATCCTGGACTAATAGAGTTAAGGTTAGGCACATTCGACCACAGGTTAGATAGACACAGATTGTTATTTTCAGTGTCATGTCGAATCTCCTATCTATATCGAACTGTTGTCACAATGAAAACGAAAATAAAGCATTTATTTATGTTGGATCTTTTGTTTTTCGGATTCTGCACTTTCGTTATCGTTTGTTAAAACAATAACGAAAATACCTGAAGTTCAGACGAAAATGCATTCGGATGAAAACGAATGCACATGTCTAATAGTGACATGAATACCAAACTCACTGTCAATCATTGTGGTGGCTCACTGATGTTTTAGGGATGTGTGAGCTCTAAAGGCATGGGGAATTTTGTGAAAATTGATGGCAAGATGAATGCAGCATATTATCAGAAAATACTGGCAGATAATTTGCATTCTTCTGCATGAAAGCTACGCATGGGATGCTCTTGGACTTTTCAGCACAACGATGACCCTAAGCACAAGGCCATGTTGTTTCTCCAGTGGCTACAGCAGAAAGATATGAAGGTACTGGAGTGTCCATCACAGTCTCTGGCCCTAATCACTAAAAATCACTGTGGGAAGATCTCAAACGTGTGGTTCATGCAAGATGACCAAAGACTTTGCATGACCTGAAGGCATTTTGCCAAGACGAATGGGCAACTATACGACCTGCAAGAATTTGGGGCCTCTTAAAACACTATTACAAAAGACTGCATGCTGTCATTGATAAAGGGGGCAATACACACTATTAAGAACTAAGGGTTTGCAGACTTTTGAACAGGGCTCATTTCAATTGTTTACTTGTTGCCATATTTTGCTTTATAATTGTGCCATTCAGTAATGACCTACAGTTGAATATGAATCCCATAAGAAAAAAAAGAAATGCGTTTTGCCTGCTCACTCATGCTTTCGTTAAAAATGGTACATACTGTATACTATTTTACCAATTCTTCAAGAATATGCAAACTTTTGAGCACAACTGTATGCGTGGGCTACATGAATTCTACAATCCCAGACCACAATCAAGATTCCGTAGATGAAGACAGCATTATACAATACCTCCATATGGTGTCTTCTTCCATAATACAGCCCTGATGCCTGCTAGCCTGTGCTAACCTGTGCTTAAAAAAATACGGACAGCTTCTGCTGATATGACTTATTTAAATGTTGGGTTTTCCGTCTTACCAGCACCACTCCTTTGGCTATAGATATACTAAAATAGTTGTATAACAGGATGGTGAATTTTGTTTTTTGCCATCCAGCTACAGCTTTTAACCTAGCAAGAGCTATTTAAGTATGGACATATAACCAAACTTCTGCTTTATCATTTTGGCTATGAGAAGTTGTGACAATTTATATCTACCAGTGACTCCTAAGCACATCTGCATTTGGCCACATAAAATACTTGCCTAATGTGCTGTACAATTCTTCCAAACAATGTCAGCGACACTGTAAACATTTTTTGTATGTGTCATTGATTTACTTTATGTTCCAGTGACTTAAATACAGCAGCACCACCCGAATCTGATTTATTACAATTTGCACAAAACTATTTGTTTAGTGACAACTGTTATTTATACAGCAGTAATAAGCCTGAATTGATCAGTAAAAGTAGCATTGCAATACATTTACAAGCCACAGCAATGTTTACTCTTAATAAAATAAAGCTAAAGCCATCAGCTTCACAAGTATAGCAGCCTCTGTGTACAGTGTAGGAAAATTTAGTTGGGCTCCTCTGTAGGCAGAGGAGGCAGGGTTAACTTGTTTAGCGTTAGCTGGCAAAGGTCCAAGAGCTGAGTCTCTGTTATATTCATCTGGCTTCTGGAACTGCTGGAGGGTTCTAGAATATAGAAGGTCAGAGGAGCAGAGATTAGGCCTTACTTATGGAGTCTCCTCCTATCCCTGTGTGGGGACAGCCCAAAAGATGGAGAGATGAACCATATATATTCTGGAGCCTAGCCAGTTGTGGAGCAGAGTCCAGGGTCCAGTTGCTTGGAGGGGACCTCTGTGCGGGGGGGGGGGTGGCTCTACCCCTGGGAAGAAGGAAGGAGCCAAAAGGAGGAGGTCTGTGTAGAAGTCACTTGAGATTCAGGATTTACCTAAGGGACTGAGTGAGTAACTTTGACCACTACACCTCAGAGCCTCAAAGAGGAGAAGCAGTCAGGTGCAATACCCAGCTTGCTTACTACCAAGGGACAGCTTAGAGCCTCCTAAAGCCAGTACAGCTACCCTACACCTCTTGTTTGGGGAATCTAAGGAGCAGCCAGGTTCATCTGTATTTTCTACTGAGAGAGAGTTCATCTTCATTCAGTTATTGTAGTATTTTTGTGATCAGTTCAGCTGATCCTTTATCTCACGGTAGGATAGAATAGTGACCGTTAGCAGCCAGAAAGTAGCAAGTGCTCATTCAAGTTACAGTTCTGGGAATCCCATTATCTTTCCTTCCCTATCCAAATTCCCCTAATAAATTAAAAACAAACCACCCTGAACTGGTTCTTGACTACTGAGTGAAGGCAGGAAAATTCCTGTTGCCTGACTGTGCATGTGAGGCCTTTACAGGGCTAGCGCTACACAAGTATAGATTGTGATCCTCTTTCCAGTGCCATGCTGCATTTTCTTAAAAGCCTAATAAAATGTCGTCATCATCTAGGGCAGCCTTTTTCAGGTTTCTTTAGGGGTGCCTTGGCAAAATGCCTAAACATTGTATACAAGCCCTTGGGTGGATCAAGCCTGCCTTTAAGTCACACAAAGCCACAAGTTTTCATTGTGTACTACTACAAGCTGCTAGTCCGTGGTGTCCTCACAGCCAATTATGTCATCAGCTGATAAGAAGGATGTCGGGCGCCAGGCACAGCAACCTTGTTTGCCCTTCCCATCAGCACAGGGAGTCATATTAGCTGAGGGAGAGAAAGTGTGCAAAGGTGTATGTGACAGGCACACCCGGGACAGAGGGGACTGAATACTAGCCTCTTGCCTACCGACTATGGGCCCTGGAACTTGAGGGAGCTACAAGCATTTAGGAAGATATTCTGTTATGTAATGCAAAAGGACATTATTAAGGAGGCCATGCTGGTTACTGCCAGCATGGGACTCAGTGGACAGATGTATGTGAAAGGAATGCTGATTAATGAGATCTGGAAAGCTTTTGTCTTTCACCCAATAGTTTTGTTATGCTTATTAACACACCTTTGTCTCCTAGCAAATTATTGGGGGATGGGTTTATAATTATGTGCATTGTAAGTTGTGAGGAGACGGCAAGTCTACCCTGAAAGGTCATATCTCTGAGACACTTAGTCTGGGTAAATGATTAGATAGCTCATGTTAATAGCTAACTAGCTCATGTTAATTAGGTTTCTGGTTACAGTTTGTATTGTCAATCTGCTGTATATATTTGTGTGTCATCTCAAATAAATCAGTTCATGTTCAGCAACCAAATGAGTATTGCCTTGTTTGTTGTTATCAGGGTCGTAATATCTAATATCTATATTCAGACTGGGAGGAAGCGAAAGAAAGCAGTGGGATGTTTCATGCAGTCTGGACATCCAAGGTCTGGATAGCAGGAGAGGAGAGGTACAGATATCAGCCACCATGGAAGAGGAATTCGGAAGGAGGTTGCGAGAGATGCAGATAAAGCAGAAGACCAGTATCAGAGCAGGTTCTGCTAGGATGGTATGAATCTATCTACTGCAAACTCTGGAAGGAAACGCTAACCCGTGAGCATTCCACCAGGGAAAAATTCTCCCCTCCATCCAGAAAAGGTACTGGTCACAGTATGGATTTGCGATGCTGTTTTTAGGGGAGAAACTGCACAAGGAGCAGACAGCTGAATTAAGCAGGCTGGTCTGGGCAGAGATGCGGCTGCATGAGAGATACAGAGCCCTTCGGTGGTGTGTATCCCAAGCATGCCCTTGGATAGCTGATGACAGCACAATGGAAGACTTTGGCTATGGTGGCCTGGGACTGTTGTATGTGAAGCTGACAGGGGACCCTAACTTTAGAGGGTGATTTGGATGGAGTGGCGGTTGGACAAAATCATGGATTGCAGAGAAGAGATACTGAACATCTCGGAAGTGTACTGGGCACTGAAAGATACAGTGTTTCTGGCCATTCAGGAATGGGAGCTGTAGATCGCCTACAGATGGCTGCTAGACTATGCTCAGTGCCAGGGCAGGGCTCCCTTTGCCTGGGACTATCAAGAAATAAAAAAAACTATTGGGTGAAAGACCCAAGCTTTCCAGCTTTCCAGCAGACAGCTCTGAAATCCTGGCTGAAAAGTCAGCAAGGTGGCATAATAACAGTGTGCTTTTACAACATGCCCCCACAGCTATGGATGCGGAGGTCTTATGGTAGAAGCAGCAAGTGCTGACTGACCTTGACAAACCTATTTCTGCACAAGACGAGGTTGGATGGAGGAATGTTCCTGTCCAGCAGTCAGAGAATCGGCAGTGGAAAATCTGGAGATTGCCATCCCCAAAGCTGAAGTGCTGATAACAGGGCAGAGGTCTGCTAACCTCTGCCCAGCACCAATAGCATCTTTGAGTATTGCCTCGTTTGTTATCAGCGGTTGGAATATCTAATATCTATATTTAGACTGGGAGGAAGCGAAAGCACACAAGCGGAGTGTGGGACATTTCGTTACAGTGTATTTTCTATTTGGAAGAATAAAAACCTCAAACATTAGGGGCCCTACACATGTCGATCTTTTTGCTATACAGTAGGTGACCGCGATATTGTGTCAATCTCGCTGCTTTTATAGGCGAGATTGACACCCTGCGAGCCCCGTTGCGGGAGCCAGCGCCAAGCTGGCTCGCATCGGGAAAGGAAAAATGTTTCTTTTCCCGATAGGTGGCAAGCATCGCTGGCCGGGCTCACACTGGTGCGGGGATCCAAATTGGATTCCCGCCAATACCAGGCACTGTATTTGGTATGAATCCTAAGGGAGAACTCCACGCCAAATGTAAAAAAAAAACGGCATTGGGTTCCCCCTTCGGAGGCATACCAGGCCCTTAGGTCCGGTAGGGATTTTAAGGGGAATCCCCTACGCCGAAAAAAATGGCGTGGGGGTCCCCCCAAAATCCATACCAGACCCCTATCCAAGCACGCAGCACGGCAGGTCAGGAAAGGGGGTAGGGATGAGCGAGTGCCCCCCCCTCCTGAGCCGTACCAGGCCGCGTGCCCTCAACATGGGGGGTGGATGCTTTGGGGGAAGGGGGGGCGCCCTGCCACCCCCCACACCCCAAAGCACCTTGTCCCCATGTTGATGAGGACAAGGGCCTCTTCCCGACAACCCTGGCCGTTGGTTGTCAGGGTCTGCGGGCGGGGGGCTTATCGGAATCCAGGAGCCCCCTTTAAGAAGGGGGCCCCCAGATACCGGCCCCCCACCCTATGTGAATGAGTATTGGGGTACTATGTACCCCTACCCATTCAACTGGTGAAAAAAAAGTAAATAAAACACAACACACAAGGGTTAAAAATAGTTTATTGCACAGCTCCGGTGGTCTTCCATCTTGGGGGGTCTTCTCGCCACTGCCCGGGGGTCTTCCGACTTCGGGGGGTCTTGTCCCCCTCTACGGTTCTTCTTGCCGGGCCTCCGCTTTCTTCTTTTAGCTCTTTTACTAGCGGAGGCACGGTCTTCCGTCGCCACCGCCCCTTCTTCTGACTTCAGGGATCTTGTCCCCCTCTTCGGTTCTTCTTGCCGGGCCACCGCTTCTTCTTCCAGCTCTTTTACTAGCTGTGGCCCAGTCTTCTGCCGCCGCCTTCCGTTCTTCTTCTTCTGCTTCTTCCTTCTTGAGATGTTGACTCGACGCTCTCTCCGGCTGCAATGCCAGGGACGCGGCGTGCGGGCGACTTATATAGGGACAAGGGGCGGGGTCACCGGCTGATGTCACATGGTGACCCCGCCCCTTATGATGTCACAGTCCCAGCATCCTCCAGGACATCAACCGGTGACCCCGCCCCTTGTCCCTATATAAGTCGCCGCACGCAGCGTCCCTGGCATTGCGGCCGGAGAGAGCATCGAGTCAACATCTCAAGAAGGAAGAAGCAGAAGAAGAAGAAGAAGAACGGAAGGCGGTGGTGGCGGCAGAAGACCGGCCACCACAAGTAAAAGAGCTGGAAGAAGAAGTGGTGGCCAGGCAAGAAGAACCGAAGAGGGGTACAAGACCCCCGAAGTCGGAAGACCCCTGGGGGGCGGCGAGAAGACCCCAAGACGGAAGACCACGGAGCTGTGCAATAAACTATTTTTAACCCTTGTGTGTTGTGTTTTATTTACTTTTTTTTTCACCAGGTGAATGGGTAGGGGTACATGGTACCCCAATACTCATTCACATAGGGTGGGGCCGGTATCTGGGGACCCCCTTCTTAAAGGGGGCTCCCGGATTCCTATAAGCCCCCCGCCCGCAGACCCAACCAACGGCCAGGGTTGTCGGGAAGAGGCCCTTGTCCTCATCAACATGGGGACAAAGTGCTTTGGGGTGGGGGGATGGCAGGGCGCTCCTCTTCCTTTTTTTTGGTGTACGGGTTCCCCTTAAAAACCCTACCGGACCTAAGGGCCTGGTATGCCCCCGAAGGCATGCAGGTTTCATTAGTGAGGCGACATTATCGTTACTATAGGAAAATGACATTTTCCTATTGCAACCAGTGCGAGAACCAGCGCAACGGGATCGCGCTGGTTAGAGAAGCCTGACGCCGGGAACCACGTGACAGGATCACGCTGGAAACACAATATCGGCGGCACCTACTGTATGTAAAACTTATTTTTTATTTCAGAATGCGGTACCTCAAGATTGTGCATTATTTAACAGGGTGTCTTGACTAGAAAAAGTTTTAGAAACACTGATCTAGGTCTGATATGTAGCGGCCATAACCCTTTGCAGGATGGCCTTAACTTTTTGGTTACCTCCGCTTGGCTTGTTCTTCCACATCTAGGGGTTCTCAGGGATGATACCCAACAACTTTGGACGCTGACACCAATAAAGTCCTTTTGAAAGGTTTTATTTTGCAGGGGTAACATCCAACAACACAGTCTCGTATAGGAACAGAGGGCAAGGGTGAAGAACTCAGGCACCTTGAACTGCAGACATAACAAAGTCTTTAGTACCACCCAGAGAGTAGCCACTCGCAGCTGGGCACTTCAAGGCTGAACCAATCATTAGCCAGAGATTATGACAGTCAGCACTTTGACTGAAAGAGAACAGGAACCTTTTCCTCAGTACCTGGAATGTTCTCTGTCTCCTTGATAGTACTGGAAAAAGCGTGGATTCGTCAATGTCCTTCCCAACTCAGTAACCAGGCACTTCTTAGGATGCCAGCTGGTTGGCCCTCCTCCGAAGAGTCCTCCCCTAATTACCTTCCCGAGCTGTGGTGCCTCTCCAAGCCGAGAGCACACCCGGACACTTTGAATCCTCCCTCAGTTACTGTGCCTCGGACCAGCCAGTTCCAAGACTCGGGAACAGAAGCATCCCTACCCCAGACCAGGCGGGTCTATTGGGGCTAACCAACAGAAGCATGTTGCGGGGTGTCGAACACCCCGTGACTGGGACCCCTCACGGGGCTACCCCGGTCCAGGAAACAAGAACAGACCTCTCTGCCTCAACAAACTCCTACTGAACACGTGACTTCCACATCTTATGTACCTCTCCCCAGACTCCTTAGCGGGGCCCGGCACACCCACTGATTGGTTCCAAGGAAGCTGATACCCAAACCGTCCAACCAGACATGGTTCTGGCTTGCCATGTGCACCTCACTGTACACATGACCAAGCAGAACTCTAACACAGCCCAGCCAAACTGATGTCAAAGTTAACCTACATAATTAACCCTCAGAACCCCACTACTATTCTGAGGTAAAAAACTAAATTTACACATGAATGACACTGTCCAAAATGTCATCCGCTACAGATATAAATTAAAAGAATTCTTGGCTGCTCTGTTTACAAACAGAACAATGCGACTGAGAGCTGTCATCTTGCCAGCAATTTATACACTCTTTTTTCCTTGTAAATGTCAGTGTTGCTGTAGCTGGTTGTATACATTACACATATATTATATTGCACATATTGCATCATTTTATAAGTGTAGCACCCTCTACCTAGTGTAGGTGCTAGAGTGAGATTTTTTTTTGTAGAGCAGGTATATTTGGGCAGGCCTTTAGCCTAGGCCTGTTTGTTTTGATCTGTGGGGCTGGGAGTGGCTCAGAGCAGGCTGGTGGCTCCCAGAGAGCATCATATTTTGGTTACCTCCCTTCTGCTTCTAGAGGCTTCTGGAAAGAAGGAGGGGAAGAAGGGTGGAGCTGTCTGGGGTATTCTAAGGAGCCCTGACCAATCCCCAACCTGGATTGGCAGGGAACAGGCCTCTTTAAATACCTGCGGTCAGCCCAGCTGGGGAGGAGTTGTTTGGGTGGAAAAACTGGAGATAAAGTATTAGGCTGTCAGGGAATTTGAGGTAGCTCCCCAGTCTGGGGGGTTGACCTTGGGCCAGGGGCTCGTGCTGAACAGGAACCCCATACAACCCAGGGGGTGCATGAGCAGGAGGGAATATTGCCGGGCAAGTCCCCAGGAGGGATCCACCAGGTGTTGGTAAGTGACACACAGTCAGGAACGCTGAGGAGGCATGCCGGAGTGGATTGGAAGGATGCAATCTGAGATGGATGTAGAACCAGTAAGGACTGTGGTGTCATGGGCAGTGGAAACGGGCAGCTGCTGCCAGGAGGGCTGTCAGGGTCCAAAGAGGACTGACTGGGAGCAGTAGTCCACCAAAGAGGGCAGCTAGCATCAGAACATTAATTTGCTCCACAATAGGGGACTGTATCCCTCCCTGTAATAAGGCACTTTTGCTAAGCCCTGGCTGAAACTAGAGTCAGGCCTAACCATGTGCTAGCTGCGCCTGAGGAATTGTGCTGGAAGAAGAAGGAGAGATAATCTGCAGTAAGTGTTGTGAAGGAGATATTGCGGGAGGAGTATCTAAATTCTCCCAAACCATGCAAGAATCTTTTTCCTGGGCATCCCATGAATTCCTTAACCCCATCCAAGTTATAATCCCTCAATAAAATACAAAAACACAAAGGTGATGGACTTGTTCATTGTCTTGGAGTGTCTGGAAGTGAATACGTGGCAGGGTGACAGGTGGGCCACATCACTCAGCAGCCCCTATGGGATACCAATACATAGGCATGTTATTTAACCCCTTTCTGACTTCCCAACACATTTGTGTGGTGGCAAAAGGGTGGGCTTTAATGCCATGTTTTGCATGGGCAGGCGGTGTCTTTTGTGCAGGGAACACACTCACTGCATGCTCTCAGAATAAAGGCCAAGCTGTCAAAGACAGCTGTTTTTCTGGAGTACAGATCAGTAGCTGGCGGAGCGTGCGTTTCAATCTTGTGACCACTGTGACAATGGTTAAATAATCACTGATCCTTCCCAGCCCCTGGGCATTCCAAACTATTTTTTGACTGTGGGGTGGGCGGGAGGGGTTAAAAATATTTCGCATTTTTAATGTTTCAAGCTAAGCATTATTAAACTTGCTGCTCTCTGCCAAATGGAATTTTTAAACATTTTTTGCTTTGGTACATGTCCAGGATAATGCCCGCCCCCCCATGAAATTTGTTTGACAATCCCTTGCTTAATAAACTAGAGAATGGCCATTACTGTTTTTTACCATTCAGTTTCTATTGACATCAAAAGGGATTCGGATTCAGCACCTAAACTTTATTACTTTTCATTGTACCTGCCTTAAACCAAACCCAGGTGTGTTTGGTTCAATATTAAGCCCTCGGTCACATTGGAGCAATTTGTAATGCGATTGGACAGGTCAAATCACAAAAGAAGTTGCGCCCTGATGCCAGAAATCACACTGTTCAAATCGGTGCAACGTCAACTTTGTGGTGACACACTGATTTGAGAAAGTATGAAGCATGAAGCCGCACCGATATCCTCCAAGTAGCACTGACATTCAGCTTTGAAATCGTGCAATTTCAGATGAAGTCACATGATTTCAAAGCCATAGTCAATGTAAACAAGGGCTTTGTGAGAGGCAGGTAGTGTCCAGCCAGGGACTCTACCAAGGACAAAATGATAAAAAACCTGCTGTGGCAACACACTTCCAAACAAAAAAACATGCTCCTGTCCCTTTAAGGCACGAGTTTTAGCACTGTGCCTTTCTATGTTCTGCAATACCTGGCTGATCCTGCCTGTTCCTGTCTTGGTACAGGAAAATGGCTGCAAGATATCATCACTACGTGTTCCGGTGCCGCCCCCCATAATCTTCGTCCATGTCAGGCTCCTGTATGTAACACAGGAGCAAGGAGGATCACGGGGAGAAGTGCCAGAACATGTAGTAACAATTTCATGCATCAACTTTCAGGCATGCTCTGCATTTAAGGACGGAAAACACTTCTGTGAAGGGTCTTCATGGCAGAGGTTCTGAGCATGAATGGTGTATTTTTTATGCACATTGCTTTACTTATTATTGACCATGCATTTTGCATTACTTGATACTGACTGCAGTGTTCTGCATTACTTACATTTGACCCCTGCATTGTCCTAACCAAAATATATACTGCTCTGATCAGCTGACCCCAGCCAACCATGCCAGAATTCAACTCAGCCAGACAGACCAGAACTTAGTCCAGTCAACCAAGCTAGACCTCTTGCTCTTATTGGAGACTCAGAGCAGCGGGAGTCATAGGCTCTCGCTGCTGTCAGATAAATCCTGTGGGTAGGAAGGAGGAGTCATAGCCAAGCCAGGCTGTGTACATCGATAGACGCACACAGCCCAGCAAGGGAGGGTGACACTTCAGTACACAGCTTGCTGAGGGGAGACCTGGAGGAGAAGAGAAGTGGACATTGTTGATGGGGGACCCCAGAAGAGAAAGTGAGAGACCATGCTTTGCAATGCCATTGCACAGAGCAAGAGAAGGTAAGTATACATAGGCCAGGGGTAGGCAACCCTGGCACTCCAGCTGTGGTGATACTACAAATTCCATCATGTCTTTGTCTCTAGGAGTCATGGCTGTGATTGTCAGGGTCTTGCAATGTCTCATGGGACTTGTAGTTTCAAAACAGCTGGAGGGCCGAGGTTGCTTACTCCTGACTTAGGCTTTACAATCAATTTAACTCCTTAAAAAAAGGATGCTGCACCCTGTTGATCTTTGATCTCTTTCAGGTTGTTCAGATAGATATCCAGTTCTCAGAGGTTGCCTATCCCCGCTCTAGTTAGTTCAAAGTACCTCTTGAGAAGTCTTTCCTTAGGAGACTCTCCAACTTTTGAAGCTGAAAGTTATTTTACAATAAAAAGTGTAATAGACACCAAAAGCTTTTTCAAGCTGTTTAAACTGGAACTTTACCCATAATAACTTGATAAAAATAATGTTCTTCAGCAAGAACCATACATTCCACAATAATAATTACGCTACCTAATTTAGTGCGCACTGTAAATTGCCTCCAGCATTGTTGCAGTTTCTTCTAGCAAAAAGCTGCCATTTTGCTGAAGCCCAAAGCCTCTGAACAACAGTAAATCTTTTTTTTTGTTGTTGCAAAATCATTTTTATAAAATTTTTCATTGACATACAAACTTGCCCACACAGGGGCCAAACATTACCCATGCAGGGGGGAGTCCTCCGTTGCAGCCGAGAACCACACCGGAGCATACCTTATAACACACCGGCCCATCCTGGCAGCAGTAACATGCCACAGCAGGTCAGACCATTAACCAACACAACCTTAACTAACTATACCCCTATGTGGGGAGAGGTTTACTGCAGGAGACTCTGTGCTCACTATTAGAATGGTCGGATAATAAGACATTAACCACTTGCCGACCGCCTAACGCCGATGTACGTCGGCAGAATGGCACGGGCAGGCATAAGCACGTACATGTACGTGATTTGCCTCCCGCGGGTCGGGGGCCCGATCGGGCCCCCGCCCGGTGCCTGCGGCGGTCGGTTTTCGTTCGGGAGCGATCCCGGACGAGGGGACGGCCATTCATTCATGGCCACCCCCTCGCGATCGCTCCCGACGAATAGAAATCCCCGGTGACATCACTTCCTCTCCTGTAATGTAAACACAGGAGAGGAAGTGATGTATTCTCTCCTCCGTGTCGGTATTTTTCGTTCCGACACGGAGGAGAGCGGATCAGTGAGTTGCACCAACACATCCCACACACAGTAGAACATGCCAGGCACACTCACACCCCCCCTTTACCCCCCGATCACCCCCCCAATTACCCCTGCCCCCCAGTCACAGTGACACCAATGTCATTTTTTTTTTTTTTTTTTTTTTTTTTGCATTGGTGTCATTTGTGACTGTAATAACTGTTAGGGCAGTTAGAGTTAGCCCCCTTTAGTTCTAATGTACCCCCCTAACCCCCCCAATAAAGGTTTAACCCCGTGATCACCCCCCGTCGCCAGTGTCACTAAGGCTGGGTTCACATTGCAGCGGTTTATGAGAACGAATGTGATTCGCACCGCACTGCAGTGCAAATCACATCCGATCTCTGTGCGATTCGAGTTCAGCCATTCGCCGCACCCGCCGCACCCGCCACACCCGCCGCACCCGCCGCAAATTCGCACGGGACCCTTTTTTTGGCCCGCAGCAGAATCGGATCGCATGGGTGTTCACACCATGCGATCCGAGTTTGCAGATCGCACTGCGATATGCGAACTGATCTGGGGGTGTCAGTAACATTTCACTGACACTCCCAGCAGTTCGCATAGGGCAGTGTGAACTGCCGCCGGGAGGCATGCGATGCGGGAACCCGCCGCGGATTCGCGGCGTTTCCGCATCGCTCCAGTGTGAACCCAGCCTAATAAGCGATCATTTTTCTGATCGCCGTATTAGTGTCCCAGGTGACGCTAGTTAGGCAGGTAGGTATTTAGGTTCGCCGCAGCTTTTTATAGCGCCAGGGACCCCCATATACTACCGCATAAAGCCCCCTGATTGCCCCCTAGTTAACCCTTTCACCAGTGATCACCATATAACTGTTACAGGTGACGCTGGTTGGTTAGTTATTTTTTTATAGTTTCAGGGCACCCGCCATTTATTACCTAATAAAGGTTTAACCCCCTGATCACCCGGCGGGTGTCATTTGTGACTAATAACTGTTAGGGCAGTTAGGGTTAGCCCCCTTTAGTTCTAAGGTACCCCCCTAACCCCCCCAATAAAGGTTTAACCCCGTGATCACCCCCCGTCGCCAGTGTCACTAAGGCTGGGTTCAGATTGCAGCGGTTTGAGAACGGATGTGATTCGCACTGCAGTGCAAATCACATCCGATCTCTGTGCGATTCGAGTTCAGCCATTCGCCGCACCCGCCACACCCGCCGCACCCGCCGCAAATTCGCACGGGACCCTTTTTTTGGCCCGCAGCAGAATCGGATCGCATGGGTGTTCACACCATGCGATCCGAGTTTGCAGATCGCACTGCGATATGCGAACTGATCTGGGGGTGTCAGTAACATTTCACTGACACTCCCAGCAGTTCGCATAGGGCAGTGTGAACTGCCGCCGGGAGGCATGCGATGCGGGAACCCGCCGCGCATTCGTGGCGTTCCCGCATCGCTCCAGTGTGAACCCAGCCTAATAAGCGATCGTTTTTCTGATCGCTGTATTAGTGTCACAGGTGACGCTAGTTAGGCAAGTAGGTATTTAGGTTCGCCGCAGCTTTTTATAGCGCCAGGGACCCCCATATACTACCGCATAAAGCCCCCTGATTGCCCCCTAGTTAACCCTTTCACCAGTGATCACCATATAACTGTTACAGGTGACGCTGGTTGGTTAGTTATTTTTTTATAGTTTCAGGGCACCCGCCATTTATTACCTAGTCTCACTAGTGTACCCCTAAATTTAGGGGTGTCTACTTTCCAAAATGGGGTCATTTGGGGGGGGTTTGTGCCATCTTGGCATTTTATGGCCTTCAAAACTGTAACGCCCTTAGAAAGCCTGAAGGCGGTGCTTGGTTTTCGGGGCCCCGTACGCGGCTAGGCTCCCAAAAAGTCCCACATATGTGGTATCCCCGTACTCAGGAGAAGCAGCAGAATTTATTTTGGGGTGTCATTTCACATATGCCCATGGCATGCGTGAGCAATATATCATTTAGTGACAACTTTGTGAAAAAAAAAAAAAAAAAAAAAAGTTTGTAATTTTCCCGCAACTTGTGGCAAAATATAAAATATTCCATGGACTCAACATGCCTCTCAGCAAATAGCTTGGGGTGTCTACTTTCTAAAATGGGGTCATTTGTGGGGGTTTTGTGCCATCTTGGCATTTTATGGCCTTCAAAACTGTAATAGGTAGTGAGGAGTGAAGTCAAATATTTACGCCCTTAGAAAGCCTGAAGGCGGTGCTTGGTTTTCGGGGCCCCGTACGCGGCTAGGCTCCCAAAAAGTCCCACATATGTGGTATCCCCGTACTCAGGAGAAGCAGCAGAATTTATTTTGGGGTGTCATTTCACATATGCCCATGGCATGTGTGAGCAATATATCATTTAGTGACAACTTTGTGAAAAAAAAAAAAAAAAAAAAAAAGTTTGTAATTTTCCCGCAACTTGTGGCAAAATATAAAATATTCCATGAACTCAACATGCCTCTCAGCAAATAGCTTGGGGTGTCTACTTTCTAAAATGGGGTCATTTGTGGGGGTTTTGTGCCATCTTGGCATTTTATGGCCTTCAAAACTGTAATAGGTAGTGAGAAGTGAACTCAAAAATTTACGCCCTTAGAAAGCCTGAAGGCGGTGCTTGGTTTTCGGGGCCCCGTACGCGGCTAGGCTCCCAAAAAGTCCCACATATGTGGTATCCCCGTACTCAGGAGAAGCAGCAGAATTTATTTTGGGGTGTCATTTCACATACGCCCATAGCATGTGTGAGCAATATATCATTTAGTGACAACTTTGTGTAAAAAAAAAAAAAAAATTTTTTTTTTGTCATTATTCAATCGCTTGAGGCAAAAAAATAAAATATTCAATGGGCTCAACATGCCTCTTATCAATTTCCTTAGGGGGTCTACTTTCCAAAATGGGGTCATTTGGGGGGGTTTTGTACTGCCCTGCCATTTTAGCACCTCAAGAAATGAGATAGGCAGTCGTAAACTAAAAGCTGCGTAAATTCCAGAAAACGTACCTTAGTTTGTAGATGTGACAACTTTTGCGCAAACCAATAAATATACAATTATTGACTTTTTTTTTACCAAAGACATGTGGCTGAATACATTTTGGCCTAAATGTATGACTAAAATTGAGTTTATTGGATTTTTCTAATAACAAAAAGTAGAAAATATCATTTTTTTTCAAAATTTGCGGTCTTTTTACGTTTATATCGCAAAAAATAAAAATCGCAGAGGCAATCAAATACCATCAAAAGAAAGCTCTATTTGTGGGAAGAAAAGGACGCAAATTTTGTTTGGGTACAACATTGCATGACCGCGCAATTACCAGTTAAAGCAGCGCAGTGCCAAAGTGTAAAAAGACCTCTGGTCATTTACCAGCAAAATGGTCCGGTCTGAAAGTGGTTAAAATACCTGGGTCAATCTGCTATCACATTATACTCACAATGTTAATCTAGGGTGTAGTTACTGCATCCGTTGCAGTAGTATTGTCATCCAACCAACAGGTCCACACTTTTTCAAACTTTTGTGGGCAACCCCTGTCCGGGTAGGTGGCTCTATAAAGGGGCAAACTGTTGTTCACCAGAGCCTTCCAGAACCTGACAGAGGGGGGAGACGGCTGCTTCCAGCTCATCGTAATGGCCTTGCGTGCATAGTACAGTAGTAGAGATATTAGTATCTTTCTAGCTCTGAGGATTGACATTTGTTCCACCAGCCCCAGCAGACAATATTTAGGATCCTGAGGGACACTAATCTTTTTTATCTTAGCGATCACTTGGAGAACTTCCTTCCAATAGTGTACAATTGCTGGGCAAGCCCAGAAAATGTGAAAGAAGTCCCCTGGCTGATCGGAGCAGTGCCAGCACGTCGGGGAATGTGCAGGCGACATCTGGTGCAGCCTGTGGGATGTGTAATGAACCCTGTGTACTATTTTGTATTCAAACACTTTATCCCTAGCTGAAACCAGAGAGAAGAACGGAAAATCCCAGATTTCCCCCAATCATCCTCATCCAACCACGGTATGTCCCCCACCCATTTCCTGTGGAGGGAGGACAGCTCGAGGATGGCAGCAACCAGCAGGGACCCATAAACCTGAAACGAAGGTTTCTCCAGGTCTTCCACCCGAAGGGTGGATTCAAGTTCTGAATACTCCAGGATAACCGGTTGACCCAAAAACTGACATCTATAGGCATGCGAGATTTGAAGATACCTGAAAAAATCCTCCTGAGAGGTGACCAATACTCCCTCTGCCGTGAGTATTTCTGATATAACCGCCACAGGCCTATCTTGCAGTGCCAGCATAGCCAGTACTTTGCTGTTCTTGTCGCCATGCTCAAAATATTTCTGTCTGCTATTTTGTATACCAGGTCTGGTGGTATCTGAGACATGGAGATGCAGTTCTCGTCTAAGCGATGAAAGGTGCTCGAAGTTAGGGACCGTGGCCGAAGCCGAGTAATGATTCAGAGCCTCCTCAACTTTATGCTGCAAGTCAGAGACCTGGTCCCCAAGTCCCGCCCTAACCATCTCCACAGCTGAGATATACTGACCCCTGCTATGGGCCTTGGAAGCATCCCATGCCATCTCCGAGGAGGCTGGCCCCTCATTGTGCACCCAGTATTCCTGCAAGGAGGGAGAGATCCTGTCATGGACTGTCTTATTGTTGATCCAGTTAACCTCCAGAGGGCTTTGCTCCTCCTTTTGGTAGTCCTAATGGTCAATTTAGGAGGATGATGATCAGAGAGGCCAGAAGGAAGGTAACTGGCCTCCTGGATATTGGCCAGAAGAATATCATTGGCAAAAGACAGATCAATTCGGGAAGACGTTTTAAACGTGGATGAAAAGCAGGAGTACGACCTGTCCTGGGGATGGAGGCACCTCCATGCCTCCTGGAATGCTGTTGCCTGGGCCCACATGCCAAGATCAGGGTTAAAGGTAGATTGTGCGGAGGGTCTATCAAGGTCACGGGACAATGTGGGACAATGTGGCATTAAAGTCTCCCATGAACAGGACACACGCCGGACAATGAGGAGCCAGCCTTTCATACAATGCGTGCTGAACGTGCACCTGGCTCGGGGAAGGCAGATATACATTTACAATAACATATTTCTTATTATAGATACTCAACACCACCATAGCAAATTTCCCCTGGGGGTCTAGGTGAGTCTCTTGAATTACACAAGGAACTCGCTTACTGATCAATATAGATACTCCTCGAGAGTATGAGGAGTAGGTTGCATGAATCGCCCTCTGCACCCAGGGTCTCTTCAGAGCCAAAACCTTACTACCAGTTAAGTGCGTCTCCTGCAACAGCACTATGTGGGGGTTATGCATTTTTAAATATTGGAATAACAACGCACGTTTGTATTTGGAGTTGAGCCCCTTGACATTCCACAACTGCATAGTCAGCAACTCAGCTTCTACAGAGGCCATCATGGAACACCAGGCGGAAGCATAAACAGGGTGATCCCAGGTAACCAGAAGATGCCAATAAACCTGAAAAAGGTACATATAATCAGCAACAATAGAGCAGCACAATACTTATTTCTTACTTCAAGGCAGAGAAACCCCTCCCCCCAAAACACATAACACCCTACCCAGACATCTTGAGAACCAAGCTCAAAGACCAAAAAAAGAGGCTAGAGAGCCATAAAAACCGATGCAGGGTTTTGTCCCTTAACTAGAAAAAACATCAAGTCCTTACGTCACTGGGACTCCTGGACGTTGGGCCACAGGGCCGAAGGTAAAAGCAGTCCCGCCTGAGACAGTTTGTCTCAGATCCAGGATGGGAATCCAACATGTAAAAGGTGAAACAGGTGACCAACTGGGGGTGCTTCTGAGCAAGGGTGTGGAATGTCTGTGGTAGTCATCAGAGCTCCTTAAGCAGTAGTAAACGGTAGTTTAGTCGGCAACCACAGAGATTAACCATCAGTGTGGATGAGGTGATGTATTAGAAAGGAAAGGACTGGGCACCAGCAGTAAATCTTTAGAATGGCTTCTGATTGGCCTCTGCAAATTCAGCACAGTGCCTAAAAATATTGAGCAAATGAGCATGTGCAGAGCAGAGTGAGAGTATATTACTGGATTGTAAACAGTATAGGCACTTTTTTTCATGTTTTACATACCTATACCTACAAAAGGGGCCAGCCTGAAGTGATCTAGCAGAACTTAATTTTCTGACTAAAGTTCCACTTTAATGATAGCCAAGTTCCTAATGTGATGAGTTGACTGTCAGCCATGCATACTCTGGTCTTGCTTAAGAATGACCTTTGGCTTTGGACTGGCAGAGGTTTTTTCTTACACTGTGGAAGGACCATAGCAATTGGCATAAGAAGCTAAAAGGTGCAGATCTCTAGACTTTGAACATGCTTCATGTAGTAATAGATCAAATGTAGTCAGTACCTTTAGCCTACAAATCATACTAAAGGTGCTTTCCATCAAAAAAAAAATGAAGAAGCTTCTAATAATGGGGCAAGTGGATCCCATACTAACCCCCTACCCTCTCCTACCCCCTTAACATATGGCAGCCACATTAATTGATTTGATTTGCCATTCTTTCCTAACACTGCTTTCAGAAATCTGTGTGTACACACATTATAAAGAGATCTTTTTCAGAGATAAGAGAAGGTCGTATGTGGTCGTAGAAGGTCAAAAAAGCAGTGTTAAATAAATAAAATAAATACAGACAGCTAATCTGGCACTGAAAGAGTTGACTAGTATTTTGCAATAGTATTTATGCAGGCAGCAGAATCTCAAACACACTGCTTGGCTCAAACTGTTTGTGCTCTTGTGTGCTATTTTCAAGGGTTTTTAATCACAACTGTAGCAGATTGATCAATGACAGATATAAGCAACAACTTTTGCATGCCAAAAGGTGCTGGATATTTTTATCTGAGATAATATTTCTCTCTTAAAAAGGGCCCAGCTCTGCTATGTATTAATTAAAATCTAAATACTAAATATTGATTGATGCGTTATCAGGCAGAGCAGTTGGGCCCTGCCACATTGATTTTTTGCTGTGATTTATTATCATATTTAAGAAAAATCATTTTGTGTGATTATACGAGGAAATAGACTTTAGTGAGGGTGTAATTCTTTTGTATCACTTTTGTTGTGAGGAGGATGGACCAATTCCTCAGTTGTGTCTAAGATTGCAGATATCCTTCATTGCTTCTTCTCTTTGGCTTCCGACAGCTAATGCTTTAAGCCTGCTTGGTCTTGTCATTAGGAATAATGGGTATTAGGATTAGCTCTTTAATCACAACTAAGATTCACAGATGGTATGAACCTAACATCTTCAAATTATCAAATTATTAACAAGTATCTATTTGTAACAGGTTTACCTCCTACAACAAAAGAATAAGTCAATGGGGAGGAGTAGATGTCAAACACACATATATATATATATATATATATATATATATATATATATATATATATATATATACGACTCTCTTCTTTAATGATATACAATGAAAGCATCTAGTACTACAAGAAATGACTAATAAAGTTATTATGCATATTATAATATGTTCAGAGGACTAGGTAAGCAATTATTTGATTTATCTGAGACACCTTAATGAAAATAAACTGTGATTTTATACTGCACATACACAATTAAACAGGCCTATGAATGGCAAAAGACACCATTTTGAAGGAAAGATACCACTGTTGTCTTTTAGTCTTCATCATTTGTCACAATATACTTGCAACACACATTTTAGATCTATATGATGTGATACGATATACATAGTTTGATATATTTAGTAAATAAATCTGTACAAACTCTTACTAAAATGGATTATGGGCATGGTAGAGCAGCCAGTGTGCTGTCCATGCATTAGAGCAGTATTATACCCAAAAACAAAAACATTTATATATTGCAGTTTACTAGTCTTGTAATGCAGTGGCTGCATTAGTTTTCTTTTTAGGCTTTTTTTCCTTTATTTTTAACTTGGTGATTCAGCCAGGACACATCTCCTATCTTAGGCAGGCCAGGTTTCCCCATCAATACAGAGAGTGCTGACAGGGGAATCCCTCCTGCCAAGCAATTATTTGCTCCTGGTGGCAGTGGAAGCCTATGGAGAAGACTATGATTATTGCTGGTGGCTATGCCAGCCACTAGCGATAATCACAAGGGAATCTGGTAGACTGGTTGTACCCATGTTGATCGACCAACTTGGTACATTCAGCCTGCCCATTAACAGTTCGGATCTCTGCTGTGTATGGCCGGCCTTAAGCCTCGTACACACAATCAGTTTGTTCGCCAACAAAACCGTGGAATTTTGTCCAAAAGGCATTGGCTCAAACTTGTCTTGCATACATATGGCCACAGAAATGTTGGCGAACAATTACGAACATGACGTACTTGACGTACAACAAGCCGATAAAAAGGAAGTTTATTAGTCATACACCACACTTTGGGCTCCTTCTGCTAATCTTGTGTTAATACAGTGTCGATTCGCACTTTTCAGCCTCGTGCTTGTCATTTAGTTTCTGTTTCTCAGGTCATGCTTGTCAGTTTGTTTCTGTTTTTCAGTGTGTGCTTGTCAAGTTGTTTCTGATTTTTAGGTCATGCTTGTCAGGTCCTTTTTGATTTTCAGTGCATTCTTGTCAGTTCGTTTCTGAACGGCCGTTCGTCTACTAGCCATGTGGCATTTTCATGGGAGAGATTATGCTATTATTGGGCTTGGAGTTATTGCTTCGACCCAAGTCCAGTCCAGGAACAGGGGGAGGAGGAGTTCTTTGACCAAGAATTGGTTGCTTAATCATGACCAATTCTGTCATATGCCTTTGTTGCGGGAGCTCCAGGAGAATAATCCTGATTTCAGGAATTATCTCCAGATGACGGACCCCTGCTTTCACCATCTATTGACTTTGCTTATCCCCTATATTAGTAAGCATGACACATGCATAAGGCAAGCCATTACTCCGAAGCAAAGGCTCGTTGACACCTTGCGGTACTTGGCGACGGAGAGAAGTCTCTAGGACCTCAAGTTTACAACTTGAATCTGCCCCCTCCCCCCAGGCTATGGGAATCATTATTCCAGAGACCTGTTCTGCCATCATCGAAGTCCTACAAAAGGACTATATTCAGGTAAGTTTTTGCCTTTAGCATCACATTCTATGTATTTAATGTTTGCTAATGTATTGTATTAATTTCTTCATTCCATAATTACCATTAGTGTAATATACTATGACTGTCCTCTTTGTCCTCATGCATGCAGTGAGCTTTTAATGTTCCTTTTTTGTCGTTCGTGCATATTTGCCTTCACTAACCCCCCCCCCCAGCATGCTATCCTGGGCCCATACACACCTGCTTTCTCCTGACTTTGCTAAACCCATACACACTATACCTCTTTTGTGATCATAATTCTGGATGAATTTACCAAAGCATGTAGTTCAAGGGCCTGCCTGAATACCTTTAAATGGTACTGTTGAAAGTTTTTGTCTCCCATTATCGTGATAGGTAATTTCTGAATGTAAAAATGTGCTTCAATTTGGACAGTGTGTACCCATATTTTTGGATTATGACACTTCTTACCTGTCCAGTGGGCTGCCAATAGTGTAAGTAAGGAGGGGCTGGCCAAAGTATCACACATTATTTATGCAACTCTCATGGAAGTGGAGAGGGTTACCTGTCCAAAACATCTACCCCCCCCCCCCCCCCACACACACACACCACCATAAAACCTTTTGAATGGGTAACCAGGAATGTGATAAGTTGAACTTATACTTTGGTCTTTAAATACTCATTTTAATAAATGTTATACTTATGTTGGCCAAGAATGTTTGTGTCTAATCTGCTTCCAATGTTATATGCAAAAGTAGTAATTTTTTTCCTTGTTTGACTCCACAGTTTCCTTCTAACCCATAGGAATGACAGGCTGGGGCTTCCCAATTCCACCATCAGTGGGATTTTCTCAACTGTGGTGGGGCTATTGATGGGAAGCATGTGCGTATTGTCCCACCACCCAACTCGGGCTCTTATTATTTTAATTATAAGGGCTTTTGCATTATGGTGATGCTAGTGGTGGTGTCTGCAAATGATGAATTCCTGTACCTTGATGTTGGGAAGAATGGCCGCAAATCGGACGGAGGAGTGATTTCCCAGACAGAATTCTACAGTCGGCTCCAGAATGGCACCTTACATTTGCCTCAATTTTGTCTTTGTTGCAGATGAGGCCTTTGCTCTGGGCGAACATCTGATGAGGCCCTTTCCCATGAGGAACCTGACCCCAGAGCAGAGGATATAGAACTATAAGCTGTCTCGTGCCCGAAGAGTTGTAGAGAACGCTTTTTTAATACTGTCAAGTCGGTTCAGGCTTTTTCTAACAGCAATTAACCTGGTTCGAATACAAGCAGAATCATGTTGTCTTGTGCTGCTGCATCCTGCACAATTATTTAAGGAGAAATGCAAGCAGCAACCTTGCCTCACTTTTAAATGAGGTTGACTTTGCTGTGTCCAGCCCAACTGAATCAACTGGGATGACGGCTCTTGAAAGTGGCCAAGCCGAGTTGCCCTCCCAAACTGCCCGAGATGTCCGGCAAAAGTATCTGGAGTACTTTGTGGGTAGAGGGGCAGTAGCTTTACAACAAAATGTTGCTGATGTGGAATAAAACTTTTATTTGATACTAAACTCATATTTCATTTGAATTACTGTTTGTGTTTCTTATCTGTCTCCTAGATTCTCAAATGGGCTTTTCATTTTGGCCATTTTCTTCAAAAGTGCAAACGTAACTTATTTGCTCCATGAGGTGACAATCTCTTCTTCAGCTAACTATTATATTGTGCTGTGGGTCTGCTACACACACACAATGTTATTGCTGTTAATGTATGTAATGCATTAATGATAAAAAATATTCAGCCTTTTCAACTCCTTTAATTAATTGCTTGGAGTCCCTAAAATTGCCTGAGTTTGCCACATTTTAGAGCACATTGTCACTGTAGCTACACCAACTTAACAAATACACTGGTATTGAGCATTGAAATAAGAAGCCACACATTGTTTGGTAAAAAAACATTTTACTCCAAGCACATTCACATGTGTGTTTTAAAAGGTTTTTGAACTAACCAACATCTTGGTGTATAACATGTATGATTGACATTATTTTGCCTTTTTTGGGGGCCAAATAGGCATGTTTAAAAACATAACAAACATCCCCAACTCATGAACTTACAAAGTTCAACTTTGCTAATGTGAAGGCCATATTAAACATTAGTATCCCAAAACTGTGTTGATGTTGCCTTCCCCAGATGGGGTAATCTCACCCCTCCAAAAGCCAAAATTTGAAGCCCCGTACACGTACAGGCATAACTGTTAAATGTCCCTTATGATCCCCTGACAAAAATGTGTGTAGGTACAAACAAGTTATTTCCTCAAGCCCCAAAACACACAGTATGTCAACACATGCTATCTCCCATCACGGGATATCAATTTAGGCGTTTTGTGGGTGCAACCCATTCCTCCAAACTAAAGTAGGTGAGAGGAAGGAGTTTCACCCTGAAACACGTCCATTGATCCCCCATGATGTGAGCTAGCACATATTGCCACACTGTGGCATATTTCAGAAAAGGCCAATCCACTTTGCACTACAAAGTGGTGCAAAGTGGATTTGCCTTTTTGAAAGCAAGGAAGGGGTTGACACACTGTGCGTTTTGGAGCTTTAGTAAAATAGATGTAGGGAAAGACACACATTTTAGGCATGGCATCATGAGGGAATTGTGTGGCCAAATTTGTGTGCATCTTCAAAATTTGGCTTTGCGATTCATAAAAACACATAAAGATTACAATTAAAACATTACTTAGGGAAGTGTTTGACAACTCTTCTTCTCCAGATGCATTTCTAGGTCATGTTTTCTATATTCTTTTTTTTGGCACAGGTGAGTAATTCAAACAGTCATTTTTAGCCTGCGGAAAATAAAGAAAACAGGACCTGGTGGTGCACCTAGAAAAGTGGAGTGGCTAAACACTGACCTCAGACACTATAAAGCTTAGTTTCACATTGTAGCGATTTGTTATGCGATTTGATAGCTAAAATCGCATGACAAGTCGCAGCCTATTTGAGGCAATGGCACTGTTCCAATCACTGTGCGACATCGATTTAGTGGCACCACAACAATAAGTAGTCCCTGCACTACTTTTGCCAATTTCAGGTGCGACTTCAATAAACATCTGGCATGAAGCCACACAAATGTAATCAATTTAAAACTGTACAAACATATGTACAACATAACAACAAATATAAAACACGTTTGATTTTTATATTTTCGCTAAAATATTGTTGATGTTGATAACTCTGTTTTGTACATCATGGATGTTTTCTTTAATTTTCTCCAATTCCCTATTGCAAACCAAGAGCTCACTGATAAGGATTTGTGCACTTGCACTGCTGAAGTGATTTTGGTCTTCCACAATATCCACGTCCCCTAAAAAAAACTTGTATTAGAAATATGCAGGGATCCATCTATTACTTGAAGCTGTGGTCTCAGACACTGACTTGTGGTTGAGAACTTCACACAGTACTTCTTGCACATCAGCATTAACATATTTAGGGTGTGTGGTGAGTTGACTTTCTGTATCTTCAGGAGGTGATGGGTTGCTGGTGTCCACACACAGCTCAGATGTCCCTCTTCTTTTCGCCTTTATGTGAATACAAAAGAGGCACACAGATATGTTAGGCTAGAAATAGTAATATGAAACATTGTTTGGACGTGTCTTCCAATTGTCTGTTTTGGCAGAGTTCCAAGTTGAATACATGATTTTTTCCCTTTCAAAAGCAGGAATACTTACCTGTTTCATGCAAGTTTCACACATGGAGATACTTCTAGTATCCACTGGAGCACTTGCATGGAATACCATAACAAGGGTGTTATGGTGTCTCACTCTAGTGCTCCTGCGTCCAGATGCGTAAACAGCTGCTGAGTGTCCTCTACTGACACTGAGTAAAGTTGACATTTCATTATAGTTACAAACACATCTAGACAATCTAATGAACTTATTTTCATTAAAATAGGCCATAACAAATGCATTTATCTTTATCTACATCTCACAAAAATAAAGTATTAGTGGTTGATCGAACAATGTTTAATTTCCCGCAAACGATTCCTGTGTCCACGAAAATAGAATTTGGCATTTTAAACTGTACAACAGTAAAGAAAAGAATATGGACCAGTACAAAAGTAAAAATAATAGGAACACACGACAAATACTTACTTTTTCGCAGCACTTTCCTGATCTTTCTATACCGATATTCCTCTCTCAATTCCTCTCTCTGACCAGCGTTTTCTCAACTGATCCTTGGATCGTCGTACCCCAAAATTCCTGTGAATACTTCTCTCAACTTTAGCCATGATCTTGGCCTTTCTGGCATTTGGGTTTCTGTAAGATCCATGATTCCCATCATAGTCTGTCCTCACTAAGATGTCCATCATCTCCACCATTTCTTCAAATGACATATTTGTGGCCTTATATCTCCTCCTGGATCTAGAAGTGGCTTGCTCTGGGTTTTCCTCGTTGCTGCTCTGAGCACACACCTGCTGCCTCTCCACCATTTGCTCTCCCACTGCCGTGAAAGAGAAGAGGCAGGGGATACACTAGAAAGAAGGACAGGGGTGGAATTTCATGCATGCGTAGTGTATATAAAGACCTAATGTGCGGTCAATGTAACGGCCACAGGAACAATCTGGGAGTGGAGGAATGATCGTCATCGCCAAAAGGAAAGCTAAAACGAAGGTAAAATTGTAAATTGGGGCATCAGTGGTTAGTGGCCTATACTGCTTATAGATTGAGGCCTATATTGAGACCAGATTATGATTTTAGCCTGACATTAGAGTTTGTCTTGTGTTGTGTCTTGCAGGCAAAATGATGGATAAATTGACAGCCCCAGATTTTTTACCCAAATTTATCCAGCAATACCAGGAGCTGCCATGTCTATGGTAAGTCAAATGCAGGAATTACTCCAATAAAATCAAGAGGAAGGTAGTGATGGAGAAATTGTTGGAATTGGTGAAGCCTCTGTATCCCTATGGCAGACATCAATTATTTGAAGGCCAAAATTGATAGCTTGCGTAGTACATATAATAGGGAGCGCAAGAAGGTCATGGAATCCCAGAGATCCAGAGCAGCAGCAGATGACCTATATGTCCCCAGGCTGTGGTACTACAACAGCCTGCGTTTTTTGTCAGCCCAAACCAAACCAAGCCCATCACTCTCAATGCTTCCTTCCACATTGGCTGAGGCAACAGCTCCTGAGGTCCACCCTGGTCCTTCTACACAGGAATAAGATGTGGAGGAGCCCAGCTTGACCCAGGTAAAGCATTGTTAAACATATTTGTAGATAAAAATTGAATGATGTTAACTAGACGTTATTGAATTTCTTAATCAAATTTCTGCCTTAACAAAGTGGTTTACATATCAATGGACAATAGTGGCCAAAAATGATTGGGACAAGAATGAAAAATGCTGGGGTCAGAATGATAGTCTTTTTTATTTGTTGACATTCAATTTGCATCAGTCATGAGCTCCAAACTGTGTGTGATTGATGACTAAAACCTAAAAATACGTCCCATTTTCATACACAGGAAATTTGCGTCTGGAGAAGCCCCTGCCCAGCAGCCAGACTGTCCTAGGTTCCTCCCCTACGCTCTCCAACTAAAAGGGCCAGGAAGAGCAGAAACCTGGATGATGCCATGTCTACCTTCCTCAGGCATGTAACAAATGCCATTAGCATGGCACCAGATGCACAGGATGCATTTGGATGCATGACGGCAAACAAGCTGAAGGATATGGAGGAGGACCAATGCAGTATATATGAGGAGATGATACTGTAGCTCCTCAACAAGGGGAGGAGGGGCCAAATTACCCCAAAAATGCACATATGCAAATTAGAGCACAATCCTCCACCGCCTCCTCCGCCTCCACAGACATCACAGCCACCCCTCCCACCACAGCAGCATGGCGGACCATGGTACATGCACCCCTAATACACCCAACAAGCCCACTGAGCTGGGGATTTTCAACACTACAATTTATCATTTTCCTTTTTGTTTATTTTGAAATTTATGATTTGAGTTGATCTTTTTTTGTGCAGAGAATGCATTTTTTTTTCCATGAATGATTTATTGAGAAAAGAGGAAAGACATAACAAAAATTTAAGGATACAGAACAAAAAAAAAAGGTGATAGGGGGGAACACAAAAGAGAAATAACTTCCATTGTTACATAGCATAAGAATTGAGGACAAAGGACATAAGAGATACATCTTGTACAGGCTTATATTTCCATGTTCAGTAGCATGGTATCTAAACAAACATGTTCAGGGAACAACAAAACAAAGCAAAGAGAATAAAATAAAAAAATTAATTGCATCAACATTAAGTATAACAGAAACAATATAAACGAACCCTTCCAGCCTGTCTTACACTTGACTTATTGTACTTGGCTTGTAGTCTATAAGGACATAAGATGTGGGCGACCTAGCCCTAAAATTGAGAGTTGGAGCGCTAATGAAAAGTAAATGGAGGCAATAGGCTATCCCCCTGTTGGCCAGGTTCTTACAAAGTATGACGGGTTGGGGATTTCACTAAGACTCTTCGGCGCATTCTTTTAAAGACAAAAAATTTCTATCCTCAGGGAGAGGACAGAGAAAAAGAAAAAAAAGGGGGGGGAAGGGGGTGGGGGGTGGAAAAGGGTAGGGAGACTAGTGCTGAGGTGGTGGGGGGAGCTTCCCTGATTGGGTCAGCGACCCAGGCATAAATAGCGGCCTATTTTCTGGGTTTTAGGACTTTCAGTCCGGGAGAATGCATTTTTTATTTAATCTAGTTTATTTGTGTGGAAGTAAGCGTTGAGAGCAATGGCCTGGGTTTGGTCTGGTGTGGCAAAAAAATTCAGGCTGTTGGAAAACCACAGCCTCTGGACATATATGTCATCTGCTGCTGCTCCTGATCTCTCGGAGTCTAGGAACATATTGTGCTCCTTGTTAAATGGACACCTCGGGTTACCAATTTTGAAATTGAGGTCTGCCCTGGGGTACAAACTCTTCACCAATTCAAACCATTTCTCCATCATTGCCTTCATCTTGATTTTTCTATGACCTTATGCTCCCTATTCAATAAAAACATATTTTTTAGGAAAAATACTTGGCTATGTGTTTTACTTAAAAAAGGACAGTTTGTTTGTGAGTAGGCTGGTACATTTCAAAAATACAATGTCAAATTAACAAGGGGCACCAATATAGTTGTATCTTTGAACTTAAAAACTACGAGATAATAATGATGTTGTGGTAACTTGACCCAACAAAAAAAATATCATTCTGGAGATTACTAGAAAAAAGTGAAATAATATTATTCTGGAGATCACTAGAAAAAAAAATTATTATTCGCGAGATCACTAGAAAAAAAAATTGAAATACGTTTGGCAGAACTCTGTCAATATCATCAGCAAAGCGGCTTCATTATTAGCCCATTATAAAGAAGAAGAGAATGCGAGCTGCATTGAGAGAATTCATAATTTGCCGCGTCACAAATGTGATATCTCCATTACAAACGCTAGTTTTACAAGACTGACCGCTTCCAGCTCATCCTGGCTTCCGAGTATGCGTGCTTGTACTTTGCACTTTTGTCCGACGGACTTGTGTACATACGCTCAGAAAATCTGACAACACACATTTGTCTGCGGAAAATTTGAAAACCTGTTAGCCAACATTTGTTGGCGGAAAGTCCGACAACAATTGTCCGATGGAGCATACACATGGTTGGATTTACCGCCAACAGCCTGTCATCGAACATTTCCCGTCGGAAAGTGCGATCGTGTGTACAAGGCTTAAGGGTGTCTCCATTCCACTGCATTCCACTGCAAAGTAATGGAAACACCCTGGGACAGCAGTATTGTCAATCTAGGGAAACAGCAATGCTAGATGCACTAGCAGATTTAGATGGCCTTTACATAAGTGACTAACAAATTAAAACTAAACTCCAGATAACATTTAAAGTGATTGTAAAGTCTTGTTTTTTTTCTCTAAAAATAACAAACATGTTATACTTACCTGCCCTGTGTAGGGGTTTTGCACACAGCAGCCCGGATCCTCCTCTTCTCAGGTTCCTCTTCGGCTCTCCTGGCCCCTCCCTTCTGCTGAATGCCCCTGCAGCAAGCAGCTTGCTATGGGGGCACCCAAGCTGAGTCACAGCTCCATGTGTCCATTCAGACATGGAGCCATGGTTTGGTCCCGTCCCCTTTCCCTCTCCTAATTGACTAACTCAGCCTTTATCAACCAGTGTGCCACCAGAGGTCCTCAGGTGTGCCGCGGGATCAGGGGAGAGAAGGGCTGTCAGATGAGCACGATCCCCTGCCAAACTGTACATCAGCACTGTGAGTAGCTCCGTCAGCCTCAGCATAGTGAAAGTAAAGGAAGGGGAGTGTGCTGTGCTCTCTGCTTCCCCCTACAGTGCAGTACCCGCCTGAATCAGAAAACTGGAAAGGTACTGTGCTAGATTCGTTTTAAAAGGGCTTTATACATGTGTATGTGTATGTGTGTACGTGTGTGTGTGTGTGTGTGTGTGTGTGTACATATATTCATGTGTCTGTATGTGTTTGTACATGTGTTTGTGTGTATGTTTGTACATGTGTTGTGTGTGTACACATGTGTTTGTGTGTATGTGTGTGTGTTTGTGTTTGTATACATTTGTTTGTGTGTGTGTGGGTGGGTGTGTACATGTGTTTGTGTGTGCCTGTGTCTGTATGTGTGTATATGTATGTGTGTATGTAAGTTACTTTCAATCCTGACCATCCCCCCATTCCTGTACCATCAGAACTTCTTTTGTAGGGTTTGTGATAGCAGCAAGGACTGCTGCTCCTCCGAAAAGCAATCTATGCTCAGATCACTTTTCAGAGGCATTTGACAGGCAGTAAAGAGGCAATATGTTGCCTCCTCACCACCAGGTTTTAAGCCCATAAATGCAACATCCCTTCACCGCAACAATGCAATTCACACATTTGCGGGGTAGTTGCAGTGCAGCCCCATTCACCCTGGGTATACCTCCATCTGCAGCCAAAGCATGTGTACACCCCTAGATGCTGACTCTGCAGCTAAAGGGGGAGAAGTTGGGGGTGGTAAAAACAGCTCAATCATGTGGTTTTACCACCCCTCAAACCTGACTTGTGAATAAGGCCTTGGTTCACACCTGTGTGGCTGAGTGCAGCCTATTCATTTCAATGGGCTTCCCTACGAGCAGAAATGCAGGGAAAGAAGTCCCTGACCTTTTTTTATAAATTGCGCTGTACCAAAAGCACACCATGTTTGCCAATGTGCGGGGGTACCAAGAATTAATGGCACCCATAAAGAGCAGAGTATTTGTGTGACAGGCACGAGCGTGATTTTGCGTGTGTTCCATTACACACAGTAACGTGAACCAAGCATTGCACAGAGGTGCTTTCCAAGGGTGCCCGACTGGAAAAAAGGTTGAGAAACACTGTGCTAGCTGTCTTTGATTGACAGTAGCGGGAGCCAATCAGGAGGAGAGTTCCGGATGGTCGAAGGACTCACTGGATAGAGATGGTGCTCAGGTCTTAGGGGGGCCAAGGGGGGCCGAGGGGGGCCTTTTGCTGCACACAGAATGTTTTTTATCTTCTATCTTAAAGCTATTACCTTTTGTGTTCCACTTGACCCTTCCTTCTAGATTGTAAGTTATAACGAGCAAGGCCCTCTGATTCCTCCTGTATTGAATTGTATTCTAACTGTACTGTCTGCCCCCATGTTGTAAAGCGCTGTGCAAACTATTGATGCTATATAAATAATAATAATAATAATAATATTAATAATCTTAATGCATAGAATGCATTAAGATAAAAAAAATCTTCTGCTTTTACAACCCCTTTCAGCAGTTACGGCAACAGTTTTTCTCCCCTTTTTAGATAAAGGTTTTATATAAATGAATATAAAAGCGAATTGTAAGCACCCATGTCAGTGATAAATGTGAGATACAGGAAGTTGAAATATAATTTTGGAATCAATCGTTGTTACATGCAAAAATGCAAGCATTGGATAAAGAAAATGTAAAAGGAGTTTAAAAATGTATGGATTCCTTGGATTATGCATTGGGGGTTATTTACTAAAGGAAACTCCACTTTGCACTGCAAGTGCACTTGGAAGTAAAGTCACTGTAGATCCGAGGGGGACATGCAAGGAAAATAAAAAACAGCATTTTAGCTTGCACATGATTCCACTCATTTCAGATCTACCCCTTAGATTTACAGCGACTGCGCTTCCAAGTGCACTTTCAAGGGCACTTGCAGTGCAAAGTGGAGTTGCCTTTAGTAAATAACCCCCATTGTCTACCTGCTAACTTTGGATCTCAAGAGTACTCTTGTTATGGTAACAAAAAATGTTTCATAATGTTACAATATTACTTAAGTATATAAGTAATTATGCCTTCGGAATCCTTGTACCCCCTCTATCTTTTTACCCTTCCTACCTCTTATTTCGCCATCCCTTTTCTTTTAATAAGATTTTAGCCTTAATACTCTTATACATATTATTCGTTATTAACAGGTAACTTTGAATATATTTGGATGACATAAATATCATTAGCATTGTAGGTATACTTAATTCAGTGGTTATGCACTCATGATACTTCAAACACAAAAGAATATGGATTTCTTTACCACTTTAATTGACATGGATTTTGAAAAATAAAGATTTTTTTCTTTAATATGTCCAGGGCCGATGCTACCACTTGGAGAACTAGGCAGTCGCCTAGGTCGCAGCTATGGCCGCTGGTCTGTACTGTTTGGCCTTGACGTATAGTAGTCCCTTCCCGTTGTTTTTTTGTTTTTTTATTGGATGCCTGGGTCTTCAGGGTTGTCCCTCTTTCCCTCTTAGTTCCATTTCCTGGAGCTCGGCATGCTGCTGCCCTTCCCTCTTGGAAGATGGTGGTTGTGGTCATCGGTTCTGCTGTGAATGCGCAATAGGCCATGTGTGGTTGAACTGTGGGTCTTGGACTGGGCGAGTCACATTATGGGGGCTAGTATTTCTTTTACAAGTGTACGTGTAAATACACATGAAAATGCATGCAAATACATACAAAATAAACATCAGAAACTCAGCCAGGAATGCAGATGTTAAAATATAAGTACCATGTGCAAGCACCCTAAAATAATCTCCTATAATATAGTTTAGTAAAATAAAATTACAAAGCAGATACTACCATGTCCCTGTACATACCTGTTGAGAAGTATTGTACCTTTGTGAGCTCTGCAAATTACTATACACATATTTTCACAAAGACAGCCCTTAGGTATACCCCTACATCCCACAATGAAATGCAGACACCAGTGAAGACACCTACATTGCATGCATATAGTGCACAAGTAGACTCCTTTCAATCTGATCTGGTATGCTTCTCCTGCAGTGCAGAGGCAGCACCGCTAACCCGTGGTTTTCGTATGGGTTAGCTGCCCTAGACTTCTATAATGTCTCATGGTTTTGGTGCACTTTCTGAAAGCATCAAGTATTTTGCACCAGCAGTGACAGAGAAAGGAGAAGCAGAGGATTGCTGGAGAGAGTATTAAAAGGCAGGGGGAGGAAGATTTTAGACATACATTGTCACTTTTATCCTTATTGGGCAAAGTGAAAATAGAAATGTAACCATTGATTTTGTACATACAGTACATATCATTGCAATTTTTAAACTTCAACCTTATTGAAGATGCAAACAATATATTAATAACTATATTATATATTATTACTAAATTATAAGTAAAGTAATAGCAAGCAAAACAGATTGTTCACCTTCAATTTAAAATCACTGATAGGGGGCCACCACAAGAAGGATTTATATGTCGATGATACCCAAATCTATCTCTCTATCCCCCAGCTTACCCCATCAGTCTCCTCACACATCTCTGATTTACTAACAGACATATCAGCCTGGATGTCACACCACTTCCTCAAACCTAATCTATCTAAAACCGAGCTCATAATATTTTCTCCTCCACATGCCCCTTTCCCTGACTTCTCTGTCAAGATCAATGGCACAACTATCAGTCTGTTCCCACATGCCAGGGTGCTAGGGGTAACCCTAGACTCTGAACTGTCATTTCAGGCCCACATCCAATCCTTGTCCAAATCATGCCTCCGCAACATCTCTAGAATACGACCCTTTTTTAACCAATGGCACCACCAAGCTTCTAATTCAATCCCTGGTCATCTCTCGTCTCAACTACTGCAACTCCCCCCTCATTGGATTACCTTTACATACACTACCCACCCTTCAGTCCATAATGAATGCTGCTGCACTACTCATAAACCTTACCAACCATTCAGTGTCCTCTACCCCTCTCTGCCAATCCCTGCACTGGCTTCCACTCGCCCAACAAATAAAATTCAAAGTACTAACAATAATTTACAAATCCATCCATAACTCTGCCCCCAGCTACATCACTAACCTAGTCTCAAAATACCAACCAAGCCGCTCTGTTCAGTTCTGCCAAGACCGTCTGCTCTCTAGTTCCCTTGTCATCTCCTCCCATGCTCACCTACAGGATTTCTCCAGCGCTTCTCCCATCCTTTGGAACTCCCTACCCCAATCTGTCTGACTGTCCCCTAATCTATCCATCTTTAGACAAACCCTGAAAACCCTTCTCTTTAACCACTTAAACACCGGCTCACGCCGATATACATCGGCAGAATGGCATGGCTGGGCAAGTAATGTACCTGTACGTCACTTTGAATTTCCCATTTTTCATAATTTTCGCTCTATTTTTGTTTATAGTGCAACAAAATAAAAACCACAGACGTGGTTACCACCAAAAGAAAGCTCTATATGTGGAAAAAAAAGGACGTCAATTTTGTTTGGAAGCCACGTTGCACGTCCGCGCAATTGCCAGTTAAAGGATTCAGCCAAATGGTCCGGGGCGGAAATGGTTGAAGAAGCTTATCCTGCTTCTAACTAATACACTGTTTTAATTCCTCCATCAGCTCATCTCCCACAGCTATTACCTTTTGTATCAATTGACCCTCCCTCTTAGATTGTAAGCTCTAGCAAGCAGGGCCCTCCGATTCCTCTTGTACCAAACTGTAATGTAACTGTAATGTCTGCCTTCATTTTGATAAGCGCTGCGCAAACTGTTGGCACTACATAAATCCTGTATAATAATAATAATAGGTTCACATATGGGCCACAGCATATCTATAGGCATTTGACAGAAGGACTTTATAATCCAGGAAGCAGTATTTAACAATGTAGCCTGTCTATAGAGACACTTTAGTTCAACTCGAATAATCACTTTGATGAGCATCCAGAAATGCATGTTCTAACTAAAGATGGCTGTACATTATACAATTTTCTTGTACAACTTTCCTTTAGATTTACCAAAACCAAATAATATGGAGGTAAAACCTAAACACTTTCAATTTGCATGCATTAAGCCAGGCCCTTGCACTCAGGGCCGGTGCAAGGATTTTTGTCTACCAAGGCGAAGGAGCATTTTGAACTGCAGAATGACACGTGGCATGATCAGAGACTGCAGAATGACACATGGCATGATCAGACTGCAGACATGGCATGATCAGAGACTGCATAATGACACATGGCATGATCAGACTGCAGACATGGCATGATCAGACTGCGGACATGGTACAAGAGACACTAATAAAGCTAAAAACAGCATTGATCTTGCTTACCCTACCTTTTACAGTGCTGGCAGTCTTACAGTTACAACCGGTCCTTTCATCTGTGCTCTACCACTCATGCTCCTCCTGTGCCTTCTGCTGGGCCCTGGCCCCAGGGGCGGATCCAGAGTCTAGTCTCGGGAGGGGCACTGCTATAAAATATGTTTTTTTGGGGGCAATTTATATGGGAAATGGCTGGTATTGGTGCTTTCATCATTATGGCACCATGGCTGTTATGGTGTCAGGATGATTGAAGCGCATTATTTCTGTTAATACATTGTAATATAAAATTAAATGGTTCAACTCACCATAATGCAGAATCAGTGGGAGCCCTGAGGGTGTCATTTGCCATGTCGCCTGCCATCAAATGCGGATTGTCACTTGCCACGTCCCCTGCCACACATTGCAGATTGTCACTTGCCACGTCGCCTGCCACACATTGCGGATTGCCACTTGCCACGTCACCTGCCACACACTGCGGATTGTCACTTGCCACGTAGCCTGCCACACATTGCGGATTGCCACTTGCCACATCGCCTGCCACACATTGCGGATTGTCACTTGCCACGTCACCTGCCACACATTGTGGATTGCCACTTGCCACGTAGTCTGCCACACATTGCGGATTGCCACTTGCCACGTAGCCTGCCACAAATTGTGGATTGTCACCTACTGTATCACTTTTATGCTAAGGTGGTCTTTTGTTGTGTCCCAGAGTGAAGATAAGCAGCAGAGAGATGATGTAATCTCTCTGCTGCGCACAGCTTCCCGCACAGTGAAGGAGGAACTGGAGGGATGCAGGGCAGTGAGAGATGATGTCATCTCCCTGCTCCCCTGCCCGCTGGCTTCCTGATTGGCCAGCAGCCCTCCTAAGCCACCCAGCTGCCCCCCCTCACCCGTCCACTCAGCGCAGTCACCCGTGGAACCGGCCGCTCTGGCACCCGTGGAACCGGCCGCACTGGCACCCGCGGAACCGGCCACGCTGACACCCGCGGAACCGGCTGCGCTGGCACCCTCGGGACCAGCCACGCTGGCACTCTCGGAAACCGGCCGCGCTGTCATCTGCTGGCCTGTTGCCCCCCCTGGATCTGCCCCTGCCTGGCCCCTCCTCCTTGTTTCACTTGGATCCACCCCCAGCCTCCCCCTCATCTCACATGGCTTTCAGTAGCGATTGTCTCTGTCTGCTGCTGGACTGGAGGTGTTTGTGTTTCTTTTTGTGTCTTTTTGCTGCCGTAGTTATCCATGTGGGCTCTCTGGTCTCTGAGGAAGACCTTGTTGCTCTTCCTGTCCTGCACCTGTCAGAGAAGGAGAAGTGGAGTAGGTGGGGCCAGGACTCAAGAGAGCAGCCACAGCTCTTGAAGTCAATGGAGCCTGGAGCCAGCGGGCAACTGAAGTTAACAACGCCCAAGGCTGTGCTGCGCCGCCTGTGTCATTTTCCTGAGCTGGGTAAAGATGAAAGGAGGGCCGGCATCAGGATTACCCCTTTTTAGGAAACCCGACTTTGGCGATCCCCTTCTCTCCTTGCGCCCTCAGGTGGCTGCCTTGGCTGCCTTATGATGGCGCTGGCCCTGCTTGCACTACATAGGTGAAGGTAAAAGTAAATTGAATAAGAAAATTGTATAATGTAAGACCAGCTTTACATTCCTTGAAAGTGTTACAGTCAAATGTAAACCCATTAAAATGAATGTGTGTGCCAAGTTGTT
The DNA here is from genome assembly GCF_037356315.1 of Lithobates pipiens. Lineage (NCBI taxonomy): Eukaryota > Metazoa > Chordata > Amphibia > Anura > Ranidae > Lithobates > Lithobates pipiens. Next base: position 377,416,712 of record NW_027507764.1, on the reverse strand, counting down.
AAAAAGTTAAATGTGTTTTTATATTATGGTATATGAGAAATGTTGGATGTTGCTAAGTTTTTCAGCTTCTAGAGTGTAAAAGACATGGGCAATGTTCTATGACTATTCACATTCTGGTCACTCAAATAAATTCAACCTAGGTTAGAATGTGAGATGTAGTATTTACTAATGCCAAAGGTAATGAACTATAGCAGCAGCAAAAAGGGCTACAGTTCTACATCAGTAGCAAAAATATAAAAATTCCTGAGTTTACCTGGACGCATGTGTACATTTGATTACCATGCATCGGATGCTGGCAAAGAAATTGGAAAACTGCACTATGCATCAGCTGCTTTAAAACACTTCTATAGATTTTTTTCTCTTTAATTCCCTTATCGTTTTTATTTATTTGGTTAATGGTATTGAACAGATTTTAGTCTTAAGACCTCATTTAGCAAGGGTTTATGCAGTCTATAAGATATTTAACCATTCACAGTGAAGTTTATCTTTTAACAAAATGGAAAGTTTGTATTTTGCATCATAACAGTTACCAGTGTAGGGCTAGCAGCAACTATAAATTTGGTTGCAGTCATTAGAAAAAATCTAAAGGTAAAATATGTTGGTCTTTATTAAAAGTTTTCCTCAATCAAATATTTTTTTCTGGTCTCATTATATGTATTATTAAGTAAAACCACAGCCATATTATAATCCCTCTTTTAGGATCACCTCTTTTACACAGAATAGTTTATTGTTTTACGTTGTACTTGTCCTACTTGGCATTACTTTAAAACTTTATTGGTGCAACAGATATCACTGACCTGCTGGCTTTACAGAGAGGTGTGCTGTTTCTTTCTCGGCCTGGACCGATTGTAGAGATCCAACTTTTGAAAATGGCATCACAATTTGCTTGGCTTGCTTTGCGCAGTTAGCCCTAGACAAAAGATGAACAAAATGCTTTCCCCAGCTGCTCCCAGGTTTAGTAAGAAAGCCAATCTCCTTCCCCATGGCTCTTAAGGACAATGTTAGTTTTTCCCTTACAGTCTCTTAAAGGCAATCTTTCTCTCTCTTCTAAAAAACAACCAGAAGGCGCTTCTAAGTGCAGTAATGCAAGACTATTTATTGCCCAAGGATAAAAGCCCACTTACTGGAAGTGAGAAGGGAAAAGGCTCAGCATGTCCATCATAATAAAGTTCAACAATAGGCAGTCCTACAGATGGTGCAGCCAGTTGACATGAATCCCAGCCGTCCAGCAGAGGGGGGCCACAGGAAAAGCTACCGGGAAGACCAGCCGCACTGATAGGATCAGCGTGGAGCCTTTTCCCTTCTTACTTCCAGTAAGTGGTTTTTTTTATCTTTGGTCAATAAATAGTCTTGCATAACTGCACTTAGAAGCACCTTCTGTTTGTTTTTATTATCTGAGATTTTCTTCCCTCTTGTGCTGCTCAAGTGCCATCCTAGTCACCTACTGTCTGATCTACACTAAAATTCTCGCAGACAATTATCTTTGGTTAGTCTTGTCATCCAGAGTGCCCTCCCGCTCACTACTTTCTCTCTCTTCTACCCACCCCAGAACACTCTACATCTGTTTAGCTCTCCAGGACAAATTTCTTCATGGCATGGCATCATCCCCTTTTCACCATTGCCTTCTTCACACACAACTTACTCATCAACCTAAATACAGCTCTTCACGCCAAAGTGAGGTTTTATTGAAAATCTACTATGAGATCCCATAATGTGTTATTACACCTCTATTTGCTGATGACAGAAAAGTGTGCAGCCAACTACAATATAGGCAGTGTGTAATGGTATATCCTACCCTGGCTACAGCGCACCCAAAGCCTTATGCCGCGTACACATGACCGGACTTTCCGGCAGACTAGGTCTGAAGGGATTAGTCCATCAGACAATCCAATTGTTTGTGGGCTAGTCTGATCGTTTTCCAAAAAAATTAAAAATCAGACGGACCTAGAAATAGAACATTTCAAATCTATCCGACTGACTCAATTCCGACAGACTAAAATCGGGAAAACCATTCGTCTGTGTGCTGGTCCGAAGGAAGCTATTGGCTACTGGCTATTGAACTTCCTTGTTTAGTCCCGTCTTATGTCATCACGTTCAAAACGAACGGACTTTCAAATGGACTTCATGTGTGGCCAAATCCATTCGTTCGGAAAGTCCGTCGGAACTCCGCCGAAAGTCCGTCGGGAAGACCGTCAGACCTAGTCTGCCGGAAAGTCCAGTCGTGTGTATGCGGCATTAGTCTTAGCAGACTATGGACTGGAGCTATCATGAGCTGGAAACTTTGTATGTGGTTCTCCACACAGGAAAAAAATATTTACTGAGTACTTATGAACCACTTGATTCAATACAGTCTTAGTAATGTGGGTATCAGGTAGCCCTTCTTTGATGTGTTTAAAGATGAGACAGTAGGCCATCTACAATTGAAACACAATGAGCCAAATGTCTAGTTCGCATCAATGCCCAGTCAAAGTTGACAGCTAAAAATTTTGTACATACTGTATACACAGCCTACCCGCTGAATAGTTTAGGTTTTCAACGAGTCTTTGCTGTACTGCACCAGTTCTCTCCTCTTCCTTTTCCCTGTAATCTGCTGATCCTGAAACACTCTGGCTGGTGATGCTGGTACACCCTACTTTGCTGCTTATTACACAGTCTGATGTAAACAAAAATACCTTTACAAAGAATTTTCTCATTGCCACCAATTCGATTCAAACCTGGAAAGTCTAAATGTGACCGTTGATAGCAAACGCAGGGGGAGGAGGTTATACAAAAATACTAACATACTCCTACGCATGAGTGAACTAGCTCTGTAGTGGCTGTATTGCCTTAGACAATGCAGTTAATTCTTTAGGTGCCTTGCTGCCCTCTAGGACTGGGGTTATCCTGACCACACTGTAGAAAATAGAAGAAAAGAAAAGAGGGTGCACTGGCCTAGTGCATTATCCAACATTACTTTAATGTAATAATAAAAATGGTTAAAATGTCTACTCACAAACATGAGTGTACAATTCATTAAACAAGCCACATGCATGAAGCCACATGCATGACTGATCTCTCCCAGGAATCCCAGCCGGGGTAAGGGGACCCAAGTCCAGGTCCCTGCTGGCTGACACATTTCGATGGACAAACCTTCTTCTTGGATAATGCATTAGGCCAGTGTGCCTGCTTTTCTTTTCTTGGAGGAGGTTATACATCGCAGGCTCCTGTGGATCTTTCATAAAGACAGGTGTGCTTATTCTTCAGAATAAGGTAAACCTAGAATAAGGTAAACTAAACTGAAACATTCTGATTTAGCATAGTTGCTATTTTTCTAGACAGAATTAGTATTTCACTAAATGCTTTCACTTGGTGTCTGTAATTGCTTTTTAATGCTGAACGCAAAAAATATCAACGACAGAAATTAGTTTTTGTATTAATAATAGTAATTAATACAGATTTAAAAATAGTAATTAAAGGCAAAAAAGAAAATTGTACATGTCACTGCATTTCATTAGAACATATATACAGTACATTCTGACACTTATAAGCTTACATTGTATATAATTAATTCAATAAAGATCACAAATAAGGAATTATAGCCTTTTATAGCAATAATATAGTAAATATTATGAGGTAGTAGTAAGGAAGTAGAATTTATCTTTAGAGAGCCAATAAGAAGAATGTCAAAAGATTGGAAGACAAAAAGGTCTTAATGTCTCTCTTCGGTTGGAGATGGTTATCTTTCTAGTAGTATTTTTTTTTGGTCAAGGAATTGGTGCATACTATTATTTTGTTTTAATCTTTAATTATCAATGTTTTACACATAAGTGTGTATATAGCAATTTATTTAATCGCATTCAGTTGTCAAGCATGTGGCTCTTTAAAAATAGTGACACATTTCTAGGAAATGCTAAAAGCTATGGACGAAGACCTAGACAAAGGTTTAAATGACGTGAAGACAAGGGGATAAGAGAAAGTCAAACGATCATATAAACTGTCAAATGTGTTCACAATACCGTTGCATCTAGCACCCTGATTTTCCACTACAGACAGTTTAAGATTGATTGACTAAATACATTAAACAGTGTCTATAGCCAAAACCCTTTGTTTTTTTTCTGTCCTTTTGAGGAGATCTTCCCTCCTTACCTGTTCTGAGATACAATAGGAAATGAGAGAAAGCTCTTCAGAGAGAGAAGAAATCGTTTACACAACTGTCCCTAGAGCAAGCTTATCCCTTTTGAAGAATACTCCAGCCATAAAATTTGGATTTCCCATCACTTTGTGTCCCAGTGAAAATAGTCACTAGGAGAAAAAGTCATGGTAATTCTCCCCAGTGGAGAAACAGGCAGCAATAAAAAATTGTGGATAGGGGATATTACTGCCCTAACTCAATTATTGAAGAAAAATTAACAGCTGCTACATAAAAATGTGACAAAAATTCAATGCAAAAGATCAGTGAAAAATGTAGCGCTACAAATATAAAACAATAAACACTGAACAATATATCAAGTATTGTGTGTAAATAATAAAAACTTTGTGATAAAAATCAATCTCAAATATAATGAATATAAAACAGAACATGTATATAATGAGTCGAAACACAGATGAGAAAGTTCCAAAGTTGAAACAATCCTATGGTATACATATTATGGAGTCCACCACAAAAAATTTTTGCTCAGAAGAGGGGTACAAAGGCCTTAGCAGGCATGTAGAGCATCAGGGATAGTGTATCCCCCACCCAAGATAAGGGGTATAAACTGTTACCATAAATAGTGGACTCAAATGTCAGTGACAATGAGTCAATAAAGTGAGGATAGTCTGATCAGCAGGGAATCCAAAGAGCTCCAAGAACAAATCCAGGGAATTGTGCAGATAACTGTGAAGCTGGAACTCATATGTTAAGCAGCCAAACTGGAAAGCCAAAAACTATCATCCGAAGGGCTGATTACAAGATCACATTATTGAGTCATCAAAAAGTTCACATTCTTCAGTTCTCTCAAAAGTGGTAGCGGCTAGTTCCTACCCAGTAGAAGGACCCTGGTGATGTCAGACATCACCAGGGTCCTTCTACTGGGTAGGAACTAGCCGCTACCACTTTTGACAGACACCAGGGTTGAGTTCCAGCTTCATGATTACCTGCACGATTCCCTGCATTTGTTCTTGGAGCTCTTTGGATTCCCTGGATTGTTTTGGAAATCTGCTGATCAGGCTATCCTCGCTTGACATTCGAGTCCACTATTTCCGGTAAGAGTGTATACCCCTTATCTCGGGTGGAGGACCCACTAACCCTGATGCTCTACATGCCTGCTGAGGCATTTGTACCCCACTTCTGAGCAACAACGTTTTGTGGTGAACTCCATATATGTTTACCATAGGATTGTTTCACCTTTGGGACTCTCACCTGTGTTTATACTCATTATATACATGTTCTGTTTTATATTCATTATATTTGAGATTGATTTTTATCACATAGTTTTTATTATTTACACACAATGCTTGATATATTGTTCAGCAATAAAAAAAACTGACAAGGATTCTAACAAAGCCATACTCTAACTATAAGTAAAAAAACAAAATTTGCCTGTTGGCACACTTTACTAATTACATTATCCAAAATGTAAAGAACTTCAGTTTAAAAAAAAGTAAATCATCAACAGAAAAGTTCTTGCTGCAGCATTCACTTTCTGTTCAGAAATGTCCACCACTGAAGGTCTTTTTTTAGCAGATGGCACTCCTTTCTCAGGTTGGATGACTGCCAGTAATGCAAATCGATTAATCTGAGCAAGGGCTGTCATAGACACACCCCTCAGTGGTACATTTTCATGCTGGCCTGGGCACCGAGCAATATTAAACAGTGTTCATTTGAGTATTATTAAAGTGGCGAAACCATGGACAATAAAGTATTGACATGTTCTTAAACAGTAAAAGAGTTTACATAAGCCCTCCCTGGCCTCTCTAACTGCTTGCACTTTTTAGAAAATGAATCCTCAAAGATCACAACAAAGATTCTCAAGTTGGATTTCAGTCTGTTTCTATGAATATAGAAACATCTCCTGGGAGAGGACTTGCCAAAGATTCTGCCTTACATAGAAGATAAAAGGAGAGGGTGGTTGAGTAGAGAGGTGCTTTGATAGAGCTCCTGGCCCTCTCCTACTTTACCCGATTTAACTTGCTCCTTTGACTGCAGAATGCTCTCAGCTAGGAAGTGCTCCTCAAAGAGAAATAGGAAAACGAACAATCCGACCTCCTTGACACCCCATCTGGGGGGAAATCTGAAGACTTTTCCACCTCATGCAGTCGGGTCCCCCGGGTCCCAAAATGGTGGAGGCAAATGTCGCTCACACACCAGCCCTAGGCCAGGACACTCAGCTGTCCTGTCCTGCAGGATTCTGAAGCCCGGAGTTGTACCCCAGCATTATGCCGGCTCCCTCATCGGATCCGGGGGGATCACCACAATTACCCTTAACTTATAGGGCAGATGAGGAGCTGAGAGAGATCCTGCGGGCCCTGCCAACAAAGGCCGACATTGAGGCCTTGGTGGGGCGTGTGGAGGCTGCCCATCATAAGGAGATACAAGTAGTCAAGCAAGAGGTACACTTCCTTTCCAATAGACTGACAGCGGGAGAGAATTCTCTATCAACTCTGGACCTAAGAGTCGCATACATAGAAGCAAACCACCGGTCCTGCAAAGAGAGATCGCTGGGCTTGCAACTACAGGAAATCAACTACAAGGCCGCCTGGAGTTCGACCACATCCACGGGGCATTGGGCCCCAGATCGGAAGATCCAGTGAGGCCGCGGGATGTTATATGCCGGTTCCACCACTACAACCACAAGGAGTTAATAGCTAGCAAGGCATGGGAGGTGCAGGATTTGGAATTGGATGGAGCAGCCCTCAAGTTTCTACCAGATATCTCCAGGGCAACGCTCCAGCGGCGGGCCTTATTGAAGCCTCTTCTGGATTTGGCAAGGAGGAAGTCTGTTACATACCGCTGGGGCTTCTCCCTCTCCATCACTTTCCGAAAGGACCAACGCTCCTTCTCGCTCCGCTCACCAGATTCTCTACCAGCCCTCTTCACCTTTTTTGGAGTCAGTGCCATTTGAGGTCCCAAATTGGCTGGATTACATTCTCGGGTACCAGGGCCACAGAGAACACAACACCGTGAGTGAGGGGTTGCCCCCCAGACCCCCGAGAAACCCGCGGCGATCATGGACAGCGTATCCGGAGGATGGCCGGGAGGTGTGAATACCCACCACAGCAAGTGCCATGGACTCTCCTCTTATACTCGCAAGCCTAAAGCCACTCTCCTGCTAATTTGATGTGACGTTTGAAACATCTTACCCCCCTCCCACCCCGGAGTCCTCACCTTTTTTTCGGTCCTTTAAGTGATCACTGCTTGCCCCCGAGGGATTGCCGTCCCCACCCTGTGCGGGGTTGGCGCCCCTGTCAGCCTCTGTTTTGTCACTGGATCCGCGAGGCCTACGTGGGGGGAGTAGAGACTCCTAGGGTATGCATGTCCCTGGTGGACGTGTTGGACACATGTGCTGGATTGGCCGCCCCGAACGAGCTGAGATCCTACTTGAACTGTTATGCAGCACAGAAGAACAATGCCCGGACTTCTCCTTATGTGTGGTTTCTGCTATCTCCTGGGAAAGCAAACTGTCGGGACGCTTATACCTCATCATACTCCCCGGTGTCACTACCCGCCGCACAAACGGACTCCATGGAGCTGTAAGTAACTCTGTCTCTGGCGTTGGGGAGGGGAGGGGGTAGAATGATGGGCTGGCATGGCCGCCTGCAGGTTTATCCCCCCCTTGAGCATCGGCCGATGCACCGGCGGGAGGGGTGATGCCGTCATGGAGGGGGGTTGTGGCTCAGTGTCTCCCATGTTGGACAGGACGTGGGGTTTGCAGGCTCCCCACACATGCCGCTTGCAACAATGGGAGTGACATCTCTACTGCCCACTGAAATTCTGGAAGGTGCAATGCTGATGCAATTCTATTGAGCTATCCATTGTGACTCTCATCTGTTTTTGTACATTATTTTTTCTGTTCTGTTTTATGCATTTCCTTTACCTTTCTGTTGCCACTAGAGTCAAGCTCAAGCAAATGTTGAATTATTGAATTGAAATGTATAGCAACATGTATTTTGAGGCTGTGGGCTAAGGGGTCCTTCAACGGTGGAGGGTGCTATATGTTTGGGGGAAATCTGGTCCCGGGCAAGGGGTGGGAGCAGCTTACCTCACTGGCACACACATTCCAAACACTACGGCGGTGCCGGCAAATCGGAGATAGGAATACATAGCCTAAGGGGTAACGTAGAGCGTGACAGATATTTATGGGTGCGGAAGGCTCCATAAAGTGAAGAAATAGGACTAAACTGAGGGGAACGTGTGGACACCTCGGTAGGCATGCAGAGTCCGTATTCCTCATCTTGTGCGGGAGACCTTGGTTGAGGACCTGAAGCTCTATCTTGAGGTATCTGGGTTAACATACTCCCCCAACCAAGAAACACACATAAGCAATAATACGCTTCAACTGGCCTTGGGGGTTGTAGAGGGGAAGGGCACGCAATAACAGGAGGTGCTATGAGAGATAAAGGTTAGAGCGGCTGGGCTGGTGAGTTGGGGAAATGTTAGAACATCACTGCCAATGTGGAAATCTTTGTTTTCTGTTACTTTTCACTTTTTGTAGAATTTCTCTTGTAGTTATGCTTGTATTATGCTTCTTTAGCTTATTTTGTTCGGGTTCAGGGTGGGGGATGGGCTGGGACCCCTCTGTTCTGGCCATAGTCCAACCTCTTCTCCAAATAGGCTTTCACACACCCCAGAGTTCTAGGGGGTGAGGTGTTATTACAAGTTCTTACTTGTTGTTTAGAAAATCAATTGTTTAGAAAATCAGGTACTGCTGTTGCGACCTGCCTTGTGATTCCTACCATGCGAATAGTAGAGAGTCACGCTCGTCTTTCACTCGACTCCCCATATGTTATTAAATGACCTTCAGAAATCCCACGCGAACATTGCCTTCATCCAGGAAACCCATTTCAAACATGATAAACTTCCTTTCCTTAAAAACTGTTTTTTCCCATAACATACCACTCCACCAACCCCGTGGCCAAATCTAAAGGGGTATCGATCTCTAGCAGCCTTCCCTGGCAGTGCCAGATGGTGATTTTCGATCCTGGCTATGTATTTCTTAAGGGGTTGGTTGGTGACGTTCCACTCACACTAGCGTCAGTGTATGCCCCTAACGAACATCAGGGTACATTTATCACAAGTATACTAGATAAACTCGAGGAGTTTGACAGGCCAACTGATATTGGTTGGGGATTTTAATATTCCCCTAATCCCAACATCGGACACATCCTCAGAGTGCTCATCAGTGCCTGCATCCATTAGAAAGCGTATATCCAATTCTCTCCATAAAGCCCAGTTAGTAGATGTTTGGCACCTGCAATATTCGGAAGAACGCGACTACACTTTCTATTTGCAACCACACAAACTTTACACCATAATAGACTGTTTTTTGATACCCCATAATCAACTACAGTCGGTGATAGAATCTTCAATAGGCCACATTACATGGTCGGACCATGCCCCCATCTCCCTTACCTACACATTGTCTGGAGGTTCCACGACCAGATCGAGGTTCTGGCGACTAAATCCTGGCGGAGGTCACTAAAACACTTACCTTATACTTTCTGGAGAATGACACCCCGGACTGTGACCCTGGTCTTTTGTGGGAGGCCTATAAAGCAGTCCTTAGGGGACTCTTAATTAGCCATGGTGCACGACTGAAAAAAGAAAGATCGGAGCAGCTCTCCAAGTTCCTAAAGGACATGACAGCTTTGGAGGCACGTCACAAGCATGCCCTCACACCAGTTCTGAAAACCGTATTAGGGACAATATGCAAGCAGATAACTGATCTACTATACTATAGAGCTAAAGCTGCACTGCAGCGCTGCCGTCTACTCTCTTATGAATCGAGTGACAAGTGTGGGAAAACCTTAGCCAGAGCAGTCCGCGAGCAGAAGCAAGCTGCCTACATTCCTTACATCGTAAGCCCTGACAATCAGAAGATCAATCTTCCGCAGCAAATATCAGATGGGTTCGGTGAATTTTATTCTAAACTATATAACCTCCCTCATAAGCTGTCCACCTAGGCAGATATGACTGACTACGTAACATCCTCCCAAATGCCCTCACTCCCCACTGAACTTTGTGAAGAATTAGAAATGCCAATCACTTTGGAAGAACTCCAAACTGCTATTAGTACCCTGAAGCCGGGGAAAGCCCCAGGCCCAGATGGGTACACCATCCACTATTACAAAACTCTCCTCCCTATTTTAGGCCCACGCATGGTGACACTCTTTAATGCAGTAGGGACGGAAGCAGGCTTCTCCAGAGATATGTTAAAAGCTCACATTTCACTGATTCTCAAAGAGGGTAAGGATCCGTCATCTTGTGGGAGTTACAGACCCATCTCCCTACTAAACATTGATTTAAAACTGTTCACCAAAATTCTATCAACCAGACTAGCACAAAGTCTTCATTCCTTAACCCCCCTGACGGTATTCCCGAGTCTGACTCGGGGTGGATTTTTCATACCAAAAGCGGTATCCCCGAGTCAGACTCGGGACAGCGTCGCTGGATCCAGGAGGAGGTTTACTTACCTTCTCCCTCGGATCCAGCGTTGTCTCCCCGCTGTACAAGCGAGCCGTGTCTCGCTCGATGCATCACACCGCCGATCTCCGTGCCCTGCGAGCGTTGCGACGCACGGGCACGGAGATCGGCGCCAAATTCAAAAAGTGAAACAAACAGTATACATACAGTATAATGTAATCTTACAGATTACATTGCTGTATGTAAATATTTCACATCCCCGTTGTCCCTAGTGGTCTGCCCAGTGTCCTGCATGCACTTTTATATAATAAAAACTGTTCTTTATGCCTGGAAACTGGAGATTGCCCATAGCAACCAAAACTGTCACTGTACATCAAAAATGATTTTAGACCAGCTAGAAAACAGCGATAATAAATTAGAATCACTCGCAGAATTGAGCGATAGCGATTTGTGGGGAGATCCGTCATCAAATACTGAAAAGTAATGACAGCGACAATTCTGCAACTGAGCAAATTTCAGTGTTTTTGATTTGATTACATTATTGAATAATTTTTATTATTGTTATATTATTATTTGGTACAATTATTTATAGTTATTTATTATATTATAATTTATGATTTCATTTTTCAAACTTTATCATACCCGGGATGTGTGCTAGACTCTGGTTTGGACAGATTTAAGAGAGTTATTCCTAAGAATTGCAGGACTACAATATAAAACGCCAAATTTTCATGCAAAATAATGGTACCGCTTTTAGCACCTAAAATCCGAAATAATCGTACCGCCAGGGAGGTTAATCCACCTAGACTAAGTGGGCTTTATCCCTGCCAGGGAAACAAGGGATAACACCATCAAGGTTTTGAACCTTCTCCATGTTGCTAGCACTAACAGCTCCCCTTGCGTTTTTTTGAGCACCGACGCTGAAAAAGCGTTTGATAGAGTTAACTGGAATTTCATGTTCGCAGTGCTCTGCCAAATAGGACTGGGAGACAAGATGGTTAACTGGATAGGCAAATATATTCCAACCCTACGGCACAATTAAAGGCACATGGACTCCTTTCGTCACCTTTTCACTTTAAAAATGGTACAAGACAGGGATGCCCATTGTCACCCCTTCTTTTTGCACTTTCTCTGGAGCCATTGTTATGTAAAATAAGAATGAATCCAGACATTCAGGGCTTACTCATAGGTGATATTCATTGTAAAATTTCAGCTTATGCAGATGACCTACTGTTCTCCCTAACCAACCCTTTGATTTCCTTACCAAACCTCCTGAAAGAATTTGACTTATATGGTGAACTGTCAAACCTAAAAATACATTTTTCAAAATCGGCAGCTATGGGGATTGCTATTGCCCCCCAAATCATGCAATCGATGCAAACACAGTTCCACTTCAAATGGACGTCGGTAGCTCTGAAATACCTGGGAAACTTATTCCATTAGACATTAAACACACGTTTGATTTGAAAACTCTCCTGAACCAGTAGCCGGCCAATAGATGTATACCCTAACCAAGATCGGGGTATCGGTGTATACTCTCTCACGCTTACCCTCGCTCTGGCTGCCCCCCTCCCCTGTTTTTTTTCCCCTCCTTCCTCCACCCCCCCCCCTCAACAATGCCTATAGCTACAGAAGATCAAAATCTTGTTTTAAAATACTTATCTTATTTGGTACATTTTTGTACATTTGTACAAAAGTATGTACCAAGCAAAGTCTGGGCCAAGCTTACTTTAAGTGCAGGATTCATGAGCACCCACCACCACTAGAAGAGAAGAGAAGAACCCATAATGTTATTAGACTAGCTAAATTACCTTTACAAAAAAGTTTTTTTTTTTTTTTTTTTGATGGGGAATGGTTATGTAGAGGGTGGTGGGTATAAGAGGAAGTTTGTCTTTACATTTCTAAAACTTCATGTAAAATTCAATGTTTCAGTGCACTTTAAATAGTTTGTTTGGGCTAAGGTGGCCCAAACAAACTTTCCATTAATAAACAATGTGCCTGGAGGATGGCCCAAATAAACTATTTGCATTACTATATAATGACCCTAAGGTATGTTCTATAATATACAGTGGTTTCATTAGCAGCATTACAGATGATTTGCTATTTGCTGTCAGAATTAAAGAGTTGGACTGAGTGCTTCTCTGCCTTTTAGGAGAAGCCTTGTATTTTATCCATAAATATAAGGCCTCCTCTGACTGGCCAAGGTGGACGACAAGCTCAGGTCAAACAAACTTTTTAAAGTGATTTGAAGCCTGGAATTTTACTTTAACATATGGAAATGTTACTGTAAATTACAGTGTATAATAGGAACATATGGTGGCCTTTAATCACAGATCTGACTCTTCGTATTTATTTGAAGTTTGGGAACTAACCTAACTAACCAGTATTGCCTACTGTCTTCTCTGTTTGGACACAATTAAATATTTTCAAAAAATGCTTGTACTACATGAGTGATTTTCAAATAAGCCTCAAACAAAAAAAAAAAATCACCCACAATTGAAAACAGAATTCTGCAGTTAATCGCACCCATTCAGCCTATATACACTAGACAATAGTCTTCATGATTAATCACACAATATTCATCTAACAATCACTATAGAAATGAATGGGTGTGATTAAGCTCAGCAATCTTCAATCAATTTCAGGCAGTTTGTGGTCATGCAACTCACTCAACTTAAAATTACCTTTGTAGTTGGGGCTTAAATGTAGCCACGGATGAGCAATATCATGCTTAGAATTTGGATCAGTTAGATATTTACCCATACTCAAAGGAGTCACCTGAACACCGGAACCAGCCCTAAAACGTAACCGATGGTGGCAGAGCAGAAACATGGTATTTTTACATTCTCTACTTACCAAAAAAATCCTTTGATCACCCCCTAGAAATAGCATAATACTATAAATGATGGCTGCAGGGAGCATCTCCTTCTATTATTTGGCAATTTTGCCTATTCTAATAGTAAACACACTAATATATTGCTTTGGGGGAAATACTGAATTATTGATATTGAATATTATTACTATATATTGAACTTGAGAAATGGTACATTTGTTCGGTAATGTTTTCATATTTTATACCCAGGTGCATAAATATCAACAATGCATTTGCCAGTTTATGAAATGTTCATTATAAATTCCCAAAAAGTCCCCTGTGAACATTGTTTTCCCAATAGCCACTGGCAATAAATCCCATTCTGGCCTTTTCAAATTAATTACAATCTAGGATCAATGGCCTGAAACAGCTTTTACCACACAGATTAGAAGTGAAGTAGGTGAAGTGTGACAAGGCATTTAGCAACACAAAAGGCCCTACCATAATTTGGCACTTACAGTAAGTATTTGCCAACGAATATTGGGTGTATCTGCATATGTTTAACATGTAAGCGTGAACTATGGAATCTGATAAATAGCACAAAATTTTTATTTTTGTTAAGTGATTTAAATTAAATAAATAAATACAAATAATCAATAAATGAACAGATGCTCAAACATGCTATGTGACATGGAATTTACAGTTTTTGAATTAAATTGAAAAAAAGTAACTAATATAATAGGAATAGTTAGGTAAATATTTACTAGAACAATAATGGCAACTGCAAGGAGAGGCTCTGATACCAGCACACCAGCATCTCGCAGAGGAGAAAGCGTTTCTAGAAACTGAAGAATTACAGAAAAAATTTGATTAAGAAAGAAAAAAAAAAAAAACACAAGGAAGCAGAAGAGAGGGTTAAAGGGGAGATACAGCTAAAGGTTTCAGTTTCAGGACAAAGCCAATTTTAAATTCTAGAGAACACACCTGCAATATCAAGGGCCTAAGGCCGCGTACACACGCGGGGACTGTTCGCTCAACTTTGTCCGCTGAACAGTGTTTCGGCGGACAGTCCGCTCGTGTGTGGGCTTTCAGCGGACAGTTTCAGCGGACAGTCTGCTGAACAAAGTTTTTCGGAAATTCCGAAAAACTGTCCGCTGAAACTTTGTTTCAGCGAACAGTCCCCTCGTGTGTAGGCTTGTTCGTCAAACTAAGTTCCGCGCATGCTCAGAAAGGATTTACACGCCGAAGTTTGCATTGCAGTGTATAGGACGTCGTTTTCTAGTCCCGTCGTACGTGCCGTTCACGTCATCGCGCACGGTTTCAGCGGACTGTTCGTTCGTCGTGTGTGGGCAAGTCCGTCCATGCTAATTTTGAGCGGACTGTCCGCTGAAACTGTTTGACGGACAAAGTTGGGCGAACAGTCCCCGCGTGTGTACGCGGCCTAAGTGATAAACGGGACCAATCACAGTTAGTGGGGAAAGGACTACAAAACAGTACACCTAAGCAAACCAGGTAAAAAAAATTGACAAAAAGGTCAAGTTGGGTTTAAAATAAGTTACCTATTTTAGTACCTTAAAGGGTTGGGGTAGTTTTCAGTGAGTAACCCCCAAAGGACACTTTTCCCTTGGGCAACAATCTAAACAGCAATACAGAATACTACTGATTTATTTTGTGGCACCCTCAAAAATGCTCAAAAGCATGCACAACCCAGAACAGAGAAGGCTGTAATCACTAATCTGGAGAAGTAGAAAGTATTGCTATTTCATTTTTTGCCCATAAAGAAGATTGCAATTTGAGGGGAAAGGTCTTTTAAACATACACGTCCCCTTTAAATTATTAAACCTTAACTATATTTATGATTTTCATATATTTCAAGACAGATACA
Source organism: Lithobates pipiens (assembly GCF_037356315.1). NCBI lineage: Eukaryota > Metazoa > Chordata > Amphibia > Anura > Ranidae > Lithobates > Lithobates pipiens. The sequence goes on along the minus strand of NW_027507764.1, from coordinate 377,401,415 downwards.
AATAATTATTATATTTCAACAGGATAATCTGGATAAAATTACATTATGGGTAGTTCAATGGCTTATTAGGTTTAATGCTGTTAAAAAATAAGTTCAACTTTTGCAGGTAAAAAGATGTGGCGTAGTAAACAAGGCCTGCAAGGCTGAAACGTGTTTACATTTTCTGTCTGTGTCTTTTATGGAGAATTAGTAAATTTTAACCACTTGCCGACCAGCGCACGACGATGTACGTCGACAGAATGGCATGGGTAGGCAAATGGGCGTACATGTACGTCCCTTTAAATTTGCCGCCCTGCTATTTGCCGCCGCGCTGGTCGGGACCCCCGTGAGTCCAGTCGTGGGACCCGCAGACTCGATCGCCGCGGGCATCCCCGCGATCGTCTCACAGAGCGGCCAAATGAAGAAATGCCATTGTAAACAGCATTTCTCCATTCTGCCTAGCAACTAGTGACGCTGATCTCTGCTCCATGTGATTGGAGCAGAGATCAGTGTTCACTAAATGAAAGCCCAACCTCCCCACAGTTAGTAACACACCCCTAGGAACACTTAACCCCTACACTGCCACCCACTGGTTAACCCCTTCACTGCCAGTGTCATTTACACAGGAATCACTGCATTTATATAGCAGTGATTACTGTATAAATGACAATGGTCCCAAAAATGTGTCAAAAATGTCCGATGGGTCCCCCACAATGTCGCAGTCACAATAAAAATCACTTATCGCCGCCATTACTAGTAAAAAAAAAAAAAAATAATTATTAATAAAAATGCTATAAAACTATCCCTATTTTGTAAACGCTATAACTTTTGCGCAAACCAATCAATAATCGCTTATTGCGATTTTTTTTTACCAAAAATATGTAGAAGAATACGTATCGGCCTAAACTGAGGGAAAAAAACTTTTTTTATATATTTTTGGGGGATATTTAATATAACAAAAAGTAAAAAATAATGCGTTTTTTTTCAAAATTGTCGCTCTATTTTTGTTTATAGCGCAAAAAATAAAAACCGCAGGGGTGATCAAATACCACCAAAAGAAAGCTCTATTTGTGGGGAAAAAAGGACGTCAATTTTGTTTGGGAGCCACGTCGCACGACCGCGCAATTGTCAGTTAAAACGACGCAGTGGCGAATCGCAAAAAGTGGTCTGGTCTTTGACCACTAAATTGGTCCGGTCTGAAAGTGGTTAAAGACTTTAAAGAGCAAGCAAGGAGTTGCGGACCATCTTTTCTTATTATTGCTACTACAGCTGTTCAACTGGCTCTCCGCACCCAGGTAGCCCTAAACCAGCGATGGCAAACCATGGCACCCCAGATGTTTTGGAACTGCATTTTCCATGATGCTCAACTACACTGCAGAGTGCATGAGCATCATGGGATATGTAGTTCCAAAACATCTGGGGTGCCACGGTTCACCATAACAGCTCTAAACAATCTTCTGATTATACTGTGTAGTAGCACCCTACTTCTGCTTTAAAAAAATATGTGTATTTAATATAATTTTACACTGCAGCCTTTAAAGAATTGCACCTGCGATCAGCAGATCAGGTATGCAATGTCAGGATTCTGCAGACTCTCATTCAGCTGTCTGCCTATACCTCCCATACAGGCTGACAGTTACTGAACTGCAGGAAGAATCAATGGACTATGGGTGCACTCACCAGTCCCCTTGCAGTTCATTGAGATTTACAAACTGTTTGGTGCTGCAGCCGGTAGAATTTGTAGGCAATTCATTCACATGAAACTATGAATTTATGAATGATATAGCTGTGTAAGCAGAGCCCTGCACAGCGGTGCTGATTTCAAATTGTGACAGTGGGTGCAGAAAGAAGATCCCCAGCCCACTGTCACCGAGTGGGGCACGCTGGCGGTGGGAGGTGGGTGGATAGCAACATGTTACCTGTTACACTGTAAATAATGGTGCCATATGCAACATGCTCCTAATGGCGAGCCAAGGTGCCAACATTTTGTGTAGCGCTTTACAATATAAAAGGGAGGCATTACAATTACATTACATTTCAATACAGAAGGATTATGAAGGCCCTGCTTGTAGAGCGTACCATCTAACAATAAAATTGAAACATTCGTTAGGCTCTCCCATTGATCTATATGGTATGGTACAATGGAAAGCTGGGCAGTCTACAGTAAGACCATGGTGCATCTAAGGTATGGTTTGTGGTAAACTACCTAAGGGTCATGGGAGAACCCATATAGGGGGTTATGCATAACAGTACTCTTGAATGGCTTACTGTAAATGGCTCAGTAATGCAATACAACATGAACTGTTGATGGGATAGGGGGACATACTGTATTTAGGAAATACTGACTAGAATGTATTCAGGAAAAACATAGCTGGAAAATGGGGGGATTTACTAAAAATGGTGCACACAGAATCTGGTGCAGCTGTGCAGAGCAACCAATCGGCTTCTAACTTCAACTGGTTCAATTAAGCTTTGACAATAAAATCTAGATTCTGTGTTCATCAGTTTTAGTAAATCTCCCTCAATGTTTTAGCAATTATGGTTAACAGTACCATAAGATGTAGACATGTGCATTTGTTTTCGTCCGAATTTCAGCTATTTTCATTTTCGTTTTGACAAACGATAACGAAAGCACAGAATCCGAAAAACGAAAGATCCGACATAAATAAATGCTTTATTTTCGTTTTCATTGTTACAACAGTTCGATATAGAATAGGAGATTCGATGTGACTCTGACAATAATCTGTGTCTATAGAACCTGTGGTCAAATGTGCCTAACCTTACCTCTATTAGTCCAAGATTATATAGAGAAAATATTCAACAGAGAAAAAAGATTTGACAGAGAGAAAAGATTCTGCACGTTACTGTCCTAAAAAGTGTTTGGGGACCCGGGTCCTGCCCCAGCGGACATGTATCAATGCAAAAAAAAGTTTTAAAAATGGCAGTTTTTTCGGGAGCAGTGATTTTAATAATGATTAAAGTGAAACAATAAAAGTGTAATATTCCTTTAAATTTCGTAGGGGGGGGGTGGGTTGTCTATAGTATGCCTGTGAAGGGGCACATGTTTCTGGTGCTTAGAACTGTCCCTGCACAAAGTGTCATTTATGCAGGAAAAAAAAGTCCTTTAAAATCACTCGCAGCTATTATGAATTGTCGGCTCCGTAATACAGAGAACACTCATTGAAAGTCATTGATAAAAAAAAAAATTTTTAAAAAGCGTGGGGGTACCCCAAATTCAATTACCAGGCCCTTCAGGTCTGGTATGGATATTAAGGGGAACCCTGCGTCAAATTTAAAAAAAATTGACGTGGGGTTCCCCCTAAATATCCATACCAGACCCTTTATCCGAGCACGCAACCTGGCAGGCCGCAGGAAAAGAGGGGGGGATGAGAGAGCGCCCCCCCTCCCTCCTGAACCGTACCAGGCCACATACCCTCAACATTGGGAGGATGCTTTGGGGGTCTGTGACCCCTCAAAGCACCTTGTCCCCATGTTGATGAGGACAAGGGCCTCATCCTCACAACCCTGGCCGGTGGTTGTGAGGGTCTGCGGGCGGGGGGCTTATCAGAATCTGGAAGCCCCCTTTAACAAGGGGACCCCCAGATCCCGCCCCCCCTGTTTGAAATGGTAAGGGGGTACAAAAGTACCCCTACCATTTCACAAAGAAAGTGTAAAAAATAGTTAAATAAGGCAAACACACTTTTGAAAAATTCCTTTATTAAAAATAAAAAATAAATAAAAAAAGATTCCAGCGGTGCTAATCCACTCTTGCTATCCAGCGACGGACGATCATCTCTCCGGGGTCCAGCAATGGCTCATCTGAATCAGCGCAGCGAATCCATCCATCTTCTGTCTCCACTGAGGAGACACTGCAGGGATTCCGGCGGCCTGACGTTTGTTATATGTGGAGGGCAGGGCCACCCATCACCTGACCCCGCCCCCTCTGACACAAGGGGAAACCCGGGGTTCCCCGTGACGTATGGGTGACCCCGCACCCCTCTGATGTAACACAGGCAGGTTTCCGTTACATCAGAGGGGGCGGGGTCACCCATGCGTCACGGGGAAGCCCGGGTTTCCCCTTGCCTCAGAGGGGGACGGGGTCAGGTGACGGGTGGCCCCGCCCTCCGCATAAAACAAACGTAAGGCCGCCGGAATCCCCGCAGTGTCTCCTCAGTGGAGACAGAAGATGGATGGATTCGCTGCGCTGGATCAGATGAGCCATCGCTGGAGAGATATCATCCGTCGCTGGATAGCAAGAGTGGATTAGCACCACTGGAATCTTTTTTTTATTTTTTTTATTTTTAATAAAGGAATTTTTCAAAAGTGTGTTTGGCTTATTTAACAATTTTTTACACTTTCTTTGTGAAATGGTAGGGGTACTTTTGTACCCCCTTATCATTTCAAACAGGGGGGGCGGGATCTGGGGGTCCACATGTTAAAGGGGGCTTCCAGATTCTGATAAGCCCCCCGCCCGCAGACCCTCACAACCACCGGCCAGGGTTGTGAGGATGAGGCCCTTGTCCTCATCAACATGGGGACAAGGTGCTTTGAGGGGTCACAGACCCCCAAAGCATCCTCCCAATGTTGAGGGTATAGGGCCTGGTACGGTTCAGGAGGGAGGGGGGGTGCTCTCGTCCCCCCCTCTTTTCCTGCGGACTGCCAGGTTGCATGATCGGATAAAGGGTCTGGTATGGATTTTTAGGGGGACCCCCACATCAATTTTTTTTTTTGACGCGGGGTTCCCCTTAATATCTAGGGGGAACCCCATGTCAATTTTTTTTTCATTTGACGCAGGGTTCCCCTTAATATCCATACCAGACCTGAAGGGCCTGGTAATTGAATTTGGGGGACCCCCACGCTTTTTTTTTATTTATTATTATTTTTTTTTATCAATGACTTTCAATGAGTGTTCTCTGTATTACGGAGCCGACAATTCATAATAGCTGCGAGTGATTTTTATTTTATTTTTTATTTTTTTTAAGCAATAGTTTTTATTGAAAATTTTTCAGAGTTACAAAGTATAAACAGACATAAAAAAAAAAAGTACATCAATTCTCGTACAGGCGAGGCAAACAGTCCTTATAGATAAGAGACAGTTTAGGCTTGTCCAGGTAACCTCATAACAACATCTATAAAGTAGTAGCATATACTTTCGATATAACATGTTTCCACATTAATGTCTACGCTATAGCCTGGGTCTATGCCGCACTTCCACCAGAGGCGCCCCTTCCGGGATCTAGCTGCACCTCCGGGGGAAGAAGCGCCCGGAACCTTTTGCAAGATCCCGCAATGCACAGAAGCCAGACAAATGAGCCCCCATTAAATGGGTTATATCAGATGCCCCATCGGTTACCATATTACCATTACATAGAATCACCTGTACATGAAAGAGAAATTCAGGAACAATAGGAAGAACAGAAACGTAAAACCATATCAGGGAGGGGAGAAGGAAGGGAAGGGAGGGAAGGGACCTAATACTAGGTCCCATAGAAGGAGATTATCGCTCAATTATCTGTATGCAGTTATGCTCTCAGTAAGAGGAAAGGATATAGTATATCAGTCAGTGTGAAATATTAGTTTTGTACCAATCGCACCAAGGCTGCCAGTTGTTTTGGAAGGCAGTACGCCTCCCTGATGACGATACTAAGATAAGTTCATAGGCATAATGGGTAGCAAGGACTCTAATAACCTCTAGAACTTCTGGAGGATGAGGAGCCTTCCAGATCCTGAGGAGTACCAGCTTAGCTGCTAGAAATAGGTGGGTTACAAACTGCCTAAATGAAGGGGGAATGTCCTCAATTCCTACGTTAAGCAGTGCCAAGGCGGGGTGGGGGGGGGTCGCTATGCCTGTCACTTGTCTAAAAAGCATGAATATTCCCTTCCAGTATTCAGCTAGCTTACTGCATGACCATAGGACATGAAATATGGTGCCAATTTGGGAGCAGTTCCTCCAACAGAGAGGTGAGATCGAGGAATTAAACTTAGCTAGACGGTAGGGAGTCAGATACCACCTTTGTGTGGTTTTATGGGCTAACTCCCAGAGGGAGGTACTTTTAGTGGCAGCGTAGGTATGATGGATAGCCCGGCCCCACTGGTCATCAGGGATCGAGATCCCAAGATCTCTCTCCCAGGCCATCATGGGTCCCGTCTTTTCCAAGAGTGACTTGTCGTTTAAAGCGTCATAAAACAAGGAGATACCACTTTTTTTTGCACATCCAGCACTAAGATATTGTTTAACTCGCCAATAGACCATGAAAGGGGGAATAGACTTTCTTGTGAGATAAGATTGTACACGATAATAGGTGAAATAGTCTGAATGAGGTAGACCGTATTCCGCCTGCAACTGAGCAAACGGCTTGAGTCGGGGTCCCTTAAAGAGATCCTGAATCCATTGTAATCCCGAACTATTCCATCTTTGCAGGGATAGCTCGGGGATTAGCCAGGTCAATATTGATATAGGCATTGGGATTGAAGAGGTTGGGCTGCTACGCGGGTGTGCGGAAACTAATAGTTTCCAGGAGTTCAGAGACGCCACTACAGGCCACTCCATGAGTGGGAATGCCAGTGCTAGATTGAGCAAATTGCAACCAGGAGTACAATGCCGCTCTATGTCGCCCCACAGCGAGGGCGGTTCGATAGCAAACCAGTCCCTCAGTTGTGCCAGAATAGCTGCTCTGTAGTAATCTACTAATACAGGGAGGCCTAGACCGCCAGCCCTCCTGTTTTTGCTCAATTTCTTAAAAGCACTCCTAGCTTTTTTACCTTCCCAGAGAAATCTGGAGAGCAAAGTCTGTAGTTTATTAAAAAATGTATTAGAGACCGGAATGGGTACTGTAGGAAAAATATATAGAAGCTGAGGTAATATTTGCATTTTGAACGCCGCCAGGCGCCCTGACCAGGAGAGAATATGTTTGCTGAGCTGCGAGTGATTTTAAAGGACTTTTTTTCCTGCATAAATGACACTTTGTGCAGGGACAGTTCTAAGCACCAGAAACATGCGCCCCTTCACAGGCATACTATAGACGAACCCCCAGGTACGAAATTTAAAGGAATATTACACTTTTATTGTTTCACTTTAATCATTATTAAAATCACTGCTCCCAAAAAAACAGCCGTTTTTAAAACTTTTTTTTGCATTGATACATGTCCGTTGGGGCAGGACCCAGATCCCCAAACACTTTTTAGGACAGTAACTTGCAAATTAGCCTTTAAAATTAGCACTTTAGATTTTGAACGTTGGAGTCCCATAGACTTTAATAGGGTTCTAAAGTTCACACGAAGTATGCTATATACCAGTGATGGCGAACCTTGGCACCCCAGATGTTTTGGAACTACATTTCCCATGATGCTCAACTACACTGTAGAGTGCAGGAGCATCATGGGAAATGTAGTTCCAAAACATCTGGGGTGCCAAGGTTCGCCATCACTGCTATATACTCACTTGTCTTTGTACTCCTCACCCGGTTACTGCCACACAATGCTTGACACCATCTGAACCAAATAAGTTTATCTTGGTCTCATCAGACCACAGTACATGGTTCCAGTAATCCATGCTCTTAGTCTGCTTGTCTTCAGCAACCTGTTTGCGGGCTTTCTTGTGCATCATCTTTAGAAGAGGCTTCCTTCTTGGATGACAGCCATGCAGACCAATTTGATGCAGTATGAGGCATATGGTCTGAGCACTGACAGGCTGACCCCCCACCCCTTCAACCTCTGCAGCAATGCCGTCAGCACTCATATGTCTATTTCCCAAAGACAACCTCTGGATATGACGCTGAGCATGTGAACTCAACTTCTTTGGTTGACCAAGGCGAGGCCTGTTCTGAGTGGAACCTGTCCTGTTAAACCGCTGTATGGTCTTGACCACTGTGCTGCAGCTCAGTTTCGGGGTCTTGACATATATAGCCTAGGCCATCTTTATGTAGAACAACAATTCTTTTTTTCAGATCCTCAGAGAGATCTTTGCCATGAGGTTCCATGTTGAACTTCCAGTGACCAGTATGGGAGAGTGAGAGCAATAACACCAAGTTTAACACACTTGCTCCCCATTCACATCTGAGACCTTGTAACACACATGATATTGGGGAGGGAAAAATGCTAATTGGGCGCAATTTGCACATTTTCTTTAGGGGTTTACTTTGTTGCCAGCGGGTTTAGACATTAATGGCTGTGTGTTGAGTTATTTTGAGGGGAGAGCAAACTTACACTGTTATACAAGCTGTACACTCAATACTTTACATTGTAGCAAAGTGTAATTTCTTAAGTGTTGTTACATGAAATGATATAATAAAATATTTACAAAAATGTGAGGGGTGCACTCACTTTTGTGAGATACTGTGTATATATATATATATATATATATATATATATATATATATACACACACACACACACACTCACACATGTGTTTGAGCATTGGGGTGCACACCTTTATGCAATAGACTGCGCACACCTATGCTTAGTGGTCATTCAGTTTTCTAAGTCAAAAGCCTCTACTCCTTTTGTAGAAAGATCTTTGCATTTTTGGATCCCCTGACTGCCATCTCTTGTCTATAGTAGGTATTAAAGTGAAAAAACATTAACACGCTTGTCTTAAAACACAAAATCCCCTAATAAAGCTACCTATGAAGCACTCAAAACCTCTTAGGGGCTAATTCAATTTTGTCTGTGAATTTTTTACCTCTTCTTATAAATATGTTCATCATTATGATCATACTTGTTTGCATACAGGCTGCAAGGTAATAAATGCGTTAGAGGAGCATGGCTTATTAAAGAGGGATTTATGAATGCCTCGGTGACAGCCCTGAGTATGGACAGAAATCCTGCAACAGATGTAGACTATTAATTAGCACCCTGTAAATGCAGGCACTACATTTTAATACATGTGATACTACAGAGGATAATGTCTGAAGAGACACTTTAACTGAGTAAAATTGGACCTTTTTTTTAAATATACACTGGCTTGTGGAAATCTCTACATTTCTACGCCTATCTAATTTACCATTTACAAAAGAGGAAGATTAGGTCAATGATACAGTGGTACTCTCTTACAATTCACAAGTACAATAATTTAAAAGTGTACTTAGTGTTAGGCGTTAAACATTTAAAGGCGCGATTTAGATCATTACGGGGAAATTGCTTAACCATTCTGTTCAGTTTTATATGCAGTTTGTTTCCTGTCAATTGTGGTGATGAACTTTGTAATGGAAAGCTAATGCCCAGTGGTTGTTAATAAGGGCTGTGAGTGAGTCAGGGAACAAACAACTAGCACTTCATCTTACTCAGTGCAACAGGATTGTCTAAGGCTGTGTAGCGTACAAAGGCTGAACGGCAAGTTCATATTTAACATTAACTCCTTCAGTGTGTCCCCTGGCACAGTGCAAGACATGTCGCTGTTACAAGGTTAATTGAATATAAACTTGATGTTATGCAAAGGAGTACAATAAAACATTTTACACTTAGGAGTATTTGGTTGTGGGCACCCTCACAACATACCTACAGACATCTGTTTTGAGCATAGAATCGTTTTTTGTTTTTTTTTAAAACCAAAAGAAATGCATTCAGAGTGGAGAAACAGAAAAAAAAGTTTTGTAAAAGGACTTTTTTTTTCAGATTTTTTTCTCCAGTGAAAAACTTTAAGCATCATTTGTCTTTTAACACTCTTTTATTTATTATAAATAAAATGAAAATTGGGCAAACCCTTCCAAATTGCAACAATGCTGCTGGGTTTGCAAAGGTCAGCCGATACAATCATTTTTTTAATTTTTTTTTATATCAAATTGTTTTTATTGCAAAGTAAGAAGCATATCCATAAAAGTATGGCATTACACTTAAGTTTGTTGGTTTAGAAATCAAGTACAGGAAAGAATAACCATAACATTTAGATAACATGTATAGGTGAGCAGTCACATCATGGTATAAGCATTATTCATCCTTAAATGGCAGTACAGCACGTCCTAAAATCTGCGTGCCATCATCCATGTTTTCCTAGCATTTTCCTGCAGATTGTTAAGCATCTCTCGCCCATTCAATTCCCTATACAACCATTTGGTCTATAGGCCTCTAAACAATCTTAATTGGACAAGCTCTTTGGGACTAATTCCTGGTGTATCCAGCCATGGGGCCCATAGTTTTTCAAATTTCCCGGGACTCCCCTTGTGTTGGTATATATATCTTTCTTGTATGAGGGTATTCCCCATGTGTTGAATCCAGGACATAACCGTAGGTGGAGTGGCAGACTTCCATCCCATAAGAATTGTTTTCCTAGCTTGAAACAAGGCTCTATTGAATGCTGTCCTCATAATTTCTTCTGGGATTACCCTCTCCAGTATACCTAAAAGGCAACATAGAGGATCAAGCAGAACATTGGTTTGTAATTCCCGGTTGAGTGTGGCCAGGACCTCCCATCAATATCTATGGAGCTTGGGGCAACGCCAGAGGAAATGTATCAAGTCACTTGGCACTATTCTGCACTTTCCACATAACAAGTCAGGTAGCTTGCCCATTTTATATATTTTTACTGAAGTATAGTGTGCTCTCAGCAATATATACATTTGGGACATTTTCTGCGATACATTCAGTGAACATGTGTTAACAGATTGAAGGGCCTCCTCCCACTGATCCACCGAAATAGGGCCTAAGTCCTCCTCCCACTGAGTCACTGCTTTCATGAGGTGTTCATCTAGGAATGTGGAAAGGAGCATAAGATTGCATTGGGAGATTATGCCCTTTGTTTCCTAAATTCAGATTTAGAGAATTTCTTGGGAACCCTCAGGTCACCAGAACTAGTGTCCCCCATTGGAAGATTTCTATTACCTTTCTGGGGATAACTCAAAACTTGGCATTTTCTTTTACTTTCAATGATAACGGTTAACAGAACAAATATAGAGGGGGCACAGCCAGCATAAAAACTGACAAGGGATTTAATCCATCTTCACTCTAAAACTAGAAAAAAAAATTCTTTAGTTATATTTTAAGGTAGGATTCATTGAAGTAAACCAAATTGACATACTTTAGTAAATAAACCCCATTGTGTACTTAAAAGTGGGGTATACCTGTATTTATCTGCACCTAATTCCTTCCATCCAAGAAGTGAAGTGTAAAGTCATGAGTGAGTGTATCTACATGAGAAAGGGCCACGTAGTAATGTCATTATAGGATTCAGTGGGGTTGATTTACTAAAGACAAATACACTGTGCACTTTGCAAAGTGAAGTTGCACCCTACAAAGGCAATTGCCCCAGAGCTTAGCAAATGAGTAGAAGCTCTGCCGACTTCCATCATCCAATCATGTGCAAGCAAAAATGCTGTTTTTTTTTTCTTGCGTGTGATTGGGTACTTTTTGCAAAATGAAGCTTTACCTCATTTACTAAGCTCTGGTGCAACTGCACAATTCTTTCGCCTTTAGTAACTCAACGCCACAGTGTCTACAATGTCTATCTTATAAAGCCGATATCGGTACTTAAGAGCATATTTATGGTATAAACAGAATCATCACTGAACATTCACCAGAAACACACTCTCATCCTAATGTGACAGGCCTGCAGATGAGTGGCCCTAAATGCAGACACCGGGGTGGATTTACTAAAAGCAAACAAACTGTGCACTTTACAAGTGCAGTTGCACTTATTTTCGCCAGAGCTTAGCTCTGCCGAAACCCATCGTCCAATCATGTGCAAGCAAAACATTTTTATTTTCCTTGCACTTGTTCGGGTATTCTATACAAAGTGAAGCTGTATCCCATTTACCAAGCTCTGGGGAAAATGAGTACAACTGAATGCACCCCAGTGTGTGCTCAGGACCATTCTTCCACAGTGGTATGCCTGTCACATTAGGACAGGCAGCTATATCCTTGCAGTCCAGCATCTTAATAGACTCCATTGGGCTGCATGCACACAGCACCTGGAGAAAAAAACCAAGAGGCAGTTCATGCTATACAGGCATCAAGGCATTCACCCAAATACATACATTTGCCCATGCTTACAAACATCTGTTGGGAAAAGTGCCTGTCGTAACATGTTTCAGCTAAGTAAGATGTCAGATTTGCCAGGCATAGTTTTTTGCACATACACCAGGAGATTCATTTACCAGAAGCCAAATAGGCTTTTCACTTTGCAAGGAAAGCTATACTTTGCATGGAAATTTTCCCCAGAGCTTAGGGAATTTGGTGAATTTTCACCTTTCCAAGAATACCCAAATTATGAGCAGGGTAAATAAAATAAAAAACATTTTTGCTTGAACAATATTGGATCACTTCATCCGATTCGCTAAACTCTGGGGAAAATTCCTATGCAAAGTGCAACTTCCCTCACAAAGGGAACAGTCTATTTGCCTTTAGCAAATCCATTCCCAGCTGTGTGGCAATGACTACCTAGGGAGGCCTGGTCCCCAAAAGCTTTAAAGGATAAGTTTACACTTAAAAAACAAAACAAATAAACGCATATCTATTTGCAGGTAAAAAAATGTGCATTCTTTTTTTTTACTAGGAGCCTGGAAAGCATTGGACCAGCTAACAGCAGATCTGCGGTGCCATGTAGGACTCCTGCAGATTTGTAAGGCCGCGTACACACGCGGGGACTGTTCGCCCAACTTTGTCCGTCAAACAGTTTCAGCGGACAGTCCGCTCAAAATTAGCATGGACGGACTTGCCCACACACGACGAACGAACAGTCCGCTGAAACCGTGCGCGATGACGTGAACGGCACGTACGACGGGACTAGAAAACGACGTCCTATACACTGCAATGCAAACTTCGGCGTGTAAATCCTTTCTGAGCATGCGCGGAACTTAGTTTGACGAACAAGCCTACACACGAGGGGACTGTTCGCTGAAACAAAGTTTCAGCGGACAGTTTTTCGGAATTTCCAAAAAACTTTGTTCAGCAGACTGTCCGCTGAAACTGTCCGCTGAAAGCCCACACACGAGCGGACTGTCCGCCGAAACACTGTTCAGCGGACAAAGTTGAGCGAACAGTCCCCGCGTGTGTACGCGGCCTTAGAGTATCTGTCTGCTCGTATGGGCTGGCAGATACACCCTAACAGGAAGAATCAATGGCGCCATCAACAGCACCCTGGTAGTTCATTGAGAGCTACAAGCCGACAGCTGCCATTCTTCTGTGGAAGAATGGCAGCGAGCAGGGGGAGAAAATCCCCCTTTTCCTATCATTATACTGTAGATACAGCAGATTAGGGAGCTACTGCAAGAGTGGGAACATGTTACATGTTCCACCCTAAAAATGAGTGGAACATGTAACATGCTCTCAAAGGTGAACTTATCCTTAAAAAGGATCTTCACCTTTAAAGGAAAAAATTAAAAGCCAGCAGCTACAAATACTGCAGCTGCTGACTTTTAATAAAAGGACACTTACATGTCCAAGGATGAAGCACTGTCCACACCCAGGTTGGTTCTTCACCGGTCTTCAGGTCGCTGGTGCCAGAATGTTACACGTGGGAGTGCACCCTGCAGTGCTTTGTGAATGATCCTGCAGCATTTTCGCTATCTGAGATGTGCCCCAGAAGGATGTGGCAAAGAGAAGGGGGCCCATCAAAACTAGGTATCCACCCCCCCCCAAAAAAAATAGTTGGCAGATGACAAATGTGTTATGCCCTGTTCACACGGTTGGACATTCTGACAACAAAATCCATCAGATTTTTTCCCACAAATTTTGTGCCAAACTTGTCTTGCATACACATGGTCGGACAAAGTTGTCGGAAAATCCGTTCGTTCTTAACAAGGTGACGAACAACGCATTTTTCGGGACTATAAACGGGCCAGTAGCCAATAGCTGTGGTCTCGTAGTTTATTCTGAGGATGCATGGCATTTTGTCCATCGGAATTGTCTACACACAATCGGAATTTAAACGATGGGATTTTGTTGTCGGAAAATTTTAGATCCTGCTCTCAAACTGTGTGTCGGAAATTCCGACAGAAAAAGTCTGATGGATCCCACATACGATCGGATTTTCCGACAACACGATCCAATCGCACATTTTCCGTCGGAAATTCTGACCGTGTGTACAGGGCATTAGAGGAGAGCTATAATAGTATATAAAGCGGAACATCCCGTTAAGGCTTCATGTACACTGCTGCTGATAAATGGACCTTTAGGAGCAGTTGGGCATTTTTTTCAGCTGCCCCTGAATCCCCCCCCCCCCCAAGTTATCTTATCAGCACATGTACGCAGGGTCGTTTATAGTCATCTCTAGGCAGTTGAGTTTAGAAGCATTGTTTGGAAAGCAGAAAAATGTGTTCAGGACGAATGTTCAGAGGCATTTGAAATGGCAAATGCCTGTAACAGTTTATAAATGCATGTAAGCGCACTAACAATGAAGACTATTAAAAAAAAACGCTTCTAAACGCAAACGCAGCTAAACGCAGCATGCAAACATGGCAAACCGGACATTTTTAAACGTCGGTTACGATCTGCCAAGTTAAATCGTTCAGGAGAGGTTTAAAAATGTCCCGTGTACATTAAACCTTAGGGTGAAGTTCTGCTTCAACACTAAATGGTTCATTCAATTTGCTCTTGCTTTTGTTATAGAATTAAAAAGACCTTACTATAACCACAATATCTGGACTTTGAACTACAACCTACAGTAAACATTTTTATTATTATTATTATTTAGTTCCAAGCGATACTCCAACACTGAACACCCATCCTCAGGCAATGTTTTTGACGTATTGGAGGTCCTTCCTAGCTCTATATCATAAAGTCGTGTTGCAGTAATGATACTGTCATTTCTAAAAGACCATTACTCTATTCCACTGTGAGAGCAAGTGTTGATTTCTGAAGGTTTGACCTGTATCCTCCCGTAATCCTTTTAGAGGAAGAGTAATCTGTGACTGGATTCTCTCCAGATTTATCTACGAACATTGAATGAGTTAATACATCCTTAACCTTCTAGAGAGATTACATCTATTATTATATTATTGTGCATTGTCACTCTGACATTGCCTCTTAAGATTATTCCTAACAGTGAATAGAAATATTAACAAGTGAATAATATACTGTGAGAATGTCTGCTTTTAATAATAGAGTCAATGTATGTGAATTTAGGGTGGTAGCAGATAAAAGACAGCATCTTGTGACCTTGGACCTAGTAACTTAATCTCTTTATCCCTGCAGTATAAAAAGACTACCGGTATATGCTCTCAGGGTCTGAAAGTTTTTATCTGATGTTTTAAAGGAAACCTGCAATAAGTGAAAATGAAAAGCCTATCATTGCCTACCTTTCCTTCTGAAACGAGTAAAGGTTTCATGCTGATCTGTCGTGTTCAGTACATTCTGAGCCATTGACCTAAAACAAGCATGAAAATCAAGAAGGTGAGGGAAGGTTCTTAGTACTGATCTACATATGTGGTCTGGGTCAGCAACTCAAGAACCAGCGTTTTTACAAGCAGGTTAGCAGTGACAGTTCAGGTATTTCTGTTACTGTGAGTTTCAAACACTGGTAAAACTGGATAAATAATACATAGTGTAGTCTTCTTCTGGGGGGGTATAACAAATGGCTATTGCAGAAGCAGGATATTGAGCTAAACCTGTAAATGAAAGGTAAGGCAAATAGGAGAACCAGAACCTTGACAGGACCTCTGTGAGCATAGGGGATTTCCTAGCTGGAAGATAAACCAGCAATTTATTCAAAGTGATTTGGAGCAGGGTAAATACTACAACCAGCATTTAACATTAACGATAACTATATAAATGCACAATAGTATGGAAATACAATATTTATATAACATTTAAGAAAAGATTAACAATAGTGCATCTATCCAATGTATGAGCAGGTAATATCAGGGCCCAATGAGAGTCCTGGTGGAACTTTGCACATATAACTGGGTATATATAGTTAATAATAAAAATACCTCCAGATGAATGTTGCAGGAATGTTCAGTTGCAGGGAGCCCTGAGGATGATCCTGATGCAGCGTCCATCTTTGTATTGGAGACTTGAAGACAAGATCAACAGTGATGGGTAGATCCTCAAACCATTGCCCAAGCAGCCTGGAATGCAGATTCTCACCAGCAGAAACTGTGGTGTGCCACTGGCACTCAGAGTCAGCCTATCTACTGTGCATCTTAGTCTCTAGTAGTTTGTAACCTGTCATGCAACTGGACTTCTAACTACCAGAAGTGGCCATTGGATTCCTAACCTAGCTTTAGCCTATGCTTGTGATTGAGCCCTGAGCTAAAATTAGCTGTAGAATTCCACACCAGAAGGGACAGGGATACCTAAAATAACAAGAAATGCTAATAAACTTGATTGCAGTAAACAGGTTCACCTACTAATGTACTGCAAGGTGACAAGTACACACATGCAGTAGCACAGGCCTAGATATCTGGCACTGTGCTTGTGGGATAATAACGATAGGACAGAGATATGTCTGTCACAAGAATTCAGAAATACACTAGAGAAATTATGGGCAGTTACAGTTAGAACAGAGAAATATTTGCCCAATAGCTTCTGCTTTTGGCCTAGGTTAAATACAAAAACAGGATTGTCCTAATCGAGACCGAAAAAGGACCAGAGGACCACATAAGTGACACAGCATATAATGTATGGGAAAATAGTAAATACTTAATGATTTATTAAAGAGTAAAATTCACTATAAAACTCCACAATGAGAGATCATAATGGGGATACCAAAAAAACTTGACATACACAGCCCAGGGGGGACCAGTATCAAGTCACCACCGGGTGTAGCTACAAACAGCACAGGACAAAACAACCACGACACACAATAAAAATCAAATGAACATTCGTCTGGATGCCCAAAATCTATATATGTATTTGTATGCCACGACAATGATGTATAGATAACACACTAGAAAAGTATATGCAATAAGGCATAAACACACATATAGGGATCCTGGGAGGCACGAGCCCACAGAAAGTGTAGGGAGGAAAGGGGGGTAAGGGAAAAGGGGAAAGGGGTGACAGGGAAGGAAACTGTGCCTTGAGAGGGTAAAAGGGAACCCTAATAGAGTCAGTGGCTGCTGCAAATCGGCATGAAAAGAATGGAATAGAAACAATGGACAGCATCAAACACAACCAGAGGGTAAACAAGTAGGTCCGTATGGCTCCTAATAGATAGCTGAGGATAGGGTCCTGTATGAAAAAGGATGGAGGTAGCACCTCCTGAGATAGCATATAATTATAAGTTGCACTATGGTGTATCAAATAGTGGAGGATTATGGACAGCTGATATATGTAGACACTTGCCGGTATATGCTTATGGTATGTGTACCCTCTATAATGAACATATGGACCAGTATGTAATATACATATGTAAAAGTCTCTAGTGTCTCTCAGCTGTAATCCCTACTAAAGTGCACCTTGTCTCAAGTAGTATTGGAACGTGGTAATTAAACATATGATACCCTCCTTCTGTGAGGATCTGCATCCGAGATGATATTAAGTGTCTGATATCCTTAGAAGTTTAAGACATCTGCATGATGTATGGTGTGGTGCATGCATGAGGTACCTCCGCTTTTCCTCCTTGTAGAAATGGTCTGATGTTCAAGCAGCAGCTGCCCGGTTGCCCCGATCTCTTGTGCACTACATGGGTGAGCTTCCGGGATACGATTGAAAAGAGGCATCACGTGACACTAGTGACATCAATACGTTTCGCAATTAGATCACGTAGATTCATCTGGATATATTATAGTATGCAATATTGTTTGACTAGAGTGACACTACCCATACTGGGTACACTTTGTATTGAGGATATATTAGTGTGCTATCACACAAATAACTAGGCCCTTTTGTTCTTTTTTTGTTTGCACTAGGTTTAATACAGCGGCTCAGTTCTCTGTCTTCTTCCAATTTACATGACATAACAGTCCTCCAATTGGGGTTTCTGACCCAGCTAGCAGGGACAGGAAATATCTGTCTAACCAACTACTTCTGATGTAAATTATAAGCAAATGCTATTTACAAATACGGACAGTAGAGGGTAGCAGATCTCTACAATGGCAAGTATGTAAATAGCCATGGGACACTTTTGATTTCATATGCAGTATGAGGATCTACAACAAGAGAGACTCTTTAGAACCTCACAAGCAGCTCATAGACACTAGGGCCATATTTATGAGGTACTGAATGTCACTTTTACCAAACATTACCTGGCAGAGTCAGTGCCATACAAAACCAGATGTTTACTAATCAGAACCCCTGTAAGTTGGGAGTAAAGGGAATGCAGTTATATGTTGACTATGCCCATAGCTGATTCCAAAGATTTTTCAGTTATGTGGCTAATAATCCCAATATGACCATTAATGGTAGGCTTCACTGCAATGTGATACTGAACCATAAAGCTTGCTGAATGTAAACCCTAGAAAACAATCAGAAAAATAATTGTCAACTTGGTGCCCCAATGCTGTATCATACAGTTGTTCATCTTCTACACATTGATCAGGGAATCTGTAATTTTAGATTTCAGATGTTGAGAACAAGTATACTCTACAGTGCTGGTGTCATTATTCTGAAATGACATCAAAATGTGTAAAAACATTTGAGGCCATGGAAGCATAATGATTCTTTTACGCAATGGCCACCAAGATAATTCTAGAAACAGAGGAGGACTTATGGACTTTATACGGACTGGTACATAAAACTAATTAAATTTAGTTAAAAATATATCATTTTATTTATATACACCATGTATTACACAATTACATACTTAAAAATAGCAAGATAGAACAAGTCATATAGATACCAGCACTTATAATTAGTTTTATGTACCAGTGCCTATAAAGTCCATAAGTCCTCCTCTGTTTCTAGTATTGTCTCTAATTCAGGATGCGGCACTCTTTGTAAAATAGGTTTTTGGTATATCCACCATACCACTGGGTGTAATGATATACCTTTTCCTACTGTTTTTCTCCCGTTTTCTTCACCAAGATAATTGGTTCTACACATGATTACTAGGCTCCACAGACAAGTGAGGGTAAATTTAATTTAATTTAATATAATAGAAATATTAGGAATCAGTCCTCTTGCACACTGATCTTCCAATTTTTGGGTGTATATGAGGGGCTAGTTTGCCTGTAACACAATAGCTGGAAAATGAAAAGTCTTACAGCAAACAGCACCAGCTCCAAGGTTATTCTCCAATCTAATGTCAAAACTCAACCTCCGTGCATACTAGCAAACAAGGTTAAAGGAGAAGTACAGCCAAAGCTAGCTTGTCTGTACTTCTCCTGTGGATCACAGACATGCAGCTCATTCTGTATTGCTGTAACCCATTTTCAGCAGACAGCGGGCTGAAGCACTCAGGAGCCTGGACTGGCACTTGGATCGGCCTCTCAGCAAGCACTGAGAGCATGAGCCACCCACTCCCACCTCCTCCACAGCCCAACACTCCAGTGAGCACAAAGGGGGCAGAGCAAAGAGCCAGTGACTGACCGCTCACGGAGCACTGAGCAATACGCAGTGTTTGATCACTCAGTTCTCAGTCTTATGCCTGGTACACATGATGAGAGTATCAGATGAATGATCGCTGTTTCTTGTTTTTTTTTCATTTTTTATATGGTAGTTCTCATATCGAAAATGAAGAGTTTACTAAAGTAACAAAAATTCTCGTACAACAGAATAAATATTCGGAAGTGATGTAATGTGTTGTAGTGTATTTTTATTGTATTCTCGAATGACAACTGTACTGATTAAACGAAAATCGTATGATCTGGTACCGTACGAGAAATTTTTTGGTGCTTGTCCCATCGAATAATATCAGATTAACTGTATCTGCTCTCTAAAACTGTGTACTAACGATAAGATTATCGTACAATCGATTTGAAAGCGGTATTTTTTTTTACGCTTTTCTGATCCTGTCTACATGTCATTTGAGCCAGCGGGGCATATATGCAGCACCAGACGAATGCTGCACCCACCTAGGTAAGTATGATTTAAAAAAAAACAACTATACTTCTCTTTTAAAAGCATAGTTCCAGGCTTTTTTTCGTTTATTAAAAGTCAGCAGCTACAAAAAGTTTGGCTGCTGACTTTTAATAAACAGATGTGATCCAGCGGTGCAGTCACATGAAGCCTCATTCCTCTCCCTTTCCTCTCTGTGGCACCGCCATTGAAACTGTGGGCACCCGACCGTGACAGCTTGCGGCTTCACAGCTGGGCATGCACCGCTCATGCACGAGTCACGTTGCGCTCCCTGAGTGGACAGGCAATCTTCAGGGACCTGTGACGTCCACCTAAGGGGAGAGGAGGAGTCGCCTAGGTGGCCCAAAGTTGGAAACAGGAAGTAGGACAGAAAGTCCCACTCAAAACTAGGCACCCCCCCCCCCCCCAAAAAAAAATGACATGCCAAATGTGGCATGTAGGGGGGGTGGGAAGTGGTTAAAGCGGAAGTTTCACTTTTGAGTGGAACTCAGATTGTTAAAGAGAAGGCTGACACATTTTCCCACAGAACGCAACAGTTTAAAATGTTTCCGGATTGTTTAAAACAGTGCTTAATTCGTTAGTATTTTCCAAAATTAAAGTCTAAATAAAATGCATAAAAATAATAATAATTATATACATACTAAAATCAGGTTTTCTGGAAAGTATATGGTATAAGAGACACACACTGCCAACTTGGCTCTTGAAACACTCAGACTTATTCACTGCATAATTCTTGAGTAGGCACTTGTGTGATCACTTTATTTATCCATTGCCTGCTGCTGTTAGGTTTTGTTCCCACCAAGATCTGGTGTTTGCTTATGTCAGTATGCCTTTTCCATTGTGCTCTTCTGCTGTCACCACTCCTTTGTCTCCAGTTTTACTCCTGCCTTGCTGTTTTTGTATCTAGTTATGTATCATTTTTTATGCCTTTCTCTTCCTACTCTCCTCCTGTTGTGCACAATTTGTATTGCATACATACTTGAACTGATGGTGGTCCATGAGGTGGGTTACTCTCAAGCTTGCACTATATACCATGTCCATCAGAGATTAGACTTTCTTTTTCATTTTACACTCTGCAACCAAAAGCCACGGAGTGCAGGAATGTCAGCTGCTGTGAAATGGCCACTATGCTCACATATATGCAGAATATTTGGCATTAACATATTACTCTGCATTCTATATGCATTCATACAACAACTATAATGCCCTGCAATGCACTGATGCGTTTCACGCATTGAGAAGCACACTGAACTAGGCATTTATAAGTAAATTGCAATGCACCCCAGATGAAAAAATAAATAAAATTAGGCTGCGTTTACCATGGTTTTGTTAAGGCGTGCATTTTACAACAACACACATTTGTGTGAATGGGGCTTAAAGGTCATGTTTCATTTTTTTACACTGGGAAAGGCACAATTGGTATTACCAGTGGTAAACCATCCATGAGAATGGGATACCCAGTAACAGCCAATCTGGTTTGTCCCACACTTTTTCAGTAAAGTAGTTAAACATAGCATTAGTACAGGAAAGTCCATAACATAAAACAAAACATCTGCTCATTCAAGCCACTAACTAAACAAGCTTATTATTGATTACAGTTTGCCCCCTCTTGGGTTCCCCAAAACAGGAGCTTTGGTACTTTTAAGTGTTCTGTTAGCAGTCAGTCTTTCCACCCAGCAGCAGCCTCTCACAGCAAAAGGGACCAAAAGATCCTTCAACATCATTAAGCTCAGATATAAAAAGTCTCATGGACAGTTGAGACTATTTAGCAAGGTCTGGCTAACAGTTAATACATGAGCTTAGGGACCGAAACCCTGGAGACCCTCACCATGAGTAGGTGAGAAACCTAGGGAAAGTGTATACTATCATCCACAATCCTGAAAGCGAGTGCCTCACAATGCAATAACCCCTTTCTAAATATATGCATTAAAGCCCAAATGAATAACCCTCTAAATATCATAATTCTAAACATTAACGCCCACCTGAACTTTCCGCTTAAGTCAGTTTATAATATTCCAGGTGCATCAAAACAAAAAGGGTTGATTTACTAAAGACAAATAGACACTACACTTTGCAAAGTTGCTCCAGAGCTTAGTAAATGAGGGTAAGCTCTGACTTTGATCATCCAATCATGAGAGCTCCAACAGCCCACACAGCAGCCAGAATACATCAGTCCTTCTGCCTGAAGGGCATTACCGCAAACGCCTCATTTGCCTTGAAGCAGATACGCCCCTGCCACCACTGCCTTCAGTATAATTCACAAACAAAACACACACCTTTCTCCCTATTCCAGAGATCTTCTCTGTGAAGCCCTGCCTGACACCACACATCCTTTGCCTGATAAAAATATACATACCAAGCCTTGCACCATTTATTTCTATTTCTTGGTCCATAGTTTCCAAGATGGCTGTGTGCACCGTATGTATCAGCCAAATCAATGAAAAAGGGCACAGTGCAATTATGCAGTAGGAGCAGGGCCAAGCAGGGTTTTTTTCTTTTTCCAAAGGCTCTTCATTGTTGGGAAGGACCACACAATGAAGATCTTCAAAGTGTACGAGTAAATTATTGTTTTGTGGGTTACACCAAACGTATTTTGTTTTTTGGGTTACACTAAGAAGGGGAGGAGATTTCTCTAAAAGTTAAGTTGTCCTTTAATATGAAACACAGCACGTGGCAGAGGGAACAAGTATTCAACTCACAAGTGCCAGACATCTGCACCAGTCTTCTAAGCGGTGGAGGCACCAGAAATGAAGTATTAAAATAGTTCTTTACAGGACAGCTTCACTTTAGTTTAGATACTATAGTGACAGAGTTACTTGTGAAATGTTTATGGGAGTTAAAGCAGTCCAATCATTTTTTTTTTCTTGTTATGGAGAAAGTGGGGAGTTTAAATTACTAACAAAAGAGGATCAAACTAAAAAAAAGATGAAGTAAGCAAGTCCATTATTGATTTATTGATAATAAAGCAAGTGAACACATTTTGAAGGTTATGGGGGCCTTCTTCACAAAGGTCTTACATTTTCAGGAGAAAGGAATACACAGATTATAAAGAACTCTGAATTCAAGATAGCTGTAGGGTAAATTGGATTCCTAGCACCAGAAAACCAGTATTGGTTTATGCTCATATTCGTATGCATTGCACACGTGCTCATACTTCTGAGCAAAGAGGCAATATTAGACATGCCATTCTAGTTCATCATGCTCATGCATGAGCACATAGCAATTAGTGTGCACACTTGGCGCCCAATGGCCTATTTTAACTGGTCTGTCATTATGAGCAGTGGCTGCATGGTCTTCAGCTTGTTTCGTGTGTTCCCGAGACCAGATCCGCTGTACCAGCTTACCTGCATATGACCCGGCTTGCCCTTGGACTTCGCTTCTGCTCCTGCTTCTACTCTGTTCACCTGATTGCTCTCAGCCTGTTTACTGGACGTATCTTTGCCTGCTGATTCTGTACTGCTTTGCCTGGCTGTTACCAACCTTGGTCTGCCTTCCGATTCAGTTCCTCGCTGCCCGGTCGTTGCTGACTGCTGCCTGTCTCCTAGTGCCACTTCTGTCATCTGCTGTGGCGCCAAGCTGCTCCTGCATCCTGTTCTGAATACTGCAACTAACAGCTCTAACCACCTACAGAGTGGAGATCGCCAGCTAGCTACTCCAGCACTAAGGCCACTCTTACCCTCACACTGTCTGTCTCTACCTTCAGGAGTGTTGGGCAGGAGGTGCAAGAGAGGCCTCCACAACATTTTAGTCTTAACCAGGCACCCGATAATAGCTAAGAGATAGTAGACTCCTCAGTTGGTTTGACAGGCTTGTATTATTGATTTTCATGCTGATCATTGTTATTAGTACAGAAAATGAGGAAAAACTCTCACAATTCTCAAATGTCACTGGTAAAGAATTAGTGACGACAGCTTCCACCGACAGTACTGTACTGAATGTACTCAGTCTTAATTCTCTGCAAATATTATATCTAATGGGGAAAATACTATATCATGGCCACTGGAAAGTGCTGAGCATCATAGGAAATAAGTATGTTTATCAGTTACTTCTAGTGGTCATCTAGTTGCCTTTCACACTTTAAATTTGCAGAGAATATAGCCAAACAGCATTCATTTTGGTGCTGCCAAATTCTAAAGAGAGTTTACTAACATCATTTATGAATTCCCTCCATTGTTCCCGAAGAGGGTAAAACATACTATGACAAAGTAAAATTATACATGTGAAACTTGGATTTTAGAACGCATCAGAAACAAATGCATGGAACAAACAGAAATTTTGCCAAATGCTTCTAGCCTTGAAAAACAAATATGTCCTTCAAAAATGAACAAGTGAGCTTGTACATGAATTCATAAGAATTCAGATTGTGATTCCTCAGTTATAATTAAGTGACTCGTTTTAATTATTAACTTGAAAACCTAAATTTGGTGCAGCATTTATGAGTCAGAGCAAATCACGTGAAAATGCTCAGCTGTTATGCCTTTTTTCGTTTTTTTCAGTTATTGCTCTAGTAATAACATT
Organism: Lithobates pipiens; assembly: GCF_037356315.1. Classification (NCBI taxonomy): domain Eukaryota; kingdom Metazoa; phylum Chordata; class Amphibia; order Anura; family Ranidae; genus Lithobates; species Lithobates pipiens. Next base: position 377,377,028 of record NW_027507764.1, on the reverse strand, counting down.
TGACCTTTGGAGCTTTCTGTATGTAGTTAAGTGCTCCTTGCTCACACCTAGGGTCTATAATAAAACAAAACATGCATAAATAATGAAGATACATTTTCAAACATACACTAGCCAGCGATCTTGTCTATCTGCAAGACTAAATAAACTACATGTGCAAATTTAGGAAATACAGTATAATGTGCCAGACAAAGGCAACATAGTGGAAAATTGGGTGTCTTGACTTGCAGTTCTGGGTTTCATTGATGTCACTACTGAATTTTGGGCATTTCTATGTTCAGTCCCTGTTTGTATGGATTTCCTTATGGTAGCCATACAGGGTGCAAAGAAATGATCAATTTCTGATTCACCAAAATTATCAAATCAGACATCAAATCATGAAAAAAAAATGACATGACTGAGTGATGAGCAACAGATAATGACAGTTTTAGTAGACCCAAGTTGATCAGTTGTGGGCAACAAAAAAAAATAAAAATATTCATGCAGGGTTGATAAATGGCATTTTCGTGCCATTGTGAATCACTTACAATCTACCCTGTGCAATCGATTTTTTGCACTCCTCAACCAAATCGACTTGGTACATTATCGACTTTTTGGTCTGATTTGAACATATTTGAATAGGCAAACTTTATATCTTTATTTAAATGCTCCATGCTGATAAAGGAGCATGAATAAAAACATAAGAATAAAAACACATGAATAAAAACACAAGAACATTTTGCCATGTTATCATTTATTCAACAACAATATCAATCAATGTAATGGTTTACTTTGGGAAAAATAAAGTACACACTTGGGCTCAAAAGCTGCTATTTAGCAGAAATAGCTGTAGCAGAAATTACTTTGTTTTAGACTAAACTAGAATAATAGTCCCAGTCTCTGTCATCTATTTGGTGACATTTTCAACCACTTTTTCATGGAAAAATCAAGATGATTGTAAGCATGCTTGCATAAAAAGCATAACTAAAGGCAAAACTTTTTCTTTAGTTTTGGATAGAGTGTAGAGGGATTAGAGCATCTGTTAGCTTTTATTGCGGTCTGTGCCCCTGTTTGGGAGAATCCCCCTCTCTATTTGTCTTTTTTACAATTATCATTGAAAGTGAAGTAAAATAAAAATCAAAATTTTGGGTTGTCCCCAGAAAAATAATAGAGGGACAATCTCCCAATGGGGACACTAGTTCTGATGATCTGGGGGCCCCCAAGGAATTCCACTAATTTGCAGGGATTTCCTCTCACTTCCTGTTTGGCTATGGGATGGGAAGTGAAGGGAAATCTCCGAAATGGAACACAGATGGTGAAAAAAAATCTGATAGGGGGGTTATAACCTGCACTTGCTTTATCCAAAATAAAAAAATTGCCTATAGTTCTTTAAGCCATTCTTGTGTGTTTGGTCATTAGCTGGCTGAGCAGTCTGTTTCACTCAAGGATACCTTGATAGTCTTAAGATTTCATTGCTCCCTGCACAGATTCAAGGCACACCTGAATTTCAGCCAGCAAAAGACAGATGAGAACTTTTCATCGGAAAATACGACCATGTGTATGCTCCAACGGAATTTAGCTGGTTGAATTCCCGCCAGCAAAATTGTGACAGCATGTTCTCAATTTTTCCAACGGAAAAACTTTCTATCGGAAATTCCGTTCATGTGTATGCAATTGCAACATGCAAAAACTCACGCATGCTCAGATTCAACTACGAGATGGAAGCTATTGGCTACTGGGTCCTGAACTTCCTTTTTCTAGTCCCATCGTACATGTTTCACAGCAGGTATGGTGTTTTTTTTCTTGAAAAGGTTTGATTTCTTCATCTGTGAACATAGAGCTGATCCGACTTGCCAAAAAGATTTTTTTTTTCATCTATCCAAAGGGCAGATATCCTCCCAGAAGAACTGTGGCTTGTCTATATGCATTTTAGCAAATTCCTTTGAATGGGCTGAAATCGCACTCCACCAAAAGTACTGCATGCATGCTTGCACACTTTTGTACCATGAGATCTGGTGCGGGCAAACGCACTGTGTTTGGGGTGTCATTAACTTATTATTGATACCTGCTGCTGGATCACAATTGGACTGTGTTTTTAATGTGGTGTGAGTCACAAAGGAATGCACAGCACTTTTCCCGTGTGGGCATGGTGTGAACCGACCCACCGCCCTCATCTACAGCTGGCTATAGTAGTAAGCAGCATTGAAAGGCTGAAACAGATAACAACAAAGCCTGGGGAATGCCCAGGAAAAAACCCAAGCCTCCTTACCACCAGCTCGCAGATAACCAAATGAACCTGTCTAACAGTGAGTTTTTTGTATTGGTCCAGCAGCGCACCAACACCTTTGCAGCCAAGGTGCATTTTGCTGGGTGGTGTGCTCCTGTACCTTTAAGAAGGGATGGGCTCCCCTTCAGTCCACCTGCCCTCATTTATCCATTAGAATGCATGTGCCTCCACTGTGGGGACACTCATATTTTAGTGTTAGGACCACAGATATCAGGGTGCCTTGACGAGGCTCTGTGGCTTACGCATGCGTTTGCAAATGTGTGCGGACTAAACTCCTGTTTTTAACACACTGTTAGACAGGTTCATTTGGTTATCTGCGAGCTGGTGGTAAGTAGGCTTGGGTTTTTTCCTGGGCATTCCCCAGGCTTTGTTGTTGACTGACTGATTACAAGATTGAAAACATACGTGAAACTAATTACAGAAAACAGTGACCTCCATGATTAATTCCTTGTTGCGTGAAACATGTTAGTGGGCGTGTTGGATGGATAGAGGATTGAGCTGAAGCCAATTCACAGAGCCTTACTACTGTAGTTCACATTAATCGCTTGTCTACCGCCTCACATAGGAATACGATGGCAGAGTGGCTGTTCCGATCGGACAAAGTGCCACCCATGCTCAGATCAAATTCCTACATCAAAGCAATTGGCTACTAGCCTGAACGTAGTCCCGTCATAACGAAATAATGTCATCACATTCTGAACGATCGGATTTTCCGACAACTTCGTCCGACCATGTGTATACAACAGTTTCGGACAAAATCCGACGGACAAAATCCAACGGATTTGGTTGTCGGAATCTCTGATTGTGTGTACAAGAGCTTAGTGTCACTGTTTCCCACAAAGTCTCACAAGTGTCAGATTGCCCACTATACTATCACAGTCGCTGAATGGCACCATTACTAGTAAAAAAAAAAAAAATAATTATATATATATATATATATATATATATATATATATATATATATATATATATATATATATAAATATATATATATTATATATATACACACACACACATACATACATACACACACACACCTTAGTTTGTAGACACTATAACTTTTGCACAAACCAATCAATATATGTTTATTTTTTACCAAAAATATATACAGAATACATGTTTATTAAGAATTTTTTTTTTATTGGATATGTTTTATAGCAGAATTTTTTTTTTTTTAAATGATCAGTCTTTTTTCATTTATAACGTAAAAAAAGAAAAAACCCAGTGGTGTTCAAATACCAGCAATAGAAAGCTCTATTTGTGGGGAAAAAAAAATTATAAATGTTATTTTCGTTACATGACCGTGCAATTGTCAGTTAAAGTAGAGCAGCGGCAAAAAGCAAAAAATGACCTGGTCATGAAGATGCTAAATCTTCCAGAGATCAAGCGGTTTTAACAGCATTAGCCCCCAGTGGCGGTGCATCCATTAAGGGCGCGTGGGCAGTGCCCCCTCTCTTCAGCCACCCCCTCTATGAGCAATGGATAGATTCATGCATTGTATGAATTTATCCAGGGCCGCTGCTGCCAACCCCTATTCAGGCACCCAGGCCCTCTTCAGGGCACCAGGCGCCTGAATTACAGCGGCGGGGGGTGTTTTTGAAGCACCTGATTAGAGCCATAGGCTCTAATAGGTGTCAAAAAAGGTGACTTGCGAGCGCAGTTCTCCTAGGTGTGTTTGAACAGTGAATGAATATTTGCTTTCCTAACACTCAACTGCCTCTCCGCCAATCAGGTGCTCAGGTCTGTTACCCGTCACCTGATTGGTTAAAAGGACAGGCGCTGTGATTGGATGCCTATCGGGAAGAGAGGACGGGAAGAGACGCATGGAGGACATCGTTCGCCGTTACCCGCTGCCCCACTGAGAGAAGGTAAGTGCCGGGCAGACAGCGAGCATGGGGGGGGGGTGACATTTGATGGCACAGTGGCAGCATTTGATGACACAGTGGCACCATTCGATGGGCACAGTATCAGAATTTGATGTGTACAAAGGCAGCCTTTGATGGCACAGTGGCTGCGTTTGATGGGCACAGTGGCTGCAGTTGATGGGCACAGTGGCTGCAGTTGATGGCACAGTGGCTGCAGTTGATGGCACAGTGGCTGCAGTTGATGGCATAGTGGCTGCATTTGATGGCACAGTGGCTGAATTTGATGGGCACAGTGGCTGCATTTGATGGGCACAGTGGCTGTGTTTGATGGGCACAGTGAGGCTGCAATTGTTTGTTTTTTTTCAGAATTAGTCAGTTTGTTTTTTCCCCCCAAAAAAAATTTGAGCACCAGCCGCCACTGTTGGCCCTGCTTCCCATACTTTGTGGCATGAAACGGTGTGTATGGTCACGACACTTGTATGGCTGGCAATCTTTTTTAAACTTGCCAGAGACATAAGCATCCTCAACCTTCTTTCTTTGAGGGCCTTAACGCTTGTTCACATGTGAGGTTTGGAGCAGTACCAACTACTTACGCCTGTACACATGACATGGCCATGAAGCCGTGCTTCACCTCTGTGGCAAAATGTAAATGGAACGTTACTTTCAGTGGGCGGTGCCGCCACCAAAACACAACTAATGCACTTCTGAAAAGTAATCCAGCATGGATTGATTTTCAGTTGAGCAGCAGTGCCTGCCACATTTGTGAACAAGCCCTTACAGGGGTGTTTTAATAGTGACATGATGACACAACACACATCAATAGCAAAGCGAAGACCGGACGCTAGATATTTGAGGCTGAAATAAAACATGTTCCACCTGCACACTCTCTAAGGAGGTGCTAATGATCGGCACCTAATCTGAAACACAGATTTTGATTCCAATTCCATAGATTTAAATATGATCTGGTAGGGGATCTAGGTAGGGGGTGCACCTGCACCTGCGCACCGCCAGCACCACGACTGTGCTGTGATTTGATAAAGCACAAGTCAATCAGCTGGTGCCAGCAAATAGCTGTCTGCCGGCACCCGTTGATCAGTGAGGGGACACACAGAACGGAGCTCTGCCTATGTACACAAGGCAGAGCTCCGTTCTAACAGGGGGAAAGTGATTGATTTTGTGTCCCTGCAAAGCAGCACACATAGTAAACACAAATGCTGATTAGGCACATATTGAACCCTTTGATCGCCCTAGATATTTAACCCCTTCCCAGACAGTGTCATTAGTACAATAACAGGGCATATTTTTAGCACTGATCACTGTATTAGTGTCACTGGGTCCTAAAAAGTAAAAAATAATCATAATCAGTACCACCTAAAATTCCAAGAGATAAATATCGGCGCTAAGTATAAACAAACAGTGCCGTAAATAATAACACCCAATGCAATATCAGTGAAACCAAATAAAAGAGTTCATAACAAAGTCCATATAAAATTCAAAGTACAAAAGTTCATCAAAGTGCATTTCCATGGTATTCCAGTAAGGAGATGTTACTAGATCTTCACATCACACCACGTGAGAGTGTGCCACCACTTCCCCATTAGGCTTGGACTCATCAGATCAATTTGCCTCACATTCTTAGGTTTGGCAAATAAGCTGTTTACCTCAAAGGGTTAACAGATCATCAGCAGAGATCTCCAACTCAAATGCTGAATCAGACAGCTCATAGATGGAAAAAAAACGGGAGAACTCCAATAGTGTAATATGTTTCACACAAGTTGTATTTAAATCTTCAATCATTACACTCACATTAGCCCATAATAAAACAGGCATGTATCAATAAAAACATCCACATCGCATCATGCGGCCACAGTGGACACAATGCCAAAGGTTGATATCTCAACGACTGATGGTTCTTGCTGGAACGTCCCTTCTGGTTTCTCGTACTACGTCACTTCCAGTTGCCGTACAGCCAAATCCCTACGTGTTTTGTCATCATGACTTCGTCCAGGGATTGGCTGTATGGCACGGCAACCTCCATCTTATACACTCACACATGCAAATATTTAACCATTTGTATGTGCATTACGCTTGTGTCCCCGCAGTAAGGATTTGCCTTTTATACTCCGTAAATGATCCTCAGGGTACTAAGTTTACAAAACATTTGAAAACAATTAAAAATACAACCTAAAAAAAGGTTTAAAAGAAATAGTACTTCCTACCTAATTGAGTATCAAAGAGAATGATAAAAATGAATTAAAAGTACCTTATAATTTCATCCCCAAATTCTCATCATTTACAAAGGGATGACAAATGTGTCAAATAGCTATATAATAATATAATTGATATAATATGGCAGATCATATGGAAATACATTTTTTATTGAAAAATAAAAGTTCAATTGACAAACAAGCACACTGGAGCAATAGCACACTGAATAACACAATATGCAAAGAGAAGACATTAAACTATTAATAATTAATAATGAAGCAATTTAAGTCCAATTCAATGTTTAACCCCTCTACTTGTCAATGTATTTAACAGAAAAATCCACTTGGTTTCCCTTTGTGACAAGTCCCTTACTTTATATTGAACCTCTCCAAGTGCAATACACCTGATCTATCCCACAAAATGGAACTCTATTATGGGCATTCCTAAAATGTAAAGATATGCTGTGTCTATACCCTTTTCTGATATTGGCTACATACTCAGCTATGCGTTTTTTGAGGGCTTTTTTCATATTCCCTATATAGTAAAGACCACAAGGGCACCATAATAGATATACCACATGTGAAGTATTACATGTAATAAATTCATCTATTCTAAATATATTACCACCAGCATTAGTGCAGATTGTAGTGCGACCCCTATTACTGGTTTTGACAGTTCTACAGGATATACATTTCCTGCACGGAAAGAACCGTTTTCTTTCAAGGTGGACTTTTTGTTGACCTGGTGGGTCTATAATCTCTCTCCACAGGATCTCCAAAATTAGAGGCCTTTCTATATATGAATTTAGGGCAATTTGGAAGGACAGGTCTCCAATCCTTATACATGCATAGTATGTGCCATTACACATACATACTAAAGTAAAAAATATGTTTTTTTTTTTTCAAAACTGTCTTTTTTTTTGTTTAAAGAGAAAAAAATTAAATAGAATAAAATGTGCAGTGCTGATATGAATACCACCAAAAGAAAAATCTATTTGTTGGAAAAAATTACAAATTTCATTTGAGTACAGCATTGCATGACAGCGCAATTGTCAGTTAAACTACCACAGTGCCGTATCACAAAGAGTGTCCTGGTCACAAAGGGAGGTACATTTTCTGGAGGTCAAGTGGCTAAACAAAGATCTAATAATTGCTAATAATTGCTTTTCCAAGTACTTTGAAAAAGTTAATTTCCAGGAGGGGGGGACTGTTTTTTTTTTTTTTTAGTGATGGGGGAGTTTGCTCTGAATAATGAAAATTTATTTAAATAGCATTTTTATTTTGTGATGGTCAGATGCAATGTATTTCCACTTTACTTTTTCAATATGGATGGATATATATATATATATGTTCTATGTATTATATTATATATACACAGTATATATAGTTACTTATATAAAAAGCTAGATAAATTCATTAGCATGTAAAGCAGTATATACAGTAAGAAAGTGCAAATCAAAAAAACATGGTCTGTTTTCCTCCCAAACAGGCTGCTGTGATAAAACCAATTAGCCACACAAGGAATCTGTTATGTTTTTACTCCGTCCAAGCAGACTCACCGAGAAAAAAGGTGCAAAATACAACCATTACACACCACTACTGGGCAGCAAACACAGCCGTTGTATGTAAACAGTAGTTTTAGCTGTATATCCAGTATACACTGTATATCTAATATCCGGAAAAACACTTTTAAAAGACTATAGGCTTCAGTTAGGCATTTCTATACATTATGTGTTAGCCAGAACTCATTATCACTTGACAGGATAGTTTGCCACTTCTATTTGGAATAAAGGATAGAAGTAAATGTGTTAAAATAAAAATGCATTTGACTGTCTGCATGCTGCTGATGGGTGTTTTAGATGTTTTTCTTTTCTAGATCCTAGAATGCTATAAAAGCTGCAGGAGTGAATACCATCATTTTAACTTTGAATGCCATAACATGTCAGGCATCTCATCTCTTAATTATATTTCCTGCGTCTGTATAAGAAGAAACATGAGCTGTTTTATGTGTTTTCCCACTCAGCTGTTCTTTGTGTTAACATATGGCAGTGCCAGAGAGCTTGTGCTGGTCAACTCCGCGCACTTTTATGTGGAGCCGATTTGGTTTCATTAGGCTTGTCCTGCTCTGTATGGTTTTATTGCTAAACTTTTTTTTTTTTTTTCTAAGTATGTTTCTAAGGCAAGGGGACATTCCATGCTCATGAATAAATATTCAACCTTTATATGTCTTTTAAACTGTAGGTGAACATAAAAAGTAGTATGTACCTTTATAGCTTAAAGTGAATGATACAATTAGGCCATTTAAATGTGAAAACACATTAGGAACTAGTATTGGCTAACATATATATAGTGCAATCTGGAAAAGCACCTACCGCTTGAGTCTAATCACCCCAATCTTACTATATGTATGTGTGCCTGTGCATGTATGTGTGTGTATATATATATATATATATATATATATATATATATATATATATACACACATACACACACACACACATACACACACACACTGTACATACATACACACACATACATACATACATACACAGTCACACATACATATAGTAATATTGGGATGACTCAAGATTAGAATCAAGCGGTAGGTGCTTTTCCAATAAGTTGCGCCAGTCCAAAATTTTATTTTTTATGTATACATATACACACATATACAAAACACACACACACACACAGTGCCTTGAAAAGGTATTCCTACCCCTTGAAATGTTCCACATTTTGTCATGTTACAACCAAAAACATAATTGTATTTTATTGGGATTTTATGCGATCAACCAACACAAAGTGGCACATAATTGTCAAGTGGAAGGAAAATGATAAATGGTTTTCACAAATTTTTACAAATACATATCTGAAAAGTGTGGCGTGAATTTGTATTCAACCCGCTTTACTCTGATACCCCTAAATAAAATCTAGTAGAACCAATAGCCTTCAGAAGTCACCTAATTAGCGAATAGAGTCCTCCTGTGTGTAATTGAATCTGGATAAATACAGCTGTTCTGTGAAACACCCAGAGGTTTGTTAGAGAACCTTCGTGAACAAACAGCATCATGAAGGCAAAGGAACAAACAGGTCAGGGATAAAGTTGTGAAGAAGTTTAAAGCAAGGTTAGGTTCTAAAAATATATCCTAAGCTTTGAACATCTCACGGAGCACTGTTCAATCCATCATCCAAAAATGGAAAGAGTATGGTACAGCTGCGAACTTACCAAGACATGGCCAGCCACCTAAACTGACACACCAGGCAAGAAGAGCATTAATCAGTGAAACAGCCAAGAGGCCAATAGTAACTCTGGAGGAGCTGCAGAGATCCAGGTGGGAGAATTTTTCCACAGGACAACTATTAGTCATGCCCTACACAAATCTGGCATTTATGGAAGAGTGGCAAGAAGAAAGCCATTGTTGAAAGAAACCCATAAGAAGGCCTGTTTGCAGTTTGCAAGAAGCCATGTAGGGGACACACCAAACATGTGGAAGAAGGTGCTCTGGTCAGATGAGACCAAAATTGAACTTTTTGGCCTAAAAAGCAAAACGCTATGTGTGGCGGAAAACTAACAGCATATCACCCTGAGCACACCATCCCCACAGTGAAACATGGTGGTGGCAGCATCATGTTGTAGGGATTATTTTCTTCAGCAGGGAAAGAGACGCTGATCAGAGTTGATGGGAAGATGGATGAAGCCAAATACAGGGCAATCTTAGAAGAAAACCTGTTAGAGTCTGCAAAAGACTTGAGACTGGAGCGGAGGTTCACCTACCAGCAGGACAATGACCCTAAACATACAGCCAGAGCTACAATGGAATGGTTTAGATCAAAGCATATTAATGTGCTAGAATGGCCCAGTCAAAGTCCAGACCTAAATCCAATTGAGAATCTGTGGCAAGACTTGAAAATTGCTGCTCACAGACGCTCTCCATCCAATCTGACAAGCTTGAGCTATTTTGCAAAGAAGAATGGGCAAAAATGTCATTCTCTAGATGTGCAAAGCTGGTAGAGACATCCCCATACAAATGTGTAGCTGTAATTGCAGCAAAAGGTGATTCTACAAAGTATTGACTCAGGGGGGCTGAATACAAATGTCCCCCACATTTTTCACATATTTATTTGTAAAAAAAAAAAAAAACTTATGAGGGCTTCAGAGAACAGCTGTATTTATATTGAGATTAAATTACACACAGGTGAACTGCCTTTACTAATTAGGTGACTTCTGAAGGCAATTGGTTCCATTCGATTTTAGTTAGTGGTATCAGAGTAAAAGAGGGCTGAATAAAAATGCACACCACACTTTTCACATATTTATTTGTAAAAGATTTTGAAAGCCATTTATCATTTTCCTTCCACTTCACAATTATGTGCCACTTTGTGTTGGTCTATCACATAAAATCTCAATAAAATACATTTACGTTTTTGGTTGTAACCTGGCAAAATGTAGAAAATTTCAAGGGTTATGAATACTTTTTCAAGGCACTGTAGCTAAAAGATAGAATTCAAAAAGTAGTGGCTAATGATTCTTACTCTAAATGGCCTAAGGTTATTAGTGGTGTACCCCAAGGTTCACTGTTGAACCCTTAAATATATTAATAAATGATATAGGGTCTGGGATTAAAAGTACCATTTCAGTTTATGAACATGACACCAAGCTATGCAGTGGAATAACATCCTTTCAAGATGTCTCCAACGTACAAGCCGACCTCAGTGCACCGTTTAATTGGGCAACTAGGTGGAAAATGAGGTTTAATGTTGATAAATATAAAGTTATGCACTTAGGGGCTAAGAATATGCATGCATCATACATGCTAGGGGGAGTACAACTGGGGGAATCCATAGTGGAGAAGGATCTGGCGGTTTTGGTAGATCATAAGCATAATAATAGCATGCAATGCCAAGCTGCAGTTTCCAAAGTGAACAGTTTCAAGGTTATTCGACTAGAGGGGCAGCAGCCTTTGGGCAAGTTATGTCAGGATTCATCGGAAGATACATGTAATGCCATGTACACATGACCGGACTTTCCGGCAAAAAAGGTCAGACGGTCTTCCTGACAGAGTTCCAACGGACTTTTGACGGAGTTATGACAGAATTCCGAGCGGACGGACTTGCCCACACATGAACGGACCAAAGTCTGTTAGTTTTAAATGTGATGACGGGACTAGAATAGGAAGTTCAATAGCTGCCCTTGCGACATATTTGGTCCATCGGACCAGCATACAGACAAACGGTTTTCCCAATAGAAATTCATTCCGTCGGACAGATTTAAAACATGTTCTATTTCTTGGTCCGTCTGAATTTTTGAAGAATAAAAAGTCAGATAAAGCCCACACACACACGATCATAATATCCGACGGAATGATTCCATCTGACCTTTTCTGCTGAAAAGTTCGGTCGTGTGTACGTGGCATAAGGCATCTAGCTGAAGTTTTTGTGCGGCCTTCATGCAACCTTACAAGCTAGCAATTTTGGCACAAGAGAGACCAATTATTTTCGTCTTTAGCAGCTTTTCTTTGATTGTCAGTGTCTTTTTTCATGTGTTCTCTCCCGCCTATTTATTCGGCTATGATATATCCCATGGTGTAAAAAAAAATACCAAATACAATTAGCGCAACCTCAAAAAATAATGAATGTATAAATATGCACACATAAAATTCCTCTGTGTCACAACACACTAAATAATTGTTGCTTCTATAGCATTATATCAGTGGTTTCGCAACACCCTCCACTTATTCTGAAAAATACCCAAAAAAGTGCAGCACAACTATAGATTACAACATAAATAATAACGCATGTGAATATAAACATTCAAAAATTTTATAACAATGTCGTCACTTAATTTATCTGAAAACACCCTCAAAAATAAGTCCATACAAAAGTCCCACTTAATCGTGCTATACACAACAGTGATTACAGATCTTCTATTTTCGCTATGTGTCCAGTGACCTCCACCTCTGGGTAAAAAACCCACTCAACATCACTTTAGACCCCACGACAGAGTCTCATTCACTTGTAATACTCTCCTCTTGCGAGGACATCAGATTCACACTCCTCCTCCCCCTCCTCCTTATGCAATTGCTCAGTCATCAAAAATACACCATGATGAAAGACACAAGAGGAAGACCCATAGTACTCTCCATCTTAAAGTGGTCCTAAAGACAGAAGGTGTTTATCTTAATGCATTCTATGCATTAAAATAAAAAACCTTCAGTGTGCAGCAGCCTCCCTCAGCCACCCTAATACTTACCTGAGCCCATCTCTATCCAGCGATGTTGCAGGAGAGACTCGGCTGTCCGGGATCCCCCTCCTCATTGGCCGAGACAGCAGCAGGGCACTATTGGCTCCCTCCCGCTGCTGTCAAAGTCAGTGATCCAATGAGGAGAGAGAGGGGCGAGGCCTAGCAATGGCTCCATGTCTGAATGGACACACAGGGATGCAGCTCGGCTTGGATGCCTCCATAGCAAGCTGCTTGCTATAGGGGTAACTGGGCAGAGGGAAGGGCCAGAAGCGCGAGGGATTCGAGAAGAGGAGGATCTGGGCTGCTCTGTGCAAAACCACTGCACAGAGCAGGTAAGTATAACATGTTTGTATTTTTAAACACAAAAAAAAACAAGAATTTAAACATGTATTCATATCTCAAAAAGGGATTACAAAATTACAAACTTACAAAATCTTAAAAAAAAACATGCATTGAAATATCCTCATAACCCAAAGCTCACCACACAATTCCTGATGGCCGCGGTCTGATGTCTCTGCTCCTAGACACTAGAGGCCCCTGAGGACACACATTGGTGGGAAACACGGGGGTTGCGGAACGGTGTACGTGATGTCATGCCGCCACATCGCTACGTTACTCTCCAAGTTGGTGGTGTTTTGATACGAGTTTACGAGGTGTTGTTTTTTTACATATATGGCCAATTGCCATTGATTTTAGTGTTGCTGCACTCAGTCTTTTTATTTAATCCTACACTATATGGTTTTTACTATCCATGTTGTCTGGTGGTATTGTTTTGACTGAGTGAGTGGCACAGTGTCCCCTGAGGAGGAATAGGAAGTGAATTTCAGGAATTCTATTATGCATGTCAGCTGCATATTCTATGGCATCATAATGCTTGTGGTGAGTGCACACTGCATGGGGGATGGGGGTTCCTTGAGCACGAGTGTACACTGAAGGTCACCTTTGTCACAGGTGTTTATCTCTATCATAAAAGCTCTTTATTATAAATGACCACACTGTATGATTTTTCTTTATTTTATGGCCATCTATGTGGTGCGTGATTGTGACATATCGAAGAGAAGTGGTTACAACATTCATAGATTGGTTACTAAAAGTGTGTGCTGTGCTCTTAGTTAGGACAGCATTTATTTCTGGTGAGTTGCCACTTCTTCTATTTTCTGTGTAGGAAGAAGTCCTGTCATAGATAAACTTTGACAACACAGATGAACTGTCAGTCGATTGGGACATTTTCTTGCCTTATTTCTCTTTGAAGTTTTGATTGTTATTTTTTAACTATAGTGCTGCAATTTTCTATATTTGATTACTGTGCAGGAGTGTATATTGCCTTTATTACAAGAGCAGCTTACACAAATTACAATTTTTACTGTAGCATTGACTTCACATTAATATAATTTATATATATATATATATATATATATATATATATATATATATATATATATATATATATAAATCTTCTAAGACAGGTCATAGATTATGCAGCCTTCAGAATACAATGATTACTGCCAGCAGCAATAGCAACGGCAGTGATCAAACAAAAATCCAGAAAGATTGGTTGTACTGAAGTACTGCGGCTGCCTGTTCACTTCCTGGATTTACATAGTTGCCAACATTGTAAAAAAAAAATGATAGGGACACTTCTTTGGCTGTTAGCAGAGTCTTATTACAATTAGGAGTGGGGCATATGTCTGTAGGCGTGGCATAGCAAAAAACTAAAATGTAGCAACCCACGGTGAAATATGGGTGTGGTTTACATGAAATAGTGCATGTGGCTTAAATGGGAGTGGCTCAAAGGGGGTGTAGGTTAAAGTCTGAGAAGAATAAGGGATGGAGGGGGAAAGAGGGAGAAGGAAAGGGGGGAAAAGAGGGAGAAAGAAAGGGGGGAAAGAGGGTGAAAGAAAGGGGGGGAAGAGGGAGAAAGAAAGGGGGGGGAGAGGGAGAAAGAAAGGGGGGGAAGAGGGAGAAAGAAAGGGGGGGAAGAGGGAGAAAGAAAGGGGGAAAGAAAGTGGGGAAGAAAGAAAGAAAGAACGAAAGAAAGAAAGAAAGAAAGAAAGAAAGAAAGAGGGATGGAGGGACAGCAGGCCCAGATCCTACACCACAAACTCTGGAATACACATTTCTATTAACAAATAAGCAGATAAAGATACTCCAGACACCTGGTGTTAGCGCTTCAATCATTCAAGCACCATGGTTGTTATGGTGTCAGGATGATTGAAGCACATTATTTCTATTATGCCTAATCAGTGGGACCCCTGAGCGTGTCACCTGCCACCAGATGCCATCAGGTGCCCCCAGCAGAGTCCCTGCTTACATCAGGCGTCCCCAGCAGAGTCCCTCCTTACATTAGGTGTCCCCAGCGGAGTCCCTCCTTGCATCAGGAGTCCCCAGCGGAGTCCCTCCTTATATCAGATGTCCCCCATTGGAGCCCCCCATACATCAGGTGTCCCCCCATTGGAGCCCCCCTTACATCAGGTGTCCCTATATTGGAGCCCCCTTACATCAAGTGTCCCCCCAATTAGAGCCCCCCTTACATTAGTCGTCCCCTCATTGGAGCCCCCCTTACATCAGGTATAGCGGTGTCTCCACCGCCATTTCGGTTTCCCCATTCCCCGAGGGGGAACAAAATAGAGGCAGAGTCAGCCACATGGCTACAATAGAAATTAAGCTGCGGTGCCACCCCTCTCTTCCTGGAAAACTCTCAGGAGAGTGAGAGAGATAGAAAGAGAGAGAGCTGTTCATGATGTCATAAGCCTAGGCTTTTTACCAGAAAAGAAACAGGAAGTGGGCTGTATAAGGTATTTACTGGCAGAAAAAAAATGTTTTGCTATCCAAAGTTAAAACAACAAAGGCAGAAGATTTAATAGATGGAAAGATGAAAACATGACTGAAGGTCTGCTTTAAATCTTTTGCTTGTTTAAAGGGACATTATGGATATGCCTTTGTATTACAACCTGAAAAGATGTCTATAAAGAAGATAAACCTCCCATTTATCATTTTTTTTTATGAAAGTGTTGGTATTGCCAAACATTAGTAATCTGGAAAAAGGATCAGTTTGCTCAGTTCCTTGCAATGTATACAGTTCACCTGAAAGATACTTCCTCTTTGTCAAATAAGCTACAACTTGTTTTTACATTTTTAACCCATTCCCATCTCCTCCCAGGGGCCCTTTAACTGGGTCTTTTATGCCAGGGGGCTCAATGGACTTCTTGATCACGTGATCACTATGAATGGCTGTCATGGGGGTCATTGAATTGGGAGCTCACCCTACTGGCTTGCGAATATTATTAGAGATTGGGAGCTGTCTGTGGTAGCTTGGTCGCTGTGCTGAGCGTGTGCAGTGATCCAACTATCAACACAGAAACCTCAGCAATCATATGCATATATGCATCTTGTGTGATTAATAAATACAGTGTAAAGCAACTAGTAAAATGTTTATTACATTTTTCTATTTTACTGCAGAAAAATCATAGATTTTGTTTTCAGGAAGCAAAACATGCTCAACCTGTGCATTAGACTTTAGAGCGGCACTTATCCAGAACAGGTTTTTAGTTTAGAATACAGTAGGGAAGGTTTAGAACCTCAGTCCCATTTTATTGCCGTCTGTGTCCCTACTAGGTAGATTTGCTCTCTCTATTTGTCCTGGCAACCATCGTCTCCAGAACTAAGTCAGAGGCCCCAGGCTGGAGAGCAGGAACTTAACCGGAAGGCCTGAGGGTTCAGAGACCTCAGAGCTGGATGGTACAATTCTACAATCTACACATCCCCTCTGAAAGACATCTTGGTGTATAGGTATGCTGAAAGTCCCAGGCCTCACCTGCCTCTCTCGCCTCCGGCCATTCCTCCCCAGGCCAGTTCAGGAAAGTCCAGGTGCCCCCGGTCTTCTCTGTCTGCTTGGCAGCTACTTCCCAGTTCCTGTGAGATGATCTATCCCAGCCGGGATGCCTGGTTTATTTTCCAGGGTTTCGATGTCTGACTGCTGTTTTTTAACTATATATTTTTATATTTTTATCATTTTTTTCATTTTTTATTATTTTTTTCTGTCTTTATATATAAAAATATTTATTTTTGTGTTCCGATTTGTAAAAAAAATACGTTTTTTTAATAAAATGAATTTTCTGGTGACAAACGTACTACACCATGGGAGCTGCTTTTTTTCCTTCTGAGGATCTATCTGCCTACCCATAACATTTTAAAGGGGAACCATCTAAGATAAAAACAGCGAGTGAAGACGGAGGATCTGGATGCCAAACAGCTGGAGTCTGAATCAATGCATGCACGCAACCCCTTTAGGGGTACAAAGATCTGGTGAGTGGGGACCCTAGGGGGTGAGCACGGAAGTCACTGGATCTACCTGAGCACTAATGTCACCATTTTTTGATCTGATTGGAGACCTACTATATTGACTGGGCACTTTATATCAACTCTGACTGGGAAAATTTTGTATATTTTGCATAGTGTAATTTAGGGATTTTTGATCACAGTATTTTTGCACATTTGCACTTTTACCTGCGTTTTTGCACATCTATTTGCATATTTTGCACATCTGGCTGTGGACAATACTTTGGAAATCCAGTGTTACATTGGACATACCAGCGAGATATTTTTCAACTTATTATATATTTTTCAATTTTTATTTTTTATTACTTTTTCTTTACAATTTTTGTTTCTATTGAGCACTTGAAGATACACATGTGGATTTAATAAACTTTATAGGAATGCTTTGATTGAGGACTCTCACATTTATAATTCTGATTTATATAGTAACTCTAGCTAGTATTTTCGCACTTCAGGACGTTTTATTTGTGTTTAATTATCCTACTGGCATAATATATCTCAATATTTAGTATTGTTCTATATCAATAGGAAGTACACACAGGACGGGGTGTTTTGTTTCATGCTTAGCGGTAACAGTATATGGAACTAACATAGGGAAACAGTGTACATACGTTTATAGCTTGAACTGGATCTGTAAACCAATTGGTCTACCTCAATATTGCATTGGTTTTAGTGGCCCTTCCTCGGTGAAAGTGGACCACTGATCTCGGGGAGGTGACAGGTTGCAGAGCACCCCTGAAATATTGGTCTAGCTCATAAAAAATATCTTTTTGAGGTAGCGCCCAGGGCCTTATCATTATTTTATAACACTTGCATATCCACAGCCTCCAGGTGGGGGCTGAGGATTTATAGGGTGGCAGCAACCCATACAACCCATACAACCCATATACACCTTAGCATGGCTGTTCCCTTTAGTATTTTACTTTGTTAGTTGTTGTTAGCATTAAAAGAGAAGTAAGTCAAAAGCTTTTTTGGCTATACTTCTCTTGTGGGTCACAGGTGTGCACTTACTTGTGCTTTCCTGTGACTCAGAATCAGCTGACAGCGGACTTTTCTGCTAATTCCAAAATTACATCTTCCATGGTTCCTTGTAGTGCCCTGGTAACTGTACTGCTGTTCCACATGAGCCAAAGTGAAAAAACACATCCCTGAGCACCCTTTAAAACATGCATATTACAGGGAGGGAGCTGACCACTGGCTGGTGTAGACTTTAGCTATGCAGTATATCCATCTGATACTCAGTTAAATTCTATCTGAACATTCTGGACCAGTAATCAGGTAACTAATCAGCACAAGACAGCTAATGTCTGAACTAGACCGTGGCTAGCAAGGAGGAATATGCTCCTCTAAAGGGATGCCAGGGATTTGAGCTTTTACTTGGGCTCATCGTCACTTACACTGTAGCCTCGGCTCTCAGAGAATCTGAATGGGAGGCAACAAAGGGAGTTATTAAAAGAGTGGAAACAAATATAGACACAGGCATAATGGAATTTAATGCAGATGGGGATCTATAGACTATAGATTCTACATCATTTATGGGGACTAAATATATAATCATTTTAAAGAAACAGGATGAAACAATTGAGAACTGAAACCTGAAGCCTATGACCGTATGTCATTTTTATTTTGCCTTTATAATAAGGCTTAACTACTGTAAAGTAGAACTAAAGGCAAAAGTTTTTTTTTTTTAACTTTGGATAGAGTAAGTAAGAGAAAGCTATAAGCTCCATCAGCTTTTTGTGTCCCATTGGGGAGATTTACCTGAACTTGCAAACATCAAGTGGGGATGATATAAAGAGACATGGTTAATAAAAAACATGAGCATGTTCCTTTATTTAATTTTTTTACACTGCCCATATTGTTCAACAGGCAAGATTCTCAGCGTTCTGATTCTGATATATTTAATGGTGTACCTCCTTAGACCCAGTCTGTGCCAAGGGTATGTGCACTTGCTGATTTGGTACACCCTTAAAGAGGAAGTAAAGCCTTACTTAAAATAAAAATAGACCCTGCAAGGCCAAGGCATAATGAGCTAGTATGCATGGCATACTAGCTCATTATGACCTGAGATGGAAGCCCCCAAAGCGACCCTCGTCATCCTCCTCTGATGCCGCCATGATACCCGGAGTGACTTCCGGGTATCGCGGCTCCGGCGCTGTGACTGGCCAGAGCCACAATGACGTCACCCCCACGCATGCGGGAGCCGCCACTAATGGCATGATTGCCGTTAGCAGCAGCATGCTTAGTGCACCTGCACGCCGCTGTCTGCAGAAGCTGATTGGTAGTAAATTAACCCCAATGACTTACCTAAGCCATGCCTCTTTGCTGGGAAAATAAAACTAAACTGAGCAGTAGAGCGAGAGGCAGGGAGTGTCCAGTTGGGGACTGTAATAGCTAGAGATAAAATAGGAGGGAGTAATAGAGAGATACAAAATAAAGATAACTGCTATGGCAGCACACAGAGACATATAAACATTACAACAACAGATAGGGCTCTGTCACCTTGCCCATGCAGGGCAATGTAATATTTTTTCTCTTGCCCCTCCCCCACTGTGCCAGTTATACTCACCTTACCAATGCTCCTTGAAAGCTGCTGCCTTCACTGTAGCTAGTTCATTTTTGGCTGAACTTCTACTTTAACTCTATTATGATAACTTAAAATCTTTTAAAGCGTTGTCTTCTGATAACTGTAGTGGTGCCCCCATGGGGTCACTAAATGTAGTAGTTCCACCTGTCACCCTGCTCAGACAGACATTCACTTCCAGCCACACGTTGCCAGACAATGAACAGTCCCTAAGCTTGTTTTTGTTGTTTTTATTGAGGGGATTTAACTTAGATGGGGAAAGAGACATGAGATGTCCAGATAATTGATCTTGTTAGATTGAACAAATGATTTTGGATCTATATTGGCAGTCTCTAAAGCTCTTTACTCCTCCAGCACATTATTTGAGTCAACTCCACATTCCCTAGTGCGCAATCCTAGATTCCTGTCGCAGTTAGCACAACAACTACCTCTAGCACATCCTACCAGAGGTAGAGGGTGCTATATAATGTTGGGTACCAAAGTTTGCCACCATTTTATGAGCATGCGCACTTTTAAGGCTTGACATGTTAGGTATCTATGTACTCGTTGCAACCTCGTCTTTTGCACTCTACCAAAAATTGGGTAATGTATTATGTTTCTGCATTAAAATTAACTTTAGTGTATTTTTTTCTGAAAATTTGTGTTTGATAAACGTGTGCATTAAGATTATGTCATAGTCATAGTTAGTAAGATTGAATAAAGACACCAGTCCATCAAGTTCAACCTGAGTGAGTGTCCACAATTGTCCCTATCCCTGTACATTGCACACTCACCCACTGTCAAGGAGCCCACAATCCAAGGTCCCCATTCATATACTAGGGCCAATTTTGGATAGAGGCCAATTAACCTACCTGCATGTCTTGGATTGTGGGAGGAAATCGGAGTACTCAGAGGAAACCCACGCAGGCACAGGGAGAACATGCAAACTCCAGGCAGGTAGTGTCGTGGTTGGGATTTGAACCAGCGACCCTTCTTACTGCTAGGTGAGAGTGCTAACCACTACACCACTGTGTCGCCCATGTGACATAAAAATTACAACTACCACCATTTGTTCTTTGCTTTCAGAAAAATCATACTGTTTGTGGGGTTTAAAAAAACGTGCATGATTAAAAACAAAACAAATAAACAATCATACTCACCTAGGTAGATGCAGCATCTGTCCCCCACTGTCTCTACACTAAGAACTGAATGATCAAAGACCACTGACTGCTCGGTTCTTGGTCTTCATTGAGCAGAGAGCCAGTGACTGTCAGTCACTGGCTCTTTGCTCTGCCCCTCCAGCGCTCATTGGAGCGTCGGGCTGTGGAGAGGGGGCAGGAGCTGATGGCTCAGTCTCTCAGTGGTACAGTACAGTCATCATCGATCACATTGCTCAACAATGCAAATTCATGTCAGTCATGATAAACAATACCTGATGCCCGTTGAAAGAAAAAAATCCCGCTGACTGACAAAAACATGTACCGACGGGTACATGAATTTGTTTGCCAAGACACAATCAAATACCACACGCACGCACAGGCATGATCTGGGTTTCTGCACAAATTTTCACTACAAAATACACTAAAGTTAATTTTAATGCACAAACATAATATATTACCCAGTTTTTGGTAAAATACAAAATATGAGGTTGCAACGAGTACATAGACACCCAACATGTCAAGCTTTAAATTTTGTGCACAGTCATAAAAGTGTTCATGCGGTCCTTTGTAAAACTGCTTCCTGGAATGCGCTACATGGATACCCTAGGACAGTGATGGCAAACCTTGGCACCCCAGATGTTTTGGAACTACATTTCCCATGATGCTCAACTACACTGCAGAGTGGATGAGCATCATGGGAAATGTAGTTCCAAAACATCTGGGGTGCCAAGGTTTGCCATCACTGCCCTAGGAGGTAGCAAGGGTTTCCTATGTCATTTTCACCAAGACTAGGAAGATAGATGTGTTGGGCTGCAGCACAAAACAAGGTAATACACCTTATAAATTTATGCAAATGTTTTCCAATTGTGAAAGAGGTAGCACATGACAGTAAAAAAAGTCAATTTAATGGGTGAAGGAGAGTACAGTACAGAGAGCACTGTTTAGGAGTATACAGCATACAAACCTATTTTCTGAGTGTAGAGTTCAAGTTGACTTCTCCATCTTATGCTGCGTACACACGATCAAATTGTCCGGTGTACTTAGTCCGGCAAACAATCCGGCGGATAGTCCGGCGGACTTTCTACCAAACAGACTTGGCCACACACGGACACGCGGAAAGTCCGACGATTGCTAGCGCGATGACGTACAGTACGACGGGACTAGAAAAGGGAAGTTCAATAGCCAGTAGCCAATAG
Organism: Lithobates pipiens; assembly: GCF_037356315.1. Lineage (NCBI taxonomy): Eukaryota > Metazoa > Chordata > Amphibia > Anura > Ranidae > Lithobates > Lithobates pipiens. The sequence continues at coordinate 377,355,198 of NW_027507764.1, read as the reverse complement.
CTTCTTTTTCGTACTTGCTTCTGAGCATGCGTCATTCTTAGACCACCGCACTAGCATACTCACAAACGTATTGTCCGCTGAAACCCAAGTCCGGCGGAAAGATTGGGCTCAAAACTACTTTCTAAGTCCGCCGAAGCCCACACACGATCGGATTGTCCGGTGAAATGCGGTCTGGCGGACTATGTCCGCCGGACAACTTGATTGTGTGTACGCGGCATTACAAATAAAATCTCCTACATCCTCCTCCTAACCAAGATTTCTCCTCCTTCTGAAAGAATAGGCAATCATTTGTGAGGATAAATTAAAGAACATGGTTTTTGCTAACGCAAGATTGATAACTTAAGTCAACACAGCTTCACCGAACTCACTAAGCTAAGTGAACATTCCCTTGCAAAGTGAAAATTCACTTTGCCGAGAGCCCGATCTGTTAGTGCTAGTTGGTGTGCTATAGGGGGGCTGGGGAAAATTTAGCTGGTGTTTCGCCCTGGTGCTACCCCTGAAATTACAGGAACTATACATGCAATTAAAGCCCTTGATAGCAGCCAGGCAATTAGCATATTCATAGCAAAGTTAGCATTTTGGATAGAGTAGGTCAGGAATGTTAATCTCACATTCTCATATTGGGGAGATTTGCTTTTAACTTCCTCTCCTCCAAAGTGAGGAAAAACTAGGTTACCATATCACATTGCATTTTACCAAAAAATTACAACGGATGGAAGTTGAAAAGGAATATTAAAAAGGAGCTAATGTTTAATAACATTACATTTTTAAAAAATGGCTTTTTGTAGCAATTGTACTGTATATGTATATTATTTTATTCGTTATTTTTCTTTTTTTCTTTTTTTTTGCATGAATGTGGAGTTACCGCTTTAAGTTAAAATTGACAATATGAAAACACATAATATTGTTAATAAGTTGTTATGGTGATGGAAAGAGGAAACCAGGCTAATCATTACAATAGATCACTCTTTTTCAGAAGTATTGGAATCTATTAAAATGTCAAGAAGAAATGTAATAAGCGGATAAATACATTCTCATTAATACAAAATTGCACATCCAAACACCAGGGTATGGTCCTCCTCAAATCACAATCATACTGTCAGAGAAAGATCCTATAGCATTTTAATATGTCAGATGCAATGTGTCACATGGAAAGGACTAGGTCTTCAACTTTTTATGCTTGATGGATTGATCTAATCCTCTAACAATATCTACCAGAAATGTCAATGAACACTCCTATGGGAATATAAAAGGCATAAAGAGGAGGACTGCCACAGGGCCTCAAAACACTAGACACTGGATTGGATCAATTTGAGAATATATTATTTAAAGCTTTCCAGGCCCCTGCCTTGTAATTTTCTATAACCCTTAGACTTCTGGATAAGACTGTAGAGGCAAAAAAACCTTGCTTCATCCAGCAATATAGTTTTATTATTATTGTTGCCAAAGATTTTTCCAGGGGCATAGCTAAAGATTATGGGACCATAGCAAAAGTTTGGTGGGGCCCCCTGTGAACTTTCTAAGTGCCAGTTGCCAGTACTGTATGTGTAAATAAAGGACAGGTAGTAGGAGAGCTGTCAGTGGGGTTAGTACACTACTAGGGACCAGTGCCATTGTTATAGGCTTTCAGGGAAGGATGGACATAGCTCCCAACTGTCCCTGATGTGGAGCAATGTCCCTCTGTCCTCCTCATTTGTCCCTCATTTTGGTCTGATCTATATAGCTGTATATAAAATGCACTTTTTATCATTCAAAAAGTGTTTCCCAGAGCTAAAACTTTCATCCAAATTCTAAATTGCTGAAATAGTAAAATTTGAAAGCCAATATAAAAGGGATAGTAGTGGTAATTTTAGATCCTGCTCTCAATTTTTTTCAGTCAGAAATTCCGACTGAAAAAATTTGAGAGCAGGATCTAAAATTTTCTGACAAAAATCTCTGTCTTATCAGTTTTTTTTTAGCTGGGGATAAACTGAGATTTTTTTAGAGCTTGTGGAGGATTGCATTACGCGTAGAAGATTAAAACAGAAGTAAACTGTATCTAAGCACCACAAACTGAACACTATTTAGTTTTATAATTCAGTTTTTTTTTTATAATTCAAAGCAAACTCAGTAATCCATCCCTGTCTTCATGCTTCATTTATGCCCCCTAGAATTTCTAGCCATCTTGAGTAAGGGCAGAAGATTCATGCAGCATTTACTTCCTGGAATCCATTTTGCCTTTAGCTCAGGCATGGATACAGGGGGTGTGCTTAGCTGAGAAATCCGCTCCTCCAGATGAAATAAGAAAATGCCCATGATGACACACGGGATATATGACATCATTTTAACCTAGGCAAGAAACCAAGAAGCAACTGAAGAAATGTAAATAAGTTTGAAACAAGTAAATATAATAAACCTTCTTATATATTTACTAATGCTAGCAGCATAAGGATAAAAAATAGGTAATGTTAATTGACAGTTTAGTTCCTCTTAATTTCAGTGATGGCAAGGATGAAGATCAGAGGGCACATCTATCAATGGCAATCCCGAGAAGTCTTCCTGTGTGTCTGAAGCCAGCTACTCTTGACTGGAAAGGAATGGGGGGGGGGGGTTAAGGTCAATGTCAACAGCAACCTCTCCAACCCTTACTAACATAGTACTGGAGTGGTGTTGTCTTCACATGCACATTGATGTTCTATGTTTACTTTGCCTCAAGAGCCTCCATAATGGGGCCCTCTTCCACTCCCTGGCCACAAAGCAACCACATGGGCTGTATTGGCTTTAAATTACATAATTGAGTCATACAGTGCCTTAGCCATCTGGACTTTATTTCATTTACTCAATAGCTACACCTTTTATTGCTAGAGCAGATAATGTTCACATGTCTGTAGGCTGCCCTTGCCTAGCTGAAATATCCTCCTCCAAACTTTTAGGTTAAAGTCGATGCGGCTGGATGGACTTTTTCTAGTCAACCGCCATCTTCTGCCAGCTGTGAGCTATCCGCAGACTGCTATCTGATGCTTCTCAAGGAAATTGGTGAATATAAAGGTTAGAAAATCCCAGCTCTTACTTCCGGCTGACTTAGCCACGTCTAACTGGAATCTGGAAGCTCGCCCGCCTCCTCCTTCCCCCGCCTTAAGGGCCATTCACAAAGTACAGCACACTTTGTGCATGCACCGTAGGGAACCAACTGGGATGGTTCACTGATGGTTTCCCTTACCCAAGATGGCGGCAGCAGCACCCGAGAGCTTACTGAAAGACACCGCTGGATTTGTGGACAGGCAAGTGTCCTAATATTAAAAGTCAGCAGCTACAGAATTTGTAACTGCTGACTTAAATTTTTCTGAAGGAGCCTAGAGCTCCTCTTAAAGTGGTTGTAAACCCATCTAAAGAAAAAAAAATAAAAAAAACCTGCAAGACAAAAGGCATAATAAGCAAGCATACAAGCTGATTATGAAATACCTCAGATCAAAGATGTTGCAGCGGTCCTTGTACAGCGCTGTGACCGGTGACATGTCTCCCGGAGTTATTTCCGGGTTGGCAGGCTCTGGTGCTGTGATTAGCTAGAGCCGCGATGACGTCACTCCCATGCATATACACCACTCCCAAAATGCCCTGCCCATTGAAATGAATGGGCAGCGCTGCCAAAGTGCCTGCAAAGCGCTTTGGCAGCTCCGTAACACGAGCATTAACCCTTTGTTCGGCCACTAGCAAGAGTAGAGTGGCCTAAAAGAGCTGCTAAAACTAGTGGCGCTTTACCGCTAACGCCCGCACCTCCCCAGTGGGAAAGGTGCCTTACAGTTTTTTTGTTTGTTTTTGTTTTGTGGTCTTGGTAAATCTAAAGGAAAACTGTACAACAAAATTGTATAAATGTGTAGCCAGCTTCAGAAACAACTAAAGCCAGTTGTTTGGCAGAAACAAGTAGCATTTTCAGGAGTCATCAATGATAGCTACCAGATTTCTATTCCTGACAGGTTTAGTTTACTACTTTTATGTATACAGTACAATCGCTTTGTGCGATTTCAGAGGATGTCATCTATTATTGACAGTTCTCAGGGTGCCCATAGATATCTGAGGACTGTCGAATGTGTTTGTATGGTTCGACCATTCTCAGACACTACTGTCACCTGGCTGGTGCACAAACAGGACAGCTCAGCCAAGTGTCGTGATTTTTCTCCGGAGGGGAGGAGGAAAGAGATGAGCAACACAGCAGACACTGCCACAGCCGCTTATCTCAAGGAACACAATAGCAATTGAGACAGGTTTTCCAACCTGCCCAATCAACTGTCCTCCCCGGGATCAGTCATGTGGTGCTTGGTGCAGAAACTATAAACTCCGGGTCTGTTTTCAGCCACAACAGGAGGATGTAATCTTAATTCTTTAGGCATTTCCTTTTAATTCTACCTGGCCTGGCTAGTAGACTTAAAGCAGACACAAACACAGACAGTCTGCCTATCACTGACATTAAATAGGGATGTTCAAATCAGGATCATCAGTTTATCACATCTGCAGTACGTCTGCATATAGATTTGGATGAGATGCAGAGAATCACGCAATCCATTGTGAATTGTGTGATTATATTCAGATTGGACAAATCTGCATACATATGTTCAGAAGGAATCAAATGGTCACAATTTTTCAGATTTTCCTGGTTTTCTTGCCATCAACTACTAAAGCAGATATTAAAGTTTTGGTCTAGGTTTACACTGAATGCGGCTTCACTTGAAATCACACAATTTGAAAGCCGCATGTCAGTGCGACTTGGCTGATATCTGTGCAACTTAATGCACAGGTGTCCATGCAAGTCGCATCTGAAATTGCCAAAAGTAGTGCAGGATCAACTTTTTACAAATTGGCGTCATACCGATTTGAACAGTTTAATTGCCGACAATGGGGATCGCATGGCAATAAGCAGCGCTGTGAACAGGGGCTTAACAATCACTCAGAGCCAAAAATATTAATAAAATATTTATAATTATAGTGAAATAAGCTCTAACTAGATGATTCTTTGTTTGCTAAATCTATGTATTTAATTTTAAAAAATTGGCATTTTTATATTGTGGTTACATTTTTTTTATCTTTTTTTGTATCTCTATAGTGACTATTTTTTCCAGTCCTTTTCAGCTTGACTTTTTGGGGTTGATTTACTAAAAAGCAAATACTATAGACTGCCAGTGCTGGGACAAGGCCATTCAGGGCTCAAGGCAAAGATTGCCTTGTCAGGGCGCCCATATCTCTGCAATAAACCATTGTGCCCAGGGAAGCCTCTCCCTTCTGCCCACCCCTTGTTCTGGCCCTGGACTGTGCACTTTGCAAGTGCAGTTGCCCCAGAGTTTAGTAAATGAGGGAAAAAACTCTGCTGACTTCCATCATCCAATCATGTGCAAGAAAAAATGCTTTTTTTTTTTTTTTTTACTTTCCTTGCATGTGATTGGGTATTTTTTGCAAAATGAAGCTTTACCTCATTTACTAAGCTCTGGAGCAACTGCTCTTGCAAAGTGCACAGGTTATTTACCTTTGATAAATCAACACCTCTGTCTGTATGTGTTCACACCAACAACTGCTGCACATCATTGAATAGATTAAAGTATCCCCGCGCTATCAACAAGAGCATAGGCTATTACTAAGGATAGGTTGCAGCAGACCACCGACAGGGGTATGAGCCCTACCCCCCAATAGTAAATTCTTGAAAATCAAATAGATGGTGTTGCGCTACTTGCAAAGATTAAACTAAACTATACTAAACTAAACTAAAATACAGTGCCTTGTGCTTAAATATATATTACTAATAGTGCTGAATAACACACTACCAGGGATGAAGTCTCCTCCTATTAGGTGGGTGTAATAAAATCACCCTAAACTGGACAATTATATATTACACACAGTATGTATATATAAAAATATTTCAAATATATAAAGTGCCTCAGACAGATTCGATCGTGAACAGGTGAATAAAGTGTCCAGTGTTTAAATATAGCAGCAGAGATAACCAAATAATAAAGTGTCATGTGCTTTAAATATTCAAGTAAATATCTCCAAAATAATAAACTCAAGAAAGTTGCATAAAACTCTTCTTATAATAAAACGTGCAACACGCAGTGCATGCTTAAGCAAAGAAAACAAGATGATACAGTCTTTATGTGAGCGTAGATGAATGAAGTGACCAGTGGCTTATTCAGTGCTTCTCAGAATAAAGTGCCAAGACCCGTGTCTTTAACTATTATATCTCCAGTGTTCACGGCACACCAGGTAGAGTGGCCCCTTACCTTACTTCTGTAAGGTAAACAGCAGAGCAAACAACCGGCAAGATCCAGGGGTTGTAACCCTATTCCTGGCAGGTAAGTGCTGGCCCCCACGGCTGGTATTTTGTACCTCAAATAGCTTCCACACAGATCTTAATGCTCAATGTTATCCACAAGGATCTCATAGAAAAGAGAGAGGTATGCTCCGATAGTGAAGTACGTATATGAATTTATTTAAAAAAATGCATTGAAAAGGTACTCACAAAACAGGTAATAAAATCAGCTTTTAAAAACAATCGAATGAGCGTTCCGCTCGTGGTATGGACTTCACTTCCGGTATCCTAATTCCTCCTATTCCTCCCATTAATTGGAATAGGAGGAATTAGGATACCGGAAGTGACGTCCATACCACGAGCGGAACGCTCGTTCGATTGTTTTTAAAAGCTGATTTTATTACCTGTTTTGTGAGTACCTTTTCAATGCATTTTTTTAAATAAATTCATATACGTACTTCACTAGGTTGAAAAAAAGCCTCATACACATGATCGGACTTTGTACAAACTTTCCGTGGACTTTTGTACAAAGGGCGTTGGTCGTAAATTTGTATTGCACACACACGATCTGACTTTTTAGGCAACAAACACAAACGTAGTGACTTTTCAATGTACTGACGACACTTCAAAAGAGGAAGTTCAATTACTCTGGCGCCACCCTTTGGTCGGCTTCTGTATTGTTGTCTGATCTTTTGCATTGGTTTGTACAAAAGTCCGATGGTTTTGTGTACACACAATCGGACTTTGCTCCATCGGACTTATGTTGTCAAAAAGTTTGTCCGTTCGCACAGCCAACAAAAGTCAGATGAAAACCGAAAAAGTTTGTCCAATAGAGCGTACACACAGACGGATGTTGCCTTAGAAAAGCTAATTTGCATGTTTGTTGTCAAAAAGTCAGATCGTGTGTACGGGCCTTTAGAAGTGTCCCCATTGGAAGGTTTTCCCCTTTTTCTTGTTTTGGGGATAACTCAGAATTTTGCCTGTTCCCTCACTTTTAATTTCTGTAACAGTGGTTAATAAAACTGGCCATACATGGAGTCAATTTTAGCAGGTTCCTGATGAACCAGCTGAAATTCAACCCTTGGGTGGCCCAGGCAGGCACCCTTCTGTGCGACTTCCTTCAATCAAAAAATCAAAAGAGCCAAGGAGAAAATTGTCAGCTGAACTGCGTCTAATCAAATGCAGGCACCATTCAAATGTTTTGAGAATACAATAGCCACAGCGAGAGGTTTGTCCATTTGCTTTGTTTAGAGAATCTGTTCATTTTTTTTAAAAATCTCTGTATGGCCAGCATGTCCCTATTGGAAAGTTTTTCCACTATTCCTGTTATTCGGTAGCAAATTTTGGATTTTCCCTCACTTATGGTGGTTTCTAATAGAGATCGTCTTGGATGTCCTCAGAACTCATCTCTATCCAAACAATTAAATTGCGTGTTTTTTTTTTTTTGAGGTTTTTTTTTTATCCAATAGGCCACAGTGTCATTCCCTGCCCCACAGCACATGCAAACAAAGGGGCAGGATGCTGATGACATCAGTGCCCTTATATGGGCAAATTCCCAAATAACTGGATTTTTTTTTGTTACTCACCATAAAAATCCCTTTCTCTGAGTTCATTGACGGACACAACTTCTCTTCATTCTTGACCATAGAGTTTATAGCGCCACCTACAGGAGTAAGACACTAGGCAGAAAAAGAACACAGCACTGCCTATGGGCAGTCCTAGCTGGCAAACCAGTTAACCATACCCCTTACTCTTATGCTCATTGACGCACACAGCTTCTCTTCATTCTGGACGATAGGGGCATCCCAAAGCAGTGCCTCAATGAGAGGTGGGGAGCAAAAACTGGAGCCAATGGGCAACCTACTGAAAAAAAGGGGGAAAAGAAGCTATGGAACCGCAAGTCCCAGCAGGGAACTAGTTCTGCACTCCTGAAACAATTGAGCAGAAATAACTTGCCTATAGTAGTAGGTTTATACCAGCTAGGACTGCCCACCAGTGGCGCCATGTTCTTTTTCTGCCTAGTGTCCTACTCCTATGCAGTGGTAATTTTTACATCAAATTTTGATATAGTCATAGTCTTTTGACTAAAATGCCATTTTAGTCGACTAAATTCTTATGCCTTGTACACACGATCGGAAATTCTGCCAGCAAAAATCCGATGTGAGCTTTTGGTTGGAAATTCCAACCGTGTGTATGCTCCATCAGACTTTTGCTGGTGGAATTCCCACCAGCAAAAGATTGAGAGCAGGTTCTCAGTTTTTCGGTCGTAAAAAGTTCCAATCATAAATTCCAATCGTACCAATTCCGACGTGAAAAAGTCATACACATGCTCGAAAACAATTTGACGCATGCTCAGAAGCATTGAACTTAATTTTCTCGGCTCGTCGTAGTGTTGTACGTCACAGCGTTCTTGACGGTAGAAAGTTCAGAGAACTTTTGTGTGACTGTGTGTATGCAAGCCTAGCTTGAGCGGAATTCCGTCGGAAAAACCATCCAAGATTTTTCCAACAGAAATTCTGTTCGTGTGTACGGGCCATACGTTTTAGTCCTATTTTAGTCAACTGAAATTTTTAGTACATAGTCGACTAAAATCGAATGGGTTTAGTTAAATTTTCATGCATTATTTAAGCATTTGTACTCCTGGAGTAAAAATCTAATAACATGTAGTGGGGATAGGGAAGTCAATTGGAGTAAGGAAGTCCACAGGAAAGAGAACTGGTCTGGGGAGGCTGTTATTTTACATAGTGTTAAGAACTGCTACTTTGCTGGAAGGAGAAACACTCACCATGTGATTTGTAGGGCATGGTTCCAGAACTCACAGGCAGCAAGCAGACTGCGTCTCTCAGCCAATACAGCTTATCAGGGGGCTGGGGCTTTAACACAGGCGAAGCACCAAGGAAAGTTAAAGTTCAGGTGGGTAAACGTCCCTCCCTCACATTTTCATTCTGTTTTCATTCCTTGACAAAAATTGGAATACATTTTCATTGACTGACTTAATTCGAACATAGTTTGTCACCATTTTACGAGCGTGTGCAATTATAAACTGTGACATGTTAGGTATCTAGTTACTCAGCGTGACATCATCTTTTATATTTTACCAAAAAAAAATTGGGTTATATATTGTAGTTTAAAAAAAAAAAAAATAGGCACTGGGCAGTTTAGGTCATAATGTGCTAGTATGCTTTACATTATTTAGTGCCACATCCGATAATAGAATTCAAAAGCAAAAAAACCCTCAAATGGACACGTATCAAATAAAAAAGTGTAATAAGATATAAAAAAAACAGTAATTCATTAATTATGAAATATCATAAAAACATGGAAAGTACATTAACATATATACATATAAGCCACCACTGTACATACAGTAAATTCTGATACTCTCACATCCAATGCGTTTCGGAGCAAAAATATACCTCCTTCTTCAGGGGTGTGCATTAGTACAAGAGAAAGTTTCTATTTTAAAATATAAATATTATATAATGAGATATGTTGAAAGAAAGAAATACAAGTAAATATGTATTGTAACAAAAAAAAAAGAAATAATGGAAACGCATCAAAAACATGTTAAGAGGCAGTTCACACCATAGAAACGCAGTCTGGATGCATTATGGATGGGTTTTTTTTCATGTGCGTTTTCAACATGTTCCAGTGCGGTTTTGATGTGTTACGGTGCTCTTTTTTCTTCCCCTTAAATAAGGACACGTGTATTCCAGTGTATTTAGGTGTGTACCAGTGCGTTGTTGATGCGTTTTACCACGTTCCAGTACAGTTCAGTGCAGAAAAAAATGCAGCATGTAGGTTTTCTCCGCATCCAATTTGCATGTCAGGAGATTGTGACTGGCTGTCTATGGTGCCGGTTCACACATCTCTGGAGCGAACTGCACAGGAGTCCTGTGTGTCTTCTGGTCCATTTTAGGTCCGAATTCAGCCACAAATTCGGACCGAAATCGGACCTGAAACAGTGAATAGGGATGCTCCAGACCCCTGATGTGAGCCGCTCCGTACTGCAGTGTGAACCCAGCCTCAAACCGAACACATATTAAAAGGGATTGTAACGTGAATTTATTTTTGTTTTTTTAAATAGCAAACATGTTATACTTACCTCCACTGTGCAGCTCGTTTTGCACAGAGTGGCCCCGAACCTGCTCTTCTGGGGTCCCTCGGCTTCCTCCCGCAGGTGCTTCTCACGTTCATGCGAGCTCCCTCGCATGGTGAGAAGCATCTGCGGGCGCGCTCCAGTGATACAGCCGGCGGCTATAGCCGCTCACTGTATCACACGGCCCCGCCCCCCGGCGCTCCGCGTCAGTGGATGTGATTGACATCTGCGCTGCGCTGCTTTCCATCCATCCACTCCAGCCAATCAGCGGCCAGGCTGAACGGTGGAAAGGACGTTGGGGGACGATCTAGGGACTTTTGAGGGGTGAGGTAAGTAAAACGGGGGGGGCTGGGGGCGCAGGCACTGTCAGATGTTTTTTCACCTTAATGCATAGACTGCATTAAGGTGAAAAAACATTTATCTTTACAATCCCTTTAATAACACAGGTTCTGTGGCTGATTAAAGAGGACGTAAACCCTTATGGGTTTTACTTTCTCTTTTTTCCCCTGCAAAATCAAAGCATAATGGGCTAATATGCATCGCATACTATAGCCCATTATGTGCCACTTACCTGCAAACGAAGCCTGCGCTGTCCCCGCTCGTGGTCGCATCCTTCTTCGCCCCTATTCTTTTCCGGGGGCCACGGACTCCAGCTCTGTGACTGGCCGAAGCCGTATGACGTTGATCCTGCGCATGAGGGAGCCGTCAGTCACGGCACTTGCGAATGAAGTAACGGCACGGAGGACCTTTTCTTTACAGCGCATGCACCGATGACATAATCGGCACACTACAAGGTAAATATCTCCTAAACGGCACACGTTTAGGAGATATTTCCACTACCTATAGGTAAGCCTTATTCTAGTTTTACCTAATACCTATAGGTAAAAGTGACAATCGAGGGTTTACAACCACTTTAAGGTGGTAATTAAACTCAACTGGTGCCTTTTCTGCATTCAATTAGCCTCAGAACCTGTGTAATGCATATGTGTTCGGGTTTAAAGGGTGAAAACCCTCTGTGTGAACTGGCCCTAAAACCGTGCATTAAGAAACACATCTGGAACACGTTTTTGTGGTGTTAACCAGCCCTTACAGCTATTTTGCTACAGAGCAATGTGAAAGGGCCCTACATGTTACATAGTTACATAGTAGGTCAGGTTGAAAACAGACACAAGTCCATCCTATGTGGATGATTATATGTCAGTATTACATTGTATATCCCTGCATGTTGTGGTCGTTCAGGTACCTATCTAACAGTTTTTTAAAATGAAAAAAGCTCCCCGCTGAGACCACCGCCTGTGGAAGAGAATTGCCAACATCTTCACCACTTACAGTAAAGAACCCTCTACGCAGTTTAAGGTTAAAATGCTTTCCTTCTAATTTTAGTGCATGCCCATTAATTCATTTTAGTGAATGGTCTTATTACATTCCCTTTCACGGAAATGTTTTATCCCTATTGTGGGGTCACCAGTACGCTATTTGTAAATTTAAATCATATCCCCTCTCAAGAGTCTCTTCTGCAGAGAGAATAAGTTCAGTGCTCGTAACCTTTCCTCATAACGAATCCGGTCCCTTTGTTCTACCCTAAAATCAAGGGGAGCATATACCATATTCACAAAGGTGAACTTTTTTTCCAAAAATGCTGCAAAAATATTATGTGACATAAAAAATTGCAATGATCACCATTTTATTATATATATATATATATATATATATATATATATATATATATATATATATATATATCATTTTTTTTCTTTCTTTTTTACATTTTTTATGTAGAGACCCTAGAGAATAAAATGGCGATCGTTTTTTTGTCACATGGTGTTTGCCCAATATATATATATATATATATATATATATATATATATATATTCTATTTTTTTATTTTTTTATTTCTTTCTTTTTGACTTTTTTTTTTTTTTAGAGACCCTAGAGAATAAAATGACGATCTTTTTTGTCACATGGTATTTGCCCAATATATAAAAAAAAATTAGTGCGTGTGTGTGTGTGTGTGTGTGTGTGTGTGTGTGTGTGTGTGTGTGTGTGTATATATATATATATATATATATATATATATATATATACTATACTGGGCAAATACCATGTGACAAAAAATGATTGCCATTTTATTCTCTAGGGTCTCTACAAAAAAAAGAAAGAAAAAATGTGTGTATATATATATGTATATCTATATATCTATATATATATATATATATATATATATATATATATATATATATATATATAAATTTTAGAGACCCTAGAGAATAAAATGGCGATCGTTGCAATTTTTTTTTGTCATATGGTATTTGCCCAGTATATATATATATATATATATATATATATATATATATATATATATTGATAAGTATATAATGTTTGGGGTTCTAAGTAATTTTCTAGCAAAAAGTAACAGAAAAGGCTTGGTCCTTAAGTGGTTAAACCCTAAAAAAAATGGCATTAGATACATTTTAATGAAAGTTTGCAGCTTTTTTTTTTTTTTTTTCAATGCTTTAACATGTAAATGAGATGTAAGTGATTGGGTTTAAATCTACTTGAAATGGCACGATCATTGTTAAATCTGTCAAGCTGCCATTGCACCGTGAGACAAATCTGCTTGTGTATGGCTGCTGCACTTTGCACAACATCAGCTCTCTTTGCACTGCCTTATTTATTGCACTGAAAACACTGCAATGGTCGTGACCCTGGTGTAGAGCAGGCAGCCAGCGAGCATCCACTCCTCCAGGCTTGGGGACAGACAGTGATCACAAGGCTCTCAGCTGGGGGAAAGCCATTGTAAAAAAAAAAAAAAAAAAAAAAAACAGACACTTCATGTGACATTGATCTCGCAGCTCAAAGCTGCCTTTTATTTGCTGTTTAAAAGCATCCCTAGGTCTTAAGCATAATACTCAAACAACAGATGGTTTCTCAGAGGCAATAAAAGCCCGTAAAGGTGGGAGAGAGGAGGCTAAGTGCAAAGGCTACTGTGCAGCAGAGGCAGCCACGATGCTGAGCTTTACCTCCAACGAGTTGCCTATTGACCATCTGACAAGGACAGGCTTCCTCCTCCCTGCTTCCCAATTGCTGCCATTCATTTGAAGGCATTTAACTGCACCGTTTAAAAGTAGATTACGTTTGCCTAGTTTACAGAAGTAGCAGGTGAAATGCAGATCTTGGGGAAATTAACCCCTTGCTTGCCTAAGGGCCCTTCTACAAATGGCCACTCCAAGCCCATTAATAGCTGATGCTGAAATTTCACTAATTTAATCAGCCGTTAAATAAAATCAACATACCGTTTGCATGAAGGGAAAGCTCTTTTTTTTTCCAGTTTCTGATTGCTCCAAAGGGGATTGTGCTGGTCCCTCTCACACCTTCCCAGTCCTCATCCTCCCAGTGTACACATGCTTGTAATTACTGGTGATTGTGCCTAATGCAACCCTCAGCAGAATCATGCTGGCACACTCAAGGGTGAGGCAGGAAATCCACTCCATTTAACCCAAATACACTTGTTTTAAAGTCCCACTTGGCTCATTTTTTTTTTTTTTTTTATACACAGACTTTGGCTAAATGCAGCATCGTGTTCACAAAACTAGATCTTTTCTCTTAGATTTCAATTAAAAAAAAAAAAAAAAAACTTGCAGTCAGCCTTAAAATACAAAAGACCATCTGGTAAATGTAAAACAGTTACTATTGATCAAAAAAAAAAGGGCTGTGCTATCTTTATTGCACTTATTGCAGCAATCAGTGCAATCCAGTGATTATTTTGTAAGTTAACCCATCCATCCAATTAGCCAATGCCCCCACTGGACCAGATATATATATATATATATATATATATATATATATATATATATATATATATATATATATATATCCAAATAACCAATGCCCCCACTGAACTATATATAGATAGATAGATAGATAGATAGATAGATAGATAGATAGATAGATAGATAGATAGATATGTATATATATATATATATATATATATATATATATATATATATATATGTATACATATAGAATGATAGATATTTATATATATATATATATATATATATATATATATATATATATATATATATGTATGCATATATATATATATATATAGTCCAGTGGGGGCATTGGTTAATTGTATATATATATATATATATATATATATAGGGTCTCTTTCTATAACGTGTCCCTTCTCCACCCCAAATGTTGCTTTTCTGAGAAATGACAGCAAGCCCCCCTCCTTCTTTTTCTTTTTTTTTTTTCTTTTCATCAACAGGAAATAAAGATTAGTTGGCTAGATTAGCCCAGCCATTTTCTGTGCTGTGCTGATCTTTATTCCAGAGCCTTTGTGATGATATTGATGATGATGATGGCCAAGTGGACAGTTTGATTTTTGTGTTTGGAGCTAGTTATAAAGAATCAATATTATATCAAGGGGTAACTTTCGTGATAAAAGACTTTAACCACTCCAGCTATTCATCATAAGTCTGTAGCAAGCAGATAGGTCAAAAGAAATTATATTGCACTAAAGAGTGTGTCTTCTTATCTCTGCTATACCAGGGGAATAAGGGACAAGCCGATCGATACAGTAGCCGCTGTATACTTCTTGCAATTATCAATAGCTGATTCCCTCTTTCCAGACCTGCATCTATTAATACGAGCTAATAATAATCTGCTTAACAGAAGGGCACATGTTTGTATGGTGCATGTATAATTACACCGAGCTGTCCAGCCTCCTTCATCAGTCTAATATGCAGAGGAGCAGAAGAAATCTCACTGACCTAACTGCTCACAATTAAGCCAGGACAGGCACCGCACAAAGCTGACAGTTCCTTGTATACTATTTACTAAAAGAGGGAGAGAGAGCTAGAGGGGAGAAGGAGAAAGGGATGAGAGAGAGAAGAGGAGAGAGATGGAGGAAAAGTGACAAAGGTATAAAAAAAAAAGACTAAGGAGATAAAAGAGATGGATCAGAAAATAATTATGAAAAGAGAGATGAGAAAGAGAAGAAAAGGAGGGAGACAAAGTGGCAGAGAAAAAAAAGACTGTTGAAGAGAGGAAGGGAGAGAGAAGAGATAGATCAGAAAATAATTAGGAAAAGAGAGATGAGAAAGAGAAGAAAATATGGAGGGGGGTAAAGTGGTGGAGGAAAAAAAAACTGTTGATAGAGAGGAAGAGAGAACAGAGAATAATTAGGAAAAGATAGAAGAGAAAGAGGAGAAAAGATCGAGGGAGAGAAAGTGGCAGAGAAAAAAAAAGACTGTTCAAGTGTTCAAGATAGGAGAGGAGAGGAAGGAAAAGAAAAGAAAGAGATGGATCAGAAAATAATTAGGAAACGATAGATGAGAAAGAGATGAGACATTTGAGGGAGAGTGGTGTGAGAGAGGGGGGGAGAAAAGAGAAAAGAAGAGAGAGTTCATTGAGGGAGAAAGAAAGAAAGAAAGAAAGAAAGAAAGAAAGAAAGAAAGAAAGAAAGAAAGAAAGAAAGAAAGAAAGAAACAGAAAAGGAAGAAGTATAAAACATGGTGGGATAGAGAAAAAGAGAACGATACTACATAAGGAAAGGGGGTTGAGAGAGAAGAAAAGACAATGGGATAGAAGGAAGGAATGGGAGAAAGAAAGAAAGAAAGAAAGAAAGAAAGAAAGAAAGAAAGAAAGAAAGAAAGAAAGAAAGAAAGAAAGAAAGAAAGAGAAAAAGAAGAAGTATAAAACATGGTGGGATAGAGAAAAAGAGAAATATACCACATAAGGAAAGGGGGATGAGAGAGAAGAAAAGACAATGGGAAAGAAGGAAGAGGAAGGGGAGAATTTAAGAAAGAAAGAAAGTGTATACAATATTGTGGGATAGAGAAAAAGAGAGAGAGAAGCCACAGCAGGAAAGGAGGGATGAGAGAGAGAAGACAATGGGAGATAACAGTGAGAGAAAAGGGGAACAAATCAAATGAGGGAAAGGGACATAAGAAAGAGAAGACAAGATTGTGAAATAGAGAATGAGAAAGACCACATCAAGAAAGAAGAGATGAGAAATAGAAAAAGAAGTTTGTGAGAAAGAGAAATGAGAGAAAACAGACAGAAGAAAGGACTGTGGGAGAAACCAATAAAAGTAAGGAAAAGAGAGAGAGAGAGAGAGAGAGAGAGAGAGAGAGAGAGAGAGAGAGAGAGAGAAGGAGGAGTAGGGCTAGAACGAAAAGTGAGTGGAAAGAAAAATGAGAAAAAGAATTAAAAAATGTTGGAGAGAGCAGTGAGAAAAAAATGGGGAGTAAAAAAGGAGAGGAGAGAAAGGACAGAGGAAGTGAGTGTAGAAAAAGAGAGAGAGAGAATACTGAATAGAGAAAGAAGAAGGGATGAGACTGGAGAGAGAGGTTGGGGAAGGGGAAGCCTGGGGAGGATAAAGGGAAATAGGGAAAAGAAGAGACTGAAATAAAAGGGAGAAGAGGGAAGAAGAGACTACACAGGTAATCGGTGCAGTCAAAAGCCAAAAGTCTCAGGAAATTCCCTAGAGAAGGTATTTTATATACTCAGGATAATGGGACAAGTGGTGCTCAGAGGCTGTGAGGAGCATAAATGTAAACTGGAATAAATGTTAAACATCAGTTACACTTTTTTTAAATGTCACTAAAGATTTGTTAAAAAGTGACATCTTGGTAAAATCAAATAAATACAAATAAAATGGTAATGCCCATCATGTTAAATTATGAACCAGTCCTCTGTCGGTGTGGCAGTTCTAGGCTATGTGCTCACACCTAAACCTCCTATCTATTGTTCTCAATCAGTTAATCCCTCTCAATAGACATCGCACTTCGCAATAGTATCTAAACAATTCGGGTAACCTTTGACTTCATTAGTTGAATCCCTTTTATTCCTCTCCTAACTTCCAGGACACTTTAGGACATATGTGTGAGTCCGGTGGTAAAGCTGTGATTAGTAGGGATCTCTTCCAAACATGCTCACTTAGGGCTGGGCTTATACTCTCCAGCCAAGGATTTGACACTGATTTAGGTGGAGTCACCGGATTTATACAGTGCCATCCACACATCCTACCCCATCGAGCAATCTCTATAGAAGGGACCTGTAGGAGGGGACCAGCAACCAGTTTAGAGAATAAATAAATACACCACAGGTTGGCGATGCTGGAGCACTATATATTAATTAATACAAAATTATGTATATTTCTCCAAAATGCTAACCTAAATAATAATAATTAATATAATAATAATTATGATGATAATAATAATAGTAATATTAATCCATCCTTCTTTCATGACAGCATTCTCATACATGTATTTTTTTATATAAATGTTCTATTGTTTGTCAATAATCAGAAATATGAGACATCCCTGGAAGTGACATGTGACCTGCAGCTCGGGCAGCCTGTAGTAAAGGCACATTTGCCATTTATCATGGTGATTGCCTTAGAGTGGCAGGTGGTGTTATCAATTACCTCTCCTTCCCAATAATAATATTAGTATGGAAATAGGCGAGCTCCACTGAGAGAAAACGATCGTGGACAGTTGTCAGTGCTAATGCCTTGCTGAATGCGATCCCATCCCCTCCACTCCCTGCATAAAAAA